>NC_065586.1:120710485-121016652 GCF_024542745.1 Macaca thibetana thibetana | reverse complement strand
ATGGAAAAGTCTCACATTTTATACTCAGTGTATATAGTGTAGAGATGGATTTTTTAAAAAACACTTAACATCAACAACCCAAAATACACTGTATCTAACGAAATCTGGGGAACATAAGGCAGGCAGAAAAGGGAAGTAAAGATTAATTTTGAGTACATATGAACTTCTGTTAGTCTTACGGCTCAAGCCTTTTTTTTAATTAACCCAACATAATGTAAACAAGTTTTTAAAAAGTATTTAACATATTTCAGTTATGTTTACACATCAGAATATGGCTATCTCATAGAAACAGGCCTATAATTATAACCTTATGTATAACAGTTCAAAATGACATCGTACAGTTAACAGTAAAAAAAATCTGCTGATAGGAAAGACACAGTCCACATTACCAAGAACCAAATACAATCAACTCTTGGCCCTGAGAATCTAGAAACTTTGCAGGTAGAAACAGCAACTTAATGACAAATCGTTTTGTAAATAAAACAAGGTCAAATCCAATACCGGTCCTATTTGTAGAAGTTTTTGTTCCACTTTTTTTTTTTTTTTTTTTTTTTTTTGAGACGGAATCTCGCTCTGTCACCCAGGCTGGAGTGCTGTGGCCGGATCTCAGCTCACTGCAAGCTCCGCCTCCCGGGTTCACGCCATTCTCCTGCCTCAGCCTCCTGAGTAGCTGGGACTACAGGCGCCCGCCACCTCACCCGGCTAGTTTTTTTGTATTTTTTAGTAGAGACAGGGTTTCACCGTGTTAGCCAGGATGGTCTCGATCTCCTGACCTCGTGATCCGCCCGTCTCGGCCTCCCAAAGTGCTGGGATTACAGGCTTGAGCCACCGCGCCCGGCCTTTTTTTTTTTTTTTTTTTTTTTTTTTTTTTAGACAGAGTTTCACTCTTGTCGCCCAGGCTGGAGTGCAATGGTGCTTGGCTCACTGCAACCTCCACCTCCCAGGTTCAAGAGATTCTTGTGCCTCAGCCTCCCAGCTAGCTGGAACTACAGGCATGCGCTACCACGCCCAGCTATTTTGTATTTTCAGTAGAGACGGGTTTCTTAATGTTGGGTCAAGCTGGTCTCGAACTCCCGACCTCAGGTGATCCACCTGCCTCGATCTCCCAAAGTGCTGGGATTAACAGAAATGAGCCACTGTGCCTGGCTGGCCTTGTTCCACTTTTAAATTGAAGTCAGTGATTAAAATGCAAAGAGATGGGCGGGACCCAGTGGCTCACCCCAGTAATCCTGGCACTCTGGGAGGCTGAGGTGGGTGGATCGCTTGAGCCCAGGAGTAAGATATCAGCCTGGGTAACAAGGTAAAACCCTATCTCTACAAAAAAAATACAAAACTTAGCCAGGCGTGGTGGTATGTGCCTATAGTCCCAGCTACTCAGGAGGCTGAGGTGGGAGGATGATTTGAGCTTAGGAAGTCAAGGCTGCAGTGAGCCATGACTGTGCCACTGCACTCCAGCCTTGCAACCCTGACTCAAAAAAATAAAATGCAAAGAGGTACAAGGATGGCTAGTCATCTAAAGAAGTAAGAATATGTAGAAAAAGGCAGGATCAAGAAGAAATAATGTCATAAAGACAAACATGTTGATTCATCTAACTTGTATGTTTCAAGGAGAGAAAGTATTTCAAATCAGGTGTTCTTATCCTGAGATCCACTGACTTGAAGCAACCTGGGGTTGAAGTGAAGCCCTGATCCCTAAAGGATTCTATGACCTTTAGTGCGGTTTATTGACCTTCACTGTGAGGTTAAAAACCATCACAATGAAGTCTAGTTCATTTTCATCTATAAACCTACATGTACTATAACACCATCTTGTAGTCCAAGTATTCATAGTACACTACTCCCTGCAAAAAAAAAAAAAAAGATTTTAAGAGTGTTCCAAAGGCATACAAGCAATTAAAAGACAATCACACCCAACACAAAAGCTCATAGATATGTAAAGATTCCATTTATATGAATATCCAGAATAGGTAAATCCACAGACACCAAAAGCAGACTGGCAGTTATCAAGGGTTAACGGGTAGGGGTAGGGACCAGCAACTGCTTAATGGGCATACAGTTACCTTTTGGGATGATGAATATGTTTTGGAACAACACAGAGGTAGTGGTTACACAATGTGAATGCATTAAATGCCAAATGAGTTGTTCACTTGCAAAACAGTGAATTTTTATGTTAAATCAATTTGATCTCAGTAAGGAAACTAATAATAAAACCCTTTTGTATCTCCTATTTAAATTTTTTTAACTGACAATCATACTATATGTTGCCCTCAATTTGGAGCAGAAAAATTAGTGGAATAAAATGGAACAACACAGACAGAAGATGGCTCGGTGTGTTTTCATCCCTCATCCTCAGGATGGGAGGAAACTAGAACTAAGAGCTGCTAAGTGCCTACTACATCTGGAGGTCAGAAGGATTCGTCTGCTGGAATATTCTTTTTTGCCAGAACAAAGCTAAAATTGAAAACTCAGGATTTCAGCTGGGCACAGCAAATTATGCCTATAATCCCAACACTTTAAGAGACTGAGGTGGGAGGATCGCTTGAGCCCAAGAGTTCAAGACCAGCCTGGGCAACATAGGGAGACCGCCATCTTTACAAATAATAATTAAAAACAATAGCAGGGCATAGTGGTACATGCTAATAGGGAGTCCCAGCTACTGGGGAGGCTGAGGTGGCAGATCACTCGAACCCAGGAGGTTGAGGCTGCAGTGAGCCATGACTGCATCACTGCCCTCTAGCCTGGGTGACAGACTGAGATCCCATCTTTGGGGGGGTGGGGAATGATATATATAATATACATAAAAATTAATTTTAAAACTCACAATTTCTTGGATATCAATTCTTAGGACTCACAGGTTCATACACCTAAAACTTCCATATTCTTGGGCTGGACCCAGAGGGATTAAAAAAAAGAAATTGGCACTGAGGGAAAACATACAGCTAAGGTATAGTTAAGGCTTAGCTATTGTTCCACACAAAGTTTAAACTTAGTAATCAGACTGAACGTCAAAGTAAGCAGCCCATCCAAATAATTTAATAAAATCAAACATCTAATCTACTCAAAAAAATACTGAAGACTCAAGTCACTGCCTTTGTGAATTACATCACAATTAACTCACAAGGTCAAGAACTGAAAAAAAAACTCTGCTCTCCTATGTCTCTGTCCTTTAACAGTATTACCTACGAACCATAACTTGAAGTATGGAATCAGCTGGCTACATGTAATCAGTTCCATAAAGTTTGCAAATATTTACTACATGACATTCATGTTAAATTAACACCAGTATTTTCAAGGTCAATATGTTTGTTCAACTTCTTGGAGTCACACATTTTTGTGGTATTTTTAACATCTGACTAAAGCTTCTATCATCACAAGATGCTCACACTGTTTACAAATACTTGGAAACAGCAGCTGGTGTTCCTCAGTTACATCTTGTTACAATAAACAGAGTAGCAGTTTTAAAGTCCAGGTATATATTTTACCATTGATGTGTAAAACCTTTGCTTTAACTTAAAAGTTTCCCCTGCCTCCAGTAATGGAGAGACATGAACACAATTAATTGTGGGCAACTTAGTACAAAGTTATGACAAGATCAGAGATACACAAATTTTTATGTATGTATACTTGAAAGTACAGCTATCATGCTGAATGAATTAAATGTTGGTGACTTTGTGCACACATACATATATATATATATACACACACACACACACACACATACATACACACACACACACACATATATACATATTTTTTGTGGGCATGGAGACAGTCTCACTATGTTGCCCAAGCTAGAGTGCAGGTACTATTCACAGACCGATCATGGCATACTACAGCCTCAAACTCATGGTCTCAAGCAAGTGGCTAAGACTACAAATACAAGCATGTGTCAGCACACCCAGCTGTTTTCGTATCATTTTTACTACCTTTTCCCATCCCATTCAAAAAATGCAGAATACAGAAACTTACCCACACAAGCATTGAGGAAGAGCCAATCAGTCTTTTTCATCCTGTTTTTAATTTGCTTTAGTTTTTTAAAGTCTACTTCAAGTTCCTCCTTGCTGCCCACAGCACCAGCCAATTCAATCCTCTGAAAATCCATTTTCACTTCAGAGTCTCGCTTCGTAGCAGGAGGTGATCTCCTCTGGCTATTACCACTACTGCAACTTCCCCTCCACCGAGCTCTGTCTTGCTCATTTATTATTGAAGAAGCCTCTTCAGTCTCTGCCAA
Source organism: Macaca thibetana thibetana (assembly GCF_024542745.1). Lineage (NCBI taxonomy): Eukaryota > Metazoa > Chordata > Mammalia > Primates > Cercopithecidae > Macaca > Macaca thibetana. The sequence continues at coordinate 121,012,421 of NC_065586.1, read as the reverse complement.
TTCTATTGCTTCAATGTTATTAGGTCTGGGGTGATCACAAACAACACATCTTTTAGCCTTGGCCCAGTTTTCGTATGTGCAAACAGAGCAAGTCCAGTGCTGTGTCCTAGTGTTCAATTTATTTCTATCATTGTATTCCTCACAAGGATCAACAGAAAAAGCAACTGGTCTTGAGCCAGATCCTGAGGACTGAGGAGATTCTGTAGGACTCCTGGTCCTACGTTGGGATAAGCACTGGGTACATCTGATTGCTCTTGGCCAGTTCAAATATGTACACATGTGGCATGACCACTTATTTGCATTTTCCATGCTATACGAAGATTTAACCCTTGGTCTTGCACTAGAGTCTGGACATATCAAAGGACTACTTCCTCCTTCGGTGCTGGAAGGATCCCAATCTCTACCAACATCACTTGAACCACTTTTAAATGGATCTTCTGTGATAATTGTTCCACTAGGTCTTTGGGCACGACACATAGTACACTTGATTGCAGATGGCCAGTTTTCATACGTACAATATTCACAAGCCCATTTAATTCCACGTTCTGACATTGTGCACTTCTTGAAGTGAGCTGTGTCAGGCAGGAAGCTATAAATAATATAGGACATGGTTATTAAAATAACTACATTCCACCTCCAAAAATATGCTCTCCAAAAAGCATGCCCTTCAACCTACAAAATATAAATTTCTCAAAAGATGCATGTAACATTTTGACATTGAATTATCCTAATTTTCTTTTTTGATTTCCATAGAAACACTGGAGATAAATTCTCAAAAGAAAAAATCTTGGACCTTGGGATTTAATAAAATTGAACTTTGGAATGCAAAAAGAGATAGGCAGGAAATATAAGGAGATTTGATCTAAGAAGGATGAGATTAAAGGGAAGCCACTAATAGAAATGTTTAATTTCAGGGAGGCCATCACATCAATTTAGAAAAGTAACCAATAGTTTAAAGAGAAAAAGGTAGAGGAAACAACACAAACTAAATAATAGCTTAAACACATAACCATTCTCAAATTATGAACACAGATTATGATTCATGAATTCAGAAGATCAAATTTTATCATTCTCACTAAGGGAGAAAAGCAGCTTAAAATGCTAATTATCCACTGTTCTTAATTAGCACAGGTAGTAAAGAAACATGTTAAGAAGTAATGGCTACAATTAACAAAGTAACATTATGAAATAGGTAGTTCCTTGATATTCTGTAGCCTCAAAATCCAGTTCTATTTGGAGCAAAAAGAAGAAGACTGTATCGGGGAAAATTAAATCTGTGGAAGGTCACTGAAATAACTAGTAGCATAATCATTCCAATGTAATTGTGAATGTTCATGATTAAAATATTTTAAATTTTGAATATTTAAAATATACTCAAAATCTAATTCATGGCCAGGGATCGTAGCTCACGCCCGTAATCCCAGCATTTTGGGAGGCTGAGGTGGGTAGATCATGAGGTCAGCAGTTCAAGACGAGCCCAGCCAAGATAGTGAAACCCCGTCTCTATAAAAATACAAAAATTAGCCATGCATGGTGGTGGGCGCCTGTAATCCCAGCTACTCGGGAGGCTGAGACAGAGAACTGCTTGAACCCGGGAGGCAGAGGTTGCAGTGAGCCAAGATCGCACCACTGCACTCTAGTCTGGGCAACAGAGCAAGGCTCCATCCCCCCACAAAAAAAAAAAAATTCAATTCATATTTAAAATATATTCACACTACTTAAAAGAGTCCTAGGATTCAACAATGGGCTAACAATACACTATAATGAAGAAAGACTTCATAATTTAATGGCAACTAATTCATAAATGAAGCAACTTATATAACAAATTTAATGATTTTTTTTTAATGGCTTGAATTTAGATACTGGCCACTTTTCTTAAATACTTTTATTAACTCGGTATCATCCCAACACCTATTTTTCAGCAGGAAAGAGAAAGAAATCCTAGGCAGAGCACAGAAGCTTTGCTCTTTCTCAGGGATTTTTCCTGAACCTAGAGGGTTAAATCTTTCCTTTTTTGTTGTTGTTTTTTTGAGATGGAGTCTTGCTATGTTTTGCCCAGGCTGGAATGCAGTGGAGTGGTGCAATCTAAGCTCACTGCAACCTCCACCTCCCAGGTTCAAGCGATTCTCCTGCCTCAGCCTCCCAAGTAGCTGGGAGTACAGGCGCATGCCACCATGCCCGGCTAATTTTTATATTTTTAGTAGAGATGGTGTTTCAGCATCTTGGCCAGGTTTCTCTTCAACTCCTGACCTCATGATCCACCCACCTCGACCTCCCAAAGTGCTAGGATTACAGGCATGAACCACCGCGCCTGGCCTAAATCTTTCACTTTTGAAGTATACTGTATTATGTTCCTGCCTGCCAAGTCCATACACCATTTATAGTGTGAACTCTGCTAAGAAGAAAAAAAAAATCACTATAAGAATATACACTATTTAATAGCTAAAATAAAAACCACACTTACTAAGATTTTAGTTCCCACGCTATAACCTCCACCTTGCACATGATTAGAATAAAAGTACGGTTTGCAAATCAGATCGAAGACAAGATTCCGTCTTCATGCTGGCTCAGATTCTGACTTCCTCAGGAGATACTGCAAAACGTGATAAGTGGTTCTGTCTGACTGTGAATAGCTATTCCTGTAAAGGAGACCAAAACTGAATTTCACTTGAAGCCTGCTACTTTAGCTAAAAGGTTTTTTAAGGCTTTATTTTTATCAATTCTCTATTTTAACCCTACTCATTTATTTGAACAATGGACAACTATATTTAGAATTTTAATTTAACAGAACAATAAAACTGGCTAATCAACTGAGCTGGTCAGCCAAATTAAACACGGATGAGACATTTTTCTATATAACCTTAATCCTGTGCTGTGTACAAAGGTCTAATATTACCATTAATTTGGCAGTGCTAAGTTAATTCCTACCTCTATTACTTCTATTACTAAAAGGGAAAAGATGATAAAATCCAAAAAAGTAGAAAAAGCAAAATAATTGCTTATATTTAGCTATGAAACCTTCAGCAACTGCATTTTTTTCCCTGATCCAAGGAATATAAAATTATCTTGCTTAAATTTTTAAATTTAGTTTGTATAATGATTACTTACAACCTGATAGCAGCCCAAAAATGTGTGGAAGAGCAGAGAACTATAATCATATAAGCATCCAGAAAGTAAACAATACAGATTTAATGGCAATTTTCATACTCCTCAGGCAGATTCTTTTAGTTTCTCAGGAACGAAATATAAGTTACTTGCTCATGCTACCGAAAATTAAAATGAGCATGTAGAAACTTATTAACAAGATAAATGCCATCCATAATGAACATATATCCAGGGCTACTCTAAGTAATTTCAATATATCTTTTAAAATATTCACATTCAAAATCCATACTTGTTTTGATAAGTCTTACTATGTTTGTAGGCCCAACTAAACAGCCCGTAACCTTACGTTATCTTAGCTAATCTTCATGTAACTAATATACTGGCATAATATAGTTAAATGTCTAGGCTGATTTAAAAAACAAACAAAAAATTGCCATAAAAAATAATCACTGTCATAAATGCCTGGTAAAATAATGGACAGATAGCTGCCTAATTAGCCCACCAACCTCTGAAAATCCAGGTAACTGAGCAATACCAAAACCAAGCTCAAGAGTTTTAAGAGATGTGCCTTATATTAGATAATAAGCACAGTGGCTCAAGTCTATAATCCCAGCACTTTGGGAGAATGAGGTGGGAGGATCACTTGAGCCCAGGATTCAAGACCAACCTGGGCAACATAGCAAGACTCCATCACTACAAAAAAGGAAAAAAAAAAAAACACACACACACACAATTTTTGTTGATGTTGAGACAGTCTCACTCTGTCACCCAACCTGGAGTGCAGTGGCACGATCTTGGCTCACCGCAGCCTCCGCCTCCCGGGTTCAAGTGAATCTCCTGCCTCAGCCTCCTGAGTAGCTGGGACTACAGGAGCATCCCACCATGCCCAGCCAATTTTTTAATTTTCAGTAGAGACGGAGTTTCACCTTGTTGGCCAGGCTGGTCTCAAACTCCTGGCCTCAAGTGATCCACCTGCCTCAGCATCCCAAAGAGCTGGGATTACAGGCGTGAGCCACTACGCCCGTCCAAACAAAAAAAATTCTTGTTTAATTAGCCAGGTGCAGTGGCCTGTGCCTATAGTCCCGGCTACTCAGGAGGCCAAGGAGGCTCATTTGAGCATAGGAGTTCAAGACCACAGTGAATTATGATTGTGCTACTGTGCTTCAGCCTGCCATGACAGAGCAAGACTGTCTCAAGGAAAAACAAAGAAAAAAAATGTAATGATGTATAGTCTTCACTCTAAGGGAACTTGAAACATTGCAGGAATGTTGTTTAGCAACTGCAAGGTAAAATTTATTGAAGAGTGGCTGGGCACTCACACCTATAATCCCGGCACAGGAGGCCTAGGTAGCTGGCTTGCTTGAATCCAAGAGTTTGACACCTGCCTGGGCAACATGGCAAAACCCCATCTCTTCAAAAAAATACAAAAATTAGCCAAGGGTGGTGGCACATGCCTGTGGTCCCAGCTACTCAGGAAGCTGAAGCAGGAGGATCGCTTCAGCCCAGGGCGGTTAAGGCTGCAGTGAGCCATGATCATACCATTGTACTCAGAGTGAGACCTTGTCTCAAAAAAACAAAAACACAAAAGAAAAAGAAAAAAAATTCACTGAAGATTATCTGAGACAGCTATTTCTACCTGTGGTAATTAGTAAACAGAACTAAAAAGTAAGGATAACATCAACTGAACTGTGTGTGTGTGTGTGTGTGTGTGTGTGTGTGTGTCTTTTTTTTTTTGCAGTACTATGAAGAAATTAACAGAGGATACTTTTTCCAGATGTCAAAACATTCCAAAAAGTACATAAAATTATTTCCAAAGTAGCCAGCTCTAAAATTAATACTCTACCTTGAAATAAAACTTACTAAATATCACTTTAAGTATTAAATACATTCATACACCCAAGTAAATTTAGTTTACAAGTTTAATTCTGCATGCAAAGCAGATTTGCAAATTCTATCCAAGGACTCAAATTTCAATTAATTGGTAAAATAAAACCACAATAAAATCTACATAATCTGGGCCTTCATTAAGGAGAACTAGACAAAACTGCTACTCTTAAGACAAATATTCCTTGGTTCAAATGCAATACCAACAGTTTCCATCCTGTGGACCAAGGAGACCAGGAATCCATTTGTGCATCAAGCTCTGCCTGTAGAATGAATAATGTCTCTTAAATATATCAACCATTTACTAGTGCTAAATTTACAAGTACTAAATTCGTAACTGTTTTTAATTATATACTTTCCAATTCAGATAATAATAAGAGTGCACAAGTATTATGGTGTATGTACTAATGGCAGGCGGTGGAAAGGGACTTACGTAATTGAACATTTTTTATACTGTCATGTTTAATATTTGTGAAACAATACTAAACACTGTATAAGAATTATATTTATACTGAAGTCAATTCTTCAAAATTGTAGCTACACTACAAATTTCCCCAACCATCTACTAAACAATATGAAGAACTGAAGAAGTGAAATAATTCTCGGCTGGGCACAATGGCTCACGCCTGTAATCCCAGCACTTTGGGAGGCTGAGGTGGGTGGATCACTTGAGGTCAGGAGTTCAAGACCAGCCTGGCCAACATGGTGAAACCTCATCTTACCAAAAACACAAAAATTGCTGGGCATGGTGGTGGGTGCCTATAATCCCAGTTACTCGGGAGGCTGAGGCAAGAGAATCGCTTGAACCCAGGAGGCGGAGGTTGCAATGAGCCGAGATTGAGGCACGGCACTCCAGCCTGGGCAACAAGAGCGAAACTCCATCTCAAAAAAAAAAAAAAGAAAGAAAGAAAGAAAGAAAGAATTCCCTTCAAGTGCAAACTCAAGAAACAAACTGAGATAAGCTCAACTGCCAGTAGTTTCAAATGATGAGAAGTTATACTACTCAGCTACTCAGGAGGCTGAGGCAGGAAAATTGCTTGAATCTGGGAGGTCTACGTAGGTTGTAGTGAGCAGAGATTGCACCACTGCACTCCAGCCTGGGCGGCAAAGCAAGACTCCGTCTCAAACAACAACAAAAAGCAGCCTTAAAGATTTTTATTAGCTTTATTAATACAAATTTATACTTATTAATATAAATATTAGCTTATTAATATAAACCTGTGGAGATTATTAATATAAACCTGTGGAGATTTACAAATGCTCAGAGAACGTCTTAGGGATATAAAGACGAAAGCTAAAACTAAAAAGGATTTTCCAAGCATGCTAAATTTTCAGGCTTTTAAAATGTTACAAAGTAATTTTGAATTATAAAATTTCTGTAAATAAAAAAGTTTTAAATACTTAAGCCAAAATATCGCACATACTCATCTCTTCTTTTCTCATCAGTTATTCTTTCATCACTGTCTTCTTCACAATAGTCAACAGGAAAAACCACCAGTCTAGAGCAGGATCGTGAAGATCAATGATATGGTAAACCCTTTATCTACAAATCTAACCTCATTTCAGGGCTCCAACAGGTTATCAAATCATCTATTTAACTCCTTATCTTCTTCTCACAACAAACTTCTATCTTGACTTTTCCAGTTTCCATTAATGACACTATTAATACCTCTGCACCCAGCAGAGAACTCAGAATCACCTTAAATTCTGCCTTCTCCCCACAGATTCTTTCTAGCGGTTTCTACCCAATTACTGCCTTTTCATTCCCACTGCCATCAATCCTTTTCCAGTTCAGGTCAGAACTACTATCAAAGCCTTGTAAGCATCTTCCCTTTCTAAATTCATCCAGCTGATTGTTCCACAATTCTCTTTCTGAGGCTCTTCTGCAACAGTAGAAACTCTCATCTCCTTCCTGTAACAAACACACGCACCACACACTCACTCCCAAACATGCCACACACGCCCCTGACTCATGCATGTGTCACCACCACCCAACAATATACACATGAAGGTACTGCCTTAGATACAGAAGCACAACAGACACCATCATTTATAATGAATTCTACATTCTTTAAGGCTCAGTTCAAGTCTCATCTTCATGAAGTTTTCAAATCACTCCAAGCACACTCCAAGCAACCATACTTATTGACATTTGGCACTTTATATTTCCTCTTGGGGCTAGTTTTTGGAACACTAATTCATGTTTTTCCTATGTCACTCACACCCTTCTATTTCCATCCCTCCCTTCGATTTCCAGTCAAACAGCCAGGCTTTCAAAACCCTTTGTTCAGAGATTCCAGTGGCACGGAAGGTAGAGAAGCACCTTGTGTTTAGTAAAACCCAAGAAGAGACCATGTTGAACGACTCGATGAAAGAAAGGAGTAGACCTTGTGAGCAATCTCAGAAGAAATTCTAGAGAGGATGGAATCAACTCCATGGCAGCAAGACCTCAGTAAAAAGTGTCTGCTAGATATAAACTAGGTGTCAAGTCACAGGCACTAGGGCCCACAGTTGGTGGCAGAGCCACAGAACCTGATGGAACCTTGTGGAGGACAGTGGAAGACAATACTATAACCAATGCAGGCAAAATCTGAACCATATGACACCAGGCCTTCCAAGAACATGAGGAGAGGGAGCCCCAAGGATGACTGAGGTTGAATTTCTTGCCGAAGAAGTAGTATTCAAATCAAGTTAATTTAAAGAAAGCAAATGTGGTACCTTCTTTCCATCTGAGTTTTCGGACTAAGATTCATGTTTGATACACTTATTATGTTTTCCTATATCCTTGACCAGATTATAAACTGAGCAAAACCTATTACATTTGTTTTTCCCTCATTTTGTAACACACCAGTTAGGTCCATACTTAAGTATAGAACTACATCAACAAATATCTAGAATATTACACAGCAAGCAGTGACTTCAGCACCTTCACATTCTAGCCCCATTAAAAAATACGTAACTTGTAATTGAATCCCCAAAATTATTAAACACTTTTGCCTCTACAAGTTCAGCATTTGAAATAAAAAGAACTCTTAGGCAAAATACAACAATCACTAAATTATTTGTTAAATGACTTAGTCTGAAGCTCTCTGGTTCTATAATCCACAATTAAACATACTGTTCTAACATGGTTTCCAAGACATTCTCCTGGTTTTCCTCCAATCTCAGTAGCTTTTCTTCCTCAAACTTCTTTGTTGGCTTCCTTATGTTTCTGAATTAAAAAGCCAAGTGCCCCAAGCTTTGGTCCTCTTCTCTCTAACCTCTAACTACTCTGGGGACCTTAGTCAATCCCTGGGCTTTAAATATCAGCTATTTGGTGATAATTTAAAATTTTGTATCTCCAAGTTGGATCTCTCCCCTAACTCAAGATTTGTAAAACCAGCTGCCCACCTGACATCTCAATCTGAATGTTTAACAAGTATCTCACAGTTAACATGTCCAAAACTGAATTCCTAATCAAAATTTCGTATTTCTGAGCCTCAGTTTTCCCATCTACAAATTGAAGGGATTAGACTACTAAGAGCCACAAAACTGTTCAATAAAAGTTTGTTCCTTTCGTCACTGCTCTGAAAGTCTACCATCCTAAAACAAACCTGGCACTGTGGCAACCCATACACTGCTTAACTATTCAAATCTAGCTATGACAATAACACAAGTACAAATCTTTTGCAATCATTATCTTCTAAAAGTCCTAAATTAGTGTGAAATTGTATGTAAATAATCAATAATTAGATATCAAAAATGAGCTGGCATTCCCATAAAAAGAGGTCACTATTATCTATAGCATCTGTATCAAATGAGTAGATTTGAACTAAACATACTGTACACTTCCTAGGAATTTGTGGATAAGTTGGACAAAGTAAAATTAAATAACACCTGCCAGGGTGACCTTGGCCTTATCAGCACTATGCCTTAATTAACTGAGGTGACAACCCTCTACAGCTACAACTAACTTCATTCCAACCAAACCTAAGTCTTCAAAATATAACAAATTTAAATGTTACATTTTAATCTGTCAAGGCTACATTAGAAAAAACTGTAATAAAAGTTACAACTCTAATATTCTGTTTCCTTTTAAACCACTAGACAATTAGCAATCCACTGACTAGAAGGAAAGAAGATCTAGAAGAAAAAAGTTAACTTATATTGTGTCAAATCTAGCATGAAACAATATTAATGCTCTTTCTGTTCATCTTATCATCTCAGGAGGAGCTCTAGCTCTTTACATACTTACTCTATCTGAACACTTCAGCTCCTCAATCATAACAAGAAAGTGAGGAGGAGTAATACAGATAAGTCTTGAGCTTCACTAGAACCTATCTTAGAGCACAGCTCCTTTACACAGTTTGAGACATCCTAGGTCAATCAGGTACCTTAAATCACAATCCCAAACAAAACTAATGTAACAACCTAGAGCAACATTTACCAAAGATTTACCATGCGCTCAGAAATATGGAAAGATGTAACTAGACAAAACACTGTCCCTGTGATCAGAGAACCTGCAATCTAATTGGATGAAAGACCAGTTTTCTTAAACATGTATGGAAATGGAACAATTAACTCCAAAAATACACGTCAATCCAGCATTTAAACAATAAAACGACGTTTGCAAGAACTACGAACATGCTACTTCATTCAGAATTTAATTTCTGTCGGCCAGGTACGGTGGCTCACACCTGTAATCTCAGCACTCTGGGAGGCCGAGGCAGGCGATCACGAGGTCGAGAGTTTGAGACCAGCCTGACCGACAAGGTGAAGCCCTGTCTCTACTAAAAATACAAAAAAAATTAGCCAGGTGTGGTGGCGCGCACCTGTAATTCCAGCTACTCAGGAGGCTGAGGCAGGAGAATCGCTTGAACCTGGGAGGCGGAGGTTGCATGAGCCGGGATTGCACCATTGCTCTCCAGCCTGGGCAACAAGAGTAAAATTCCATCTCAAAAAAAAAAAAAAAAGAAGGAAAACTGATTAAGTTGGACTTCACTGATACTTAAAACTTCTGCTCTGTGAAAGACACTATCAAGGCAATGAGAATACCAAAAATCAGAAAAAAAATTTGCAAAAGATAAATGACTGTTATCTAAAATATACAAAGAACTCTTAAAACTCAACAATAAGAAAACCACTCAACTGAAAAATGTGCAAAAGATCTGAACAGACACTTCACCAAAGAATATATATAGGTGGTAAATAAGCATATTAAAAGATGTTGAACATCTCTTCAAACGCGGGGGCGGGGGAGGTGGCTCGCGCCTATAATCCCAGCACTTTGGGAGGCCAAGGTGGGCTGATCACCTGAGGTCAGGAGTTCAAGACCAGCCTGGCCAACATGGTGAAACCCTGTCTCTACTAAAAATACAAAAATACACCATACATCATTAGGTAATTACAAATTAAAACAATGAGATACCACCACATACTTATTAGAATGGCTAAAATCCAAAACACTGACACTACCAAATGCTGTCAAGAATGTGGAGCAACAGGAACTCTCATTCACTGTTGGTGGAAATTCAAAATGGTACAGTCACTTTGGAAGACAATTTGGCAGTTTCTCACAAAAATGTACTTTGGTCATGTGATACAGCAATCTCACTCCTTGCTAATTACCCAAATGAGTTGAAAACTTATGTTCACACAGAAATCTACACATGGATTTCACAGCAGATTCATTTATAACTGCAAAATCTTGGCCAGGCACAGTGGCTCATACCTGTAATCCCAGCACTCTGGTAGGCCGAAGTGGGTGGATTCTCGAGGTCAGGAGTTCAAGACCAGCCTGGCCAACATGGTAAAACCCCATCTCTACTAAAATTACAAAAAATTAGCCAGGTGTGGTGGCAGGTACCCATAGACCCAGCTACTTGGGAGGCTGAAGTACAAGAATCACTTGAACCCAGGAGGCGGAGGCTGCAGTGAGCCAAGACTGCACCACTGCACTCCAGCCTGGACAACAGAGCAAGACTCCATCTCAAAAAAAAAAAAAAAACCTTTACACCCGTATAGTGTGGGAAATTTTTTCTAATTGCAGAAAGTTGGAAAGAACCAAGATGTCCTTCAGTAGGTGAATGGATAAACTGTGGCACATTCAGACAATGGAATATTATACAGCTCTAAAAACAAATGGGCTATAAATCCACAAAAAGACATGAATGAACCTTAAATGCATATTACTAAGTGAAAGACAACCTGAAACAGTTACATAATGAATGATTGCAACTATACAACATTCTAGAAAAGGCAAAACATGAAGACAGTAAAAAGATCAGGTGGATTGCAAGAGTTAGAGGGAAGGGATAAATAGAAGAGCACAGAGGAGTTTTAGAGCAGTGAAATCACTGTGTGCTATTATGAAAGATACTTTTCATTATAAATTTGTCAAAGCCCATAGAATCTACAAACAGAGTGAATCCTAATGTAAATTACGTACTTTGGGTGATTATGTGTCAATGCTGGTTCATTAATTGTTAACAAATATACCACCCTGGGGAATGATGTAGACAGTGGGGAAAACATGGGGGCAGCAGGTATATGAGAACTCTCTGTACTTTCTGCTCAATTTTGTTGTGAACTTAACACTGCTCTAAAAAAAATAAAGTATTCTTAGGCCGGGCGCGGTGGCTTACACCCATAATCCCAGCATTTTGGGAGGCCGAGGTGGATGGATCACCTGAGATCAGGAGTTCAAGACCAGCCTGGTCAATGTGGTAAAACCTTGTCTCTACTAAAAATACAAAGGTTAGCCGGGAGTCGCGGTGGGCGTCTGTAATCCCAGCTACTGGGGAGGCTGAGGCAAGAGAATCATTTGAACCTGGGAGGCAGAGGCTGCAGTGAGCCAAGACCACACTACTGCACTCCAGCCTGGGCAACACAGCAAGACTCTGTCTCAAAAAATAATAATAATGGAAAGTATTTAAAAGGACACAGGGCTGGAGTGGTAGGAACCACTGCTGTAATCCTAGCACCTTGGGAGGCCTAGGAGTTTGAGATCAGCCTGGGCAACATAGTGAGACTCCATCTTCACAAAACATTGTTATAAAGTTAGCCGGGTATGGTGGCACACGCCTGTATTCCCAGCTAGGCGGAAGGCTGAGGTGAGAGGATCACTTGAGCCCGGAAGGTCAATGCTGCAATGAGTTATGATCACACCACTGCACTACAGCCAAGAGACAAAGCAAAATCTTGTCTCCAAAAATTATATATATATCCTTAAGATGGCATAAAAAGCCCTTCATGGCTGGTTTTTGTTTTGTTTTGTTTTGTTTGTTTGTTTGTTTGAGACGGAGTCTCGCTCAGTCGCCCAGGCTGGAGTGCAGTGGCGTGATCTCAGCTCACTGCAAGCTCCTCCTCCTCCTGGGTTCACGCCATTCTCCTGCCTCAGCCTCCCAAGTAGCTGGGACTACAGGCGCCCACCCCCACACCCGGCTAATTTTTTGCATTTTTAGTAGAGACGGGGTTTCACCATGTTAGCCAGGATGGTCTCGATCTCCTGACCTCATGATCCGCCCGCCTAGGCCTTCCAAAGTGCTGGGATTACAGGCGTGAGCCACCGCGCCCGACCAGTTTTTGTTTCTTAACAGGATCTTACTCTGTGGCCTAAGCTAGAGTGCAGTGGCATGATCACGGCTCACTGCAACCTCAACTTCCCAGACTCAAGCGATCCTCTCACCTCAGCCTTCAGAGTACCTGGGACTCCAGGCACCCACCATTACACCAAGTTATTTTTTAAATTTTTATTAGAGACAAGGTCTCATACATTGTCCAGGCTAATCTCAAACTCCAGGCCTCAATCTTCCCGACTCAGCCTTTCAAAGTCCTGGGTTTACAGGCATGAGCCACTGTACACAGCCACAATTAATCTTTTAAGTATCTTCTCAGCTACTCTTCCAAATATATATATCAAGAATATCCTACAATATTTCCCTTTAATAATATATTATCTTTCACTAAAGCATAGAAATGTACTGTACTACAGAAAACCAGTTTCATCTCTTGATATTTATATCTAGTTCTCTCACATACATGAAAAGGTACCGGACCGGGTATGGTAGTTCACGCCTGTAATCCCAGCACTTTGGGAGGCCAAGGCAGGCAGATCACCTAAGGTCAGGAGTTTGAGACCAGCCTGGCCAACATGGTGAAACCCTACCTCTACTAAAAATACAAAAATTAGCTGGACGTGGTGGTGGGTGCCTATAATCCCAGCTACTCAGGAGGCTGAGGCAGGAGAATTGCTTGAACCCAAGAGGAGGCAGCTGCAGTGAGCCAAGGTTGCACCACTGCACTCCAGCCTTGGCGACAGAGCGAGAGTCCACGAAAGAAAGAAAGACGAAGGAAAACGAAGGAAAAGAAGGAAGGAAATGTACTGCACTTCCAAAACGTGAGTCTGAGTCCCTCTCCCTCTCTTACATCTGAAATACTAGCCAAATCCTTAGGACCCAAGCCTCTCATCTGAAAAAATAGGGACAATAATGGCTTACTTATCTTTAAGTAGAGAGCTAAAACTGATCACTTCAAAACCCAAGTCCTATAATTAATAGCATGAACACTTGTCAGCTTGACATAACATCAACTTAAGTTTTGTATGGAGCTTTAGGTAAAGAACACTAACTTCACTGAATACTCAGGTACCTTCCCTCCTAAAGTACCCCACATCTCCTTTTTTTTTTTTTTTTTTTTTTTTTTTGAGACAGAGTATTGCTCTGTTGTCCAGGCTGGAGTGCAATGGCAGATCTCAGCTCACTGCAACCTCTGCCTCCCAGGGTTCAAGTGATTCTCCCGCCTTAGCCTCCTAAGTAGCTGGGACTACAGGCGTGTGCCACCACACCCAGCTAATTTTTGTATTTTTGATAGAGACAGGGTTTCACTACGTTGGCCAGGCTGGTCTCAAACTCCTGACCTCATGATCCACCCGCCTCGGCCTCCCAAAGTGCTGGGATTACAGGCATGAGCCATGGCACCCAGCCTCCATTTTTATGAATAATAATCTGTGTCGGCCAGGTGTGGTGGCTCACACCTGTAATCCCAGCACTTTAGGAGGCACAAGTGGGTGGACCACAAGGTCAGGAGATCGAGATCAACCTGATCAACATGGTGAAACCCCGGCTCTAACAAAAATACAAAAAAAATTAGCCAGGTGTGGTAGTGTGCACCTGTAATACCAGCTACTCAGGAGGCTGAGGCAATTGCTTGAATACGGAAGGTAGAGGCTGCAGTGAGCCGAGATCTCGCCACTGCACTCCAGCCTGGGTGACAAAGTGAGACTCCGTCACAAAAAAAAAAGAATCTGTGCCTTCAGGAGAGGTGAAACATCTCATCTAGGGTCACAGGCTAGCAAGTGAACCCCAGTTCTGACTCTAGTGCCCCCTCGCTAATGCACCACAACCTTCCATGATTGTAAACACATTGCCCAAGATTATCAGGTTACAAAACAGACTAGCTAGCTACCACTCATACTACCTCCTAAACAAGTCCCCACAAATTTGCTTCACTCTAGACTCCCCTGCTATACCCCTATTCCAAGCCACCACTATTTGTCACTTCGATTACTGCCGAGATTAAGTGATATAGCACTTCCACTCTATCCACCATCCTTACAGAGAATAAAATTAAAACTCCCCAGCTTTACTTACAAATTTTTACATAAGGTGACTTTCTTTCTGTTCCTTTTACAAGTCAAGATCATTCTCCCTTTAGGGGCTTTGTATTAGAAATCTCCTCTGCCTAGAATGTTATTTCCCCAGATTTTCCACATGTCATTCTTGTCATTGAGATCTCAGTTTAAATGTCACCTCCTCAGAAAGATTTTCTCTGACCACTCAGGCATTCTCCATCACATCACCCTACTTTAATTTTCTGCATAGCACTTATCACTATCTGACATTTCTTTTTGCATTTGTCTCTCCACACTAGAGTGTAAATAGAACACAATTACAGCAAAGACTGTCTTGTTCACAGGTGTATCCCAATATCTAGTATATGTGCTTTCTAACACACTTAATATTGAACACATTATATGTTTTATATGCAATCATCTTTTCAACAGTATTTTATGTAATCTTTCAGAAAATCCTAAGCAACTTCAAATCACACAGCAGATGCCCAATAAAAAAAAAAAATTTGCTAAAATAATTTCTATGAAAACAATGCCTTCAACACTTCTAATATATACCACAAATATCCCTGACATATCTTCCCAATACACACTTACAGTTGCACAGTTGGGGAGGGATGGGTAATGGCTCTTCACATCTGTAAAGATGACCCACACTTATGGAGATCACTCCTCCCCTCTAATTCCCAGCCCCGGGGGGAAGGTGAGGATCAAGTGCTAGGAGTGCCTTTCCAACCTCATTCGCATGCTTCGGCTACACCGCAACCTCTGCTAGTCCCTAAAGATGACATGTAATTTTCATGTCTCCATGCCTTCACTCGTAACAAGACGCTTGGCTACTCCTATTCCCCTTCTTACCCAGTTTTATATACCTAGAAATCTGGTACTCCTCCATCAAGGACCAGCTCAAATGTTCCCACCTCAGTAAAGCCCACCCTGACCAACATCAATCTCATGCTAAATATAGTCCTTTTACTTTTTTTCTTTTTTCGAGACAGTCTTGCTCTATCATCCAGGCTGGAGTGCAGTGATGCGATCCTCAGCTCACTGCAACCTCCACCTCCCAGGTTTAAGCAATTCTCATGCCTCAGTGTCCCAGGAAGCTGGGATTACGGGCATGTGCCACCATGCCCAGGCTAATTGTTGTATTTTTGGTAGAGATGGGGTTTCGTCACGTTGGCCAGGCTAGTCTCCAACTCCTGGCATCAAGAGATCCGCCCGCCTCGGCCTCCCAAAGTGCCGGAATTACAGGCATGACCCACTGCGCCAGACCTTTAATTCCTTTTTTACCACTTCAAAACAAACTTCTAAAATAGTTCTTAGTTTACTGGATTATGATTTGTTTCTAACACTCAACTGTGAAAAATTCATTATGTCCCTAAACATTATCTGCATGTAACCATTGCTTATTAATCATTTAGTCAATAAAAAGAAACTTAATATTCTGCTGTTATCAAAAGACAGTATTCCACAAAAAGTTTAGCTAGTTCTGAAAACTGAACTAGTTCCTGTTTAAAAATAAACTTTAGCTCAATTAAATACCAAAAAGTGACAGTAATTACCCACCACAAACAAAAGAGGAAAGGATTTAGAAGTGGTTTAAAAATCACAGAAGTGATGTCTTCAGAATTCCACACACGAGTGTATTGTTACAACTTTTACTGTGCAACACTAAGAGAGACCCTTTCCTTCTGCTGCAGAATAGGGATAATTTCTTCATATATCCAGGGAATCCTGCCTTGCAATAAATCAACTTACAGTTGAGAATAATTACAGTGATGGCCTGCATAACCATGTGTCGATCAAAGACAGACTATATGTGACAGTGGTCCCATAAGATTACATAACAAAGCAGAAAAATTTGCCTTGTGACATCAAAGCCATCATAATGTCATGGCACAACACATTCATTACTCATACATTTGTAGTGATGCTGGTGTAAACAAACCTACTGTGCTGGCAATCTAGCTATGTGTAGCATGTAAAATTATATACAGTACATAATATCTGATCATGATAATAAGTATGTTACCAGTTTACTATACTTTTGATTGTTATTTTACAATGTTAATCCTACTTACTTTAGAAAAAAAAAAGTCTACTGTAAAGAAGCCCTAGGCAGGTCCCTCAGGAGGTATTCTAGAAGGCATTGTTATCATAGATGATAGCTCTATGCATGTCATTGCCCCCTGCAGACCTTCCAGTGGGACAAGATGTACAGGTAGAAGACAGTGATACTGATGATCCTGACCCTGTGTAGGACTAAGCTAATGTGTGTCCTAGATTTTAACAAAAAAAAGCTTAAAAATAGAAAAAAGCTTATAAGGTAAGGATCTAAAGAAAGAAAATATTTTTGTGCAGCTACACAATGTGTTTGTGTTTTAAGTGTTACTACAAAAGTCTAAAGTTTTTTTAAAAATTAAAAATTTATAGAGTTAAAAAGTTACAATAAGCTAAGATTAATTTATTTTTGAAGAAAAATGTTTAAATAAATTTAGTGTAGCCAAAGTGTTCACTGTCCATAAAAGTCTAGAGTGGTGTATGGTACGTCCTTGACATTCATTCATCACTCACTCACTGACTCACCCAGAGCAACTTCCGGTTTTGCAAGCTCCATTCATGGTAAGTGCCCTATATAGGTGCACTATTTTTTTTTTTAAATCTTTTACGTTATATTTCTACTGTGCTTTTTGTATGTTTACGTTTACACTCATGAACACTTACCTTTGTGTTAGAAAAACACCACAATATTCAATACAGTAACATGCTATACAGGGTTTATGACCTAGGAACAACAGGCTACAACCCATGGCCTACTGCTAGTAGGCTACACCATGTAGGTTTTGTCTAGACTCTATGACGTTCGCACAATGACAAAATCACCTCACAATGCATTACTCAGAACATTTAAGCTATACATGACTGTGCACTGCTAAAACTAAGTGTATTTCAACAAATGGTGCAGGGACAACTAGACAGCCACATGCAAAAAAACTAAGTTGGACCTCTGCCTCAAATTATACGCAAAGCTCAATTCAAAATGATCAGAGACCTAAATTTGAGAGCTACAACTAAGAAACTCTTAGAAGAAAACATAAATTGTCACGACCCTGGGTTAGGCAAAAGCACAAGTGACAAAAGAAAACATAGGTAACTAGACTTCATCAAATTAAGACTTTTGTGTTTCAAAGAACACCATAAAGAAGGTGAAAAGACAACCCACAGACAGAAGAAAATATCTGCAAATATAGGTAAGGGAATTGTATCCAGAATAAAGAACTCTTGCAAAAAATCACTAACAAAAAGATAAATAACCCAAATGAAAAATGAGGAAAACACTTGATATAAACACTTCTCTAAACAAGATATGCAAATGGCCAATGAGCACACGAAAAGA
This sequence comes from Macaca thibetana thibetana, assembly GCF_024542745.1. Lineage (NCBI taxonomy): Eukaryota > Metazoa > Chordata > Mammalia > Primates > Cercopithecidae > Macaca > Macaca thibetana. The sequence continues at coordinate 120,994,425 of NC_065586.1, read as the reverse complement.
TGCTCAATATCATTAGTCATCAGGGAAATGCAAATAAAAACTAGGAGATGCCATTCCACTAGAATGACAATTAAAAAAAAAAAGACAATAGCAAGTGCTGATTAGGATGTAGAGAAATGGAACTTACATTGATGGCAGAAATGTAAAATGAGCTGGGTGCGGTGGCTCACGCCTGTAATCCCAGCACTCTGGGAGGCCGAGGCAGGCGGATCACCTGTCAGGAGTTCGAGACCAACCTGGCCAACATAACGAAACCTCGTCTCTACTAAAAAAATACAACTTGAAAATACAAAAATTAGTCAGGCATGGTGGTGCGTGCCTGTAGTCCCAGCTACTTAGGAAGGTGAGACATGAGAATCGCCTGAACCCAGGAGGCAGAGGTTGCAGTGAGCTGAGATCACATCACTGCACTCCAGCCTGGAAAGACAAAGTGAGACTCTGTCTCAAATTAAAAACAAAGTAAAATGATGCAACCACTTTGGAAAAGAGGCAGAAAGTTCCTCAAAGGTTAAACATAATTAGCACATGACCCAGCAATTCCATCTGTAGGTATATACCCAAGAAAACTAAAAACTTACATTCACACAAAAACTTGTACAAATGTTCACAGCAGCATAATAGCCAAAAAGTGGAAAAAAACTAAATGCCCATCAATCAATGAATGAACAAAATGCTGTTTATACAATGGAATACTAGCCAGCCATAAAAAGGAAGGAAGTACTGACACAGGCCACAACATAAACCTTGAAAACATTATAAATGAAAAAAGCAACATAAACGGTCGTATATTGTACAATTCCATTTATGACGTATCCAGAACAGGCAAATCTAGAGAGATAAAGTAGATTAGTAGTTGCCAGGAGCTGAGGCAAGGGGGAAATGACTTCTTAATGAGTAGAGTTTCTTTTTGGGGTCATGAAAATGTTCCAGGATTATATAGTGGTTGGTAATGGCTGTACAACTCTATAAGTATACTAAAAACTACTGAATTGTATACTTTAAAGCGGTGAATTTTATTTTAAAGGGGTGAATTTTATTGTACATGAAATACACCTCAATGAAGCTGCTTTTTTTTTTTTTTTTTAGAAAAAATTGGAAAGATATGCAAGTGATTCCAATTAGTATCTTATGCATTCAAGTATTTTTTATTTATATGAATTAAAACTACCCACATTACAGCCAGGAGCGGAGGTTCAAGCCTGCAGTCCCAGCACTTTGGAAGGCCGAGGCGGGCGGATCAGCTGAACTGAGGAGTTTGACACCAGCCTGTGTAACATACCAAGACCCCGTCTCAAAAAAAAAGAGACCACCCACATTAAAAATTGACTTGACAAAGGATGAAAAATCAAAACTGGGGTGTGTTAGTTCAGGAGTGAGGGGGACAGTTTGCCCTCAATATGTGAACAACAAAAATAACAAAAATTCTTTTTTTTTTGTAAGAGAGAGGGTCTTGCTATGTTGCCCAGCTATATGGTTTGGCTCTGTGTCCCCACCCAAATCTCATCGCTAATTGTGATTCCCATGTGTCGAGGGAGGGTTCTGGCAGGAAGTGACTGGATCATGGGGGTGGTTTCCCCATGCTGTTCTTGTGATACTGAGTGAGTTTTAAGGAGATCTGATAGTTTAAAAGCGTGGCACTTCCCCCACTCACTCTCTCTCCTGCCTTGTGAAGGAGCTTGCTTTCTCTTCGCCTTCTACCATGATTAAAAGTTTCATGAAGCCTCCCCAGCCATGAGAAACTGTGAGTCAATTAAACCTCTTTTCTTTATAAATTACCAATCTCAGGTAGTTTTTTTTTTCTTCCAAGGCAGGCTGGAGTGCAGTGGCACGATCCTGGCTCACTGCAACCTCCACCTCCTGGGTTCAAGCAATTCTCCTGCCTCAGCCTCCCAAATAGCTGGGATTACAGGCGCACGCCACCATGCCCAGTTAATTTTTTTGAATTTTTAGTAGAGACAGGGTTTCACCATGTTGGCCAGGCTGGTCTCAAACTCCTGACCTCGTGATCCACCCACCTTAGCCTCCCAAAGTGCTGGAGTTACAGATGTAGTTCAGCTCACTGCAACCTCTGCCTCCGGGGTTCAAGCAATTCTCCTGCCTCAGCAGCCCAAGCAGCTGAGACTACAGGCACGTGCCACCATACCCAGCTAATTTTTGTGTTTTAAGTACAGACGAGGTTTCACCATGTTGGTCAGGCTGGTCTTGATCTTGTGATCTACCCACCTAGGCCTCCTAATGTGCTGGGATCACAGGAGTGAGCCACCGCGCCCGGCTGGTAGTTCTTTATAGCAGTGTGAAAACAAACTAATACCCAGGCTGGACTCGAATTCCTGGGATCAAGCAATCCTCCCACCTCAGCCTCCCAAGGAGCTGTGACTACAGCCACATGCCACCACACCTGGGTAGTAGTTTTTTTCATTACTAAAATATTTAGGGCCGGGCGCAGTGGCTCACCACAACTAAACACAAAAATTAGCCAGGCAAGGACGGGCGCGGTGGCTCATGCCTGTAATCCCAGCACTTTGGGAGGCTGAGGCAGGCAGATCATGAGGTCAGGAGTTCGAGACCAGGCTGGCCAACACAGTGAAACCCCATCTCTACTAAAGATACAAAAAAATTAGCTGGCCATGGTGGCACGTGCCTGTAACCCCAGCTACTCTGAAGGCTGAGGCAGGAGAATCGCTTGAACCCGGGTGGTGCAGGGTGCAGTGAGCAGAGATCGTGCCATGGTACTCCAGCCTGGGCGACAGGGAGAGACTCCATCTAAAAAAAAAAAAATTTAGCCAGGCATGGTGGCATGCATCTGTAGTCTCAGATACTGGGGAGGCTAAAGTGAGAGGATAGCTTGAGCCTGGGAAGCCAAGGCTGCAGTGAGTTGTGATCATGCCATGCACTCCAGCCTGGGAAACAGTGAGACCCTATTAAAAAAAAAAAAAAAATCTAACCTGGGCTCAGGGGTTCATGCCTATAAATCCCAGCACTTTGGGAGGCCAAGGCAAGAGGACTGGCTGGGCCCAGGAATTCAGACCAGCCTGGGGGCAATATAGGGAGACCTTGTCTCTACAAAAATTTCTTTAAAAAGCCAGGCACAATGGTGCACACCTGTAGTTCCAGCTACTTGGGAGGCTAAGGTGGGAGGACAGTTTGGTGAGCCATGATCAGCACGGCACTCTGGCCTGGGAGACAGAGCAAGACCCTGTCTCAAAAAAAAATTTGTTTAATCTAATTAACTAGGCAGCAGAAAAAATATCAACTTTATATTCAATTTACCTGGCCAACCCCCATTTTAAAATTCAAACTTAGGGCTCCTGTCAAAAACTTCATGGAATTAACCAAAATACCACCCTTCCAAAAAGCAAAGAATGCTTACGGATCCAGATTTTTCAGGTAGTGAAATCACTGGTGTAATTCTATGAAAATGCCTTTTACAAATCTAGTAGCCTAAGTAAAAATGCCTAGTATTTCTGAAAAGTTTATGAACAGTCATTTTAACTTCGATGATGCTAAAAGGTTTCTGACACTTGAAAAAATGAGTTTTTATATACTTTCTAAAAATCAATTTCAAGGGAAAAAATATTTTACTGAACTGGAGAAAGAGGACAAGTTTCCACATAGATGCAGTAGGTAAGTCAAGATGGTTTAGTGTCAAGAGACTGTGTACCCATAAAACACCATATCTCCTACTCACACAAGAGAAACACACACACCTATTTTCCAAATGCATCAGCATTCACCTATGTACTACATAATTACATGTGTTATCCTTGGTATACAAAAATCCTGTGGACCGGCTAATTTTTCATCCAAGACTGTTGACAGGTAGCAGTAGTGAATCACATATTCTCCTGTCTCATCTGCCTTATCATCAGTGACACATGCTGCCAACATCTGAGGTTAAGAATACAAACTGAGGCTACAGATTTTCTCCTTCCCATGATGCTAAATGTTACCTCCATACAATATGGAATGGCCAAACTTAGCATCCAAGACCCAAGTAACTGCCCCAGACCCAAATCTGAAGTAAACCAGAAAAACATGATATTTAATTTTTATTTTAATGACACAAACACTATCAAAATGTCGAACATCCTCTACAGGCAAAGAAGTATGCGATAATAGATATAAACATACCAACCAAATTTTTAAAGAGACAGCCATAATTTCAAATATTTGTCTCATAAACCATCAAAGTCCCAGAAACACCAACTACAGTACAAACTGCATATCCTAGAATACCTCTATAACCAAAAATACTTTGTCAGACCATATTTCAGTGTTGAATATATTGTCTCCACAGATAGATACTGGGTATAGAATTATACCCATTTGGCAGAGGTCTTAAAACACTAATTGGGAAGCAAAATAGAAACATAAACAGATAAACTGAAATCAAGGCTAGCATATTCTAAGGAAAGAAAGTCTCACACAAGAGAAGACTGAATAGAGCCCTTGGGGTTAAAGTAGTCAAAAAAGACTTCTGTAGAGACAGGACCTCTCTTGGCCCAGAACACAGTCTCCATGAATACAAGCAGAGAGGATTTCAAACAGAAAGAATAGCATAAAGAAAGGCCAAGAGGAAGGACTTCATAGGAACAACAAGCAAGTTAGTGTGGCTAGAGTTAGGGATTCTCAAAGAAATTAGAGTTAGGACTAAAGAATGGATCAGTGCCAGACTATAGAGAAACTTGACCACCACACCAAAAAGTTTGAACTTTATTTTGCCTGTATAAAGGAGTTTTCTGTAAGTCCTTATGTTGTGATGTGAGGGGTAAGAGTGTTGAAATGTGCAAGCATTTACCCGAAGCATAAATGGAGCACAAATATTCCAAATCAAATACCAAATCAATGAGAGGATAAGTATACAAAGCCCAGATACAAGAGAATATTATTGGAAAGGAAGAGGCAAGCAGCAATGCCCAAATAATAAAACTGAACCAAATCAGGCCAGGCACTGTGGCTCACGCCTGTAATCCCAGTACTCTGGGAGGCCCAGGCAGGTAGATGATCATTTGAGGTCAGGAGCTCAAGACCAGCCTGGCCAACATGGTGAAACCCCATCTCTACTAAAAACACAAAAATTAGCCGGGCGTGTTGGCACGCGCCTGTAATTCCAGCAGCTACTCGGGAGACTGAGGCAAAAGAATCGCTTGAACCCGGGAGGGGGAGGTTGCAGTGAGCCAAGATCACGCCACGGCACTCCAGCCTGGGCAACAGAGTGATGAGACTAGGTCTCAAAAACAAAAAAAGGCAGGGGGTGCTAGGCGCAGCGGCTCACACCTGTAATCCCAGCACTTTGGGAGGCCGAGGAGGGCAGATCACGAGGTCAGGAGGATAGAGACCATCCTGGCTAACACGGTGAAACCCCGTGACACTAAAAATACAAAAACTTAGCCGGGCGTGGTGGCAGGCGCCTGTAGTCCCAGCTACTCAGGAGGCTGAGGCAGGAGAATGGCGTGAACACGGGAGGCGGAGCTTGCAGTAAACCAAGATCGCACCACTGAACTTCAGCCTGGGCGACAGAGCGAGACTGCGTCTCAAGAAAAAAAAAGGAGGAGGAGGAGGAGGGGAAAAAAAAAAAACCTGAACCAAATTAATAGTGGTCTACTTTTGTTATGTGTTGTTTTCAAATGCAGTCCCGCTCAGTCACCCAGGCTGGAGTGCAGTGGCTCGATTTCGGCTCACAGCAACCTCCGCCTCCGCGGTTCAAGGGATTCTCTTGCCTCAGCCTTCCGAGTAGCTGGGATTACAGGCACACGATACCATGCGTGGCTAATTTTTTTATATTTTTAGTAGAGACGGGGTTTCACCATGTTGCCCAGGCTAGTCTCGAACTCCTGACCTCAGGCGATCCGCCCGCCTCAGCCTCCCAAAGTGCTGAGATTATAGGCAAGAGCCACCGGCCAGGTCAGTGGTCTACTTCTGTAATTCACATTTAAAGTTTACATTTATTATAAAGCACATGAACAAGCTCTCACTGTATCAATTACACATATGAAGCAATTTCCCTCAAATATTGTACAACTGGATCATGAGTTCCAAAACTATGTTAATCCTCAGACTTTAAATGTGACATGCCATAACCCCTATCAGCGTACAGACATGGATCAAGGCCACGAGCTTAAAATATATTACTATGAATGAGTTCATCATACCCAAGCACATTTCAAGAGTAAATAAATGGGTGTCCCAATGCTCTGAGGCATTAATAAAAGGCGCTAAAACAGCAACAGAAATAAAATCCTTCATGACATTCAAATAACATCCTCCTCAAAAGAGCAAAATGTGTCATTACTGTCCTACTATCTCGTAAACCCCCAACAGCCCAATAAAAACAATGTTATGAAATTTTAGTATAAAGAGCCTGCCTACCTTTGGAGCCAAAAGTCAAGAGGATTCTAAATTTTTTTAGAATTACTTCATTTAACTCAAAATAATAACAAGGAGACAAGATCCAGCTTTATTTCTCCCATAGTTCAGATGACTTTCCCAAGAGCCTTGGCACAAGGCGAGATCAAAATTCCTTATGGTTTCCCCTGGTTTATGTTTTGTACACTGAGTCATCCATGTTTGATCAAAACAGGGGTACTGCTGGATACTGCACAAGTGATGTTAACTAAAACACACAGGTAAAGAAATCACTCTTTACAGAATAGGTCCCAGAGTTAAAGATTTCTCTCAGGCCAAGCGCGGTGGCTCACGCCTAAATCCAGCACTTTGGGAGGCCGAGAGACGGGCGGATCACCTGAGGTCGGGAGTTCGAGACCAGCCTGACCAACATGGAGAAACCCCCATCTCTACTAACAATACAAAATTAGCCGGGCGTGGTGGCGCATTCCTGTAGTCCCAACTACTCAGAAGGCTGAGGCAGGAAAATCGCTTGAACCTAGGAGGTGGAGGTTGCAGTGAGCCGAGATAGCGCCACTGCACTCCAGCTTGGGCAACAAGCGCGAAACTCCGTCTCAAAAAAAAAAAAACTCGAATTGTGTTCCTAAAACGGTATTTTTGCATAGTAGATTTATTAACATCATCATAAACACGGTGAAACCAAAATACTGGTAAAATGGGGCGGCGCTTAAATCGACAGTCTACGGAGTTATAGAAAAGGGTAATCAACTGACGGAAATACACAATTCTCAGCAAGAGAGTTTCAAAACACCAGTGTACCTCAAAGATAATGGGCCGGTTCAAACTTCCAGGCTTAACCTAAACTGCCTGTTCCCTGCGCTTAATGCCAGCATTCACTACAGTTCTTTTGTCTGTGAAATGACCCGCACCAAACAACAGCAGAGAAGAAACAGATCCTTGCACTGAACACTCGTTACTTAGAACAGAAGGGGTAGACGAATCTTTCCACTAGCTCCAGCTCCTCCTCCCCACCCGCCTCGTCGTCCCCCACCTTTATTTTCCTAGAAATGGCAACTGGAGGCCACCGCAGGAGGTGGAAAGCAAGTGGCCGAGGGACTGAAACACAAGTTTGGAGACCAGAACCAACTTGTGGCGATGGACCCAAGTGTTTACGGCCTATTGCGGAGTGGGACCGAAACCCAACTAGCTAACCCGTCTCCGGCAGGAAAAGAAGTTGTGGGGAAATCTGGCGGAAGAGCGGCGGCGGGACCCGCACGGCGTCCAGCCGCGGCCGGCCGGCGGTCGGTAAACAAGCTGGGCGGACCCGCCCTCCCACAGCCCCTGGGCCGTCCCCGCACCCGGAGCGCCTAAGATGGAAGGGCCGACAGCGGCGGCCCGGGCCCCTGCCCTCCCCGCGCCTGCGACGCGGCCGCTCCCGGGGTGCCGGGCGGGCGGGCAGCCCGGGAGGCCCAGCAACCTGGGCGCCGCCTGGAAGCGAGGGACCCGGCAGGCCGCGGTGGGGCGCCCCCCAGGGCCCGGTTACCTGGCGGCGGCGGCTCCCCCTCCAGCTCCTGCTCCTCCTCCCCGTCCGACGGGCGCTTGGCGGCGGCGGCGGCGGCGGCGGCGGCGGCGGCGGCGACTCCCCGCGCAGCCCGCGGCGACGAGTCGAGCCCGTCCCCTCTCCGCCTCCCTCCGCGCCGCCGCCCGCCCCGCTGCTGCCGCCTCCGCCTTCTCCCCTCAGTCAGGACATGGTCTCCGCGGGTCCGCGCGCGGCTCCTGGCTGCCGGAGGCCGGGGTAGAGGAGGCGCGGAGGCTGGGGAGCCCCGGGGGGCGGGGGCAGTGAGGTGTGGGAGGCGGCCGCGGGCGCTGCGGACCCCTAATGGCGGCAGCCGAGGGACCCGGAGCCAAATAAACCCCGCGGCGAGCGGCACAACGTCAAGGCCGGACCCAGACGCTCGCCGCCCTGTCATTGGCCCCGAGGCCGCCGGCGGCGCAGCCAATGAGCGGCCGCCTCTTTCCGGGCTCAGGGGGCGGGTCGAAAGAGGGTGACGTCAGCCGGAGCGCGGCCTCGATTGTGAGTCGGTGGCGCGCGTTGGCCCCGCGCTGGTTCCCTTCCGCGGACCGCTGTGGGCCTGAGGGTGCCGGACCGCCGTGGGGTGCGTGGCGCTCGGGGGCGCGGGCTGACGGCGGCCCGGAGGGCGTCCTCGTCAGTGTCTGGAGGCGCGCTTTGCCTCCTCTCTGCGACACATGCGCCGGAGTTTTAAGTTAACCCCCAGGTCTCACGTAGCCTAAGCGATCTACGTATAACCCAGATGCTGCTTTACTTTTTCTTAAGGACTTTGAAGCTCTTCATAAAACACCAGGGAAGACAAAGCTCCAGGTGCTTTGTGATGGTTTGATTTTTTAAATTTATGTTTTGCAGTGTCCGATTTTTACCCCTGCCTTTGCTGGGGCTATCCGTGTATATGGATGTATGTGTATATTTCTCGTTGCTCTGTGCATGGTACATGTGTGCGTACGTAGACACGCCATGAAAAGTCATGGAGACCTTGCGTCTTGCTCTCCTCCACGACTTACTGGCGCTAGTCTTGGGAAAATCCAACCTTCTTATGGATACCTTTTCTGTAAATTAGAAATAAACCTTTCCTAATAAGCCTTATTTCTGTAAATAAGCCTTACCTATCTTCAGGCCGAGGATAAATTACAGCTATGGAAAAAATACTGCTTAGGAGAATCCCCTGGGACCAAGTTCTAAACAGATATGTGTATTTCTTTCTTTTTGTACTGTAAAAATAACCAAATAGCCAGAATAAGCCAGCCATTTGTTAAAACCCCATGAGTATGGGAAATTTTTCTAGCAAGAGATCTTTGTTTTTTCCCAGTGGGACTTTACCTTGTAGTTTTCATACTTAAAATTTTGTGAGGAGAAGATAGAATTTGAAAGATCAGCCGGGCGCGGTGGCTCAAGCCTGTAATCCCAGCACTTTGGGAGGCCGAGACGGGCGGATCGCGAGGTCAGGAGATCGAGACCATCCTGGCTAACACCGTGAAACCCCGTCTCTACTAAAAAATACAAAAAACTAGCCGGGCGAGGTGGCGGGCGCCTGTAGTCGCATCTGCTCGGGAGGCTGAGGCAGGAGAATGGCGTGAACCCGGGAGGCGGAGCTTGCAGTGAGCTGAGATCCGGCCACTGCACTCCAGCCCGGGCGACAGAGCGAGACTCCGTCTCAAAAAAAAAAAAAAAAAAAAAAAAAAAAGAATTTGAAAGATCATAAAAGACAGCAACTCTTTAAAAGCTGTAAATTTAAAAGTTATCTATTAGAAAAAACCTATACTACTACCAAAGGGCATTTAACAGTTGGATACCTCAGGTTCAACAGGAGGACCATAATTCAGAGTTTAATCAGATTTTTAAAATTTTAATGGGACTTCATTTATTAAAACTGTTCATGGTGTTCTAGCTTTCTCTTTGCATAAATATGGTCAGGAATGTGTGTATAGCTTCACTATGGCCAGCAAAGAATAATGCTGTATCTTATAGATTCCTCTCTCCAGCAACATATTTTATTGGCATATTTTATTCTCATAGCCATTCCTATAGTGTAGATATTTTCGACAATCCTCGTCTGCCCAGAGCAACATTATTTATTCAATAAATTGAGTTTAAACTGCAAGTCTTTTGCCTGCAAAACTTAACATTCTCATATATATTTATATATATGAGCTGTATTTATAATTAATGTATAATTAACACAATTGTAGATCAGATCAAACACCATGTTACTATGTTAGGAACAATAGTTAGGCCAACATTTCAACTTTGAAAATATTTTCTTTAAGAGCTCCTGAATTCCTCCAGCTTCCCCTTCCTGAATTCAGACTGCAGAACCTCTCAGTTACAAGCTACCAGGAATCACAGAATTAGGTGTTTTTGTTTTGCTTGAGTTGTAGTTTATTTTGGTAAGGAAATGGGATATCACTAGGATAAAGTTTATTAACTCCTTCCTCAATTGAGTAAATAGTGAATATCACGTACCTATGAATAAGAAGCCCACAAAGATAAGACACATCTTAGTGAGGAAACTACAGCATAGAGAAAAAAAGAGTAAGATAGAAATAACCATAATTATGGCCAGGCGCAGTGGCTCACCCTTGTAATCCCAGGACTTTGGGAGGCCAAGGCCGGTGGATCACCTGAAGTCAGGAGTTCGAGACCAGCCTGACCAACATGGTGAAATCCCGTCTCTACTAAATACAAAACATTAGCCAGGCGTCGTGGTGCGTGCCTGTAATCCCAACTAGTTGGGAAGCTGAGGCAAGAGAATCTCTTGAACTCCAGAGGCGGAGGTTGCAGTGAGCTGAGATTGTGTCATTGCACTCCAGCCTGAGTAACAATAGCAAAACTCTGTCTCAAAAAAAAAAAAAGAAAGACCGACCTGTAATTATAGGTCAGGCGCAGTGGCTCATGCCTGTTATCCCAGCAATTTGGGAGGCCAAGGCAGGCAGATCACCTGAGGTCGGGAGTTTGAGACCAGCATGGCCGACATGGTGAAACCTCGTCCCTACTAAAAATACAAAAATTAGCCGGACGTGGTGTCACCTGCCTTTAACCCCAGCTATGCGGGATGCTGAGGCACGAGAATCATTTGAACCCAGGAGGCGGAGGTTGCAGTGAGCCGTGACCATGCCATTGCACTCCAGCCTGGGCAACAGAGTGAGACTCTATCTAAAAAAACAAACGAACAAACAAAATATATATAGAGAGAGAGAAAGAGAGAGAGACAGATGTCCTATCGAAACAATCCCTAAGAGAGGGGCCTGGGCATGGATATGTTTTATGTTTTTTGTTTTTTGTTTTTGAGATGGAGTCTTGCTGTGTCCCCCAGGCTGGAGTGCAGTGGCGCGAACTCGGCTCACTGCAAGCTCCGCCTCCCACGTTCATGCCATTCTTCTGTCTCAACCTCCCGAGTAGCTGGGACTACAGGCACCCACCACTACGCCCGGCAATTTTTTTTTTTTTTTTTTTTTTTTTGTATTTTTTGGTAGACGGGGTTTCACTGTGTTAACCAGGATGGTCTTGATCTCCTGACCTCATGATCCACCCGCCTCAGCCTCCCAAAGTGCTGGGATTACCAGCGTGAGCCACCGTGCCCAACCTATGGATATGTTTTAAACCCACTCCCCAGGTAACTGAAACGTGCAGCCAGTATTGAGAACTACTGACAAAACAGCCCTCAAACCCCGAAAGCTTGCAGATGTGGAAATTAATGCCTAAAGATGTTAAGTGTCTTAACAAGAGCTAGACAAATTAACTCTGCAATTCGAACAGGAACACATAACTCTTTTTCAAATGTTTTTTTATTTTTTTATTTTTGTAAAGACAAGATCTCACTCTGTCACCCAGGCTGGAGTGCAGTGGTGCAATCATAGCACACTGCTGCCTCAAACCCCCGCGGCCCAAGTGATCCTCCCACCCTGGCTTTCCCAGTAGCTAGGACTACAGACATGCTCCACCATACCCGGCTAATTTTTAAACTCTTAGTGGAGACAAAGTCTGTGTTGCCCAGGCTCGTCTTGAACTGCTGGATTCAAACGATCCTCCTGCCTCTGCCTCCCAAAATGCTGGGATTACAGGCACATAGCACCGTGCCCAGCAGAGCACAGAACTCTTGATTCCACAGTCAAATGTTCCACTATATTTGAATTAAAAAGATATCATCAATAAATACAGCAGATGGGGCATTGTCACAGTTACAGAACTGTTGCTGATTGGCACACCGACCAAACTAACATTCTACTTATGTGTATTTGGATTCGGAGAAATATTTCATTTGGAAAAAAGTATACACTGTCTTTGTGGGGTTTTTAATTTCCTTTTCAGAAACCTTATATTAGACTCGGTGCAGTGGCCCATGCCTCTAATCCTAGCACTCTGGGAGGCCGAGGCAGGAGAATTGCTTGAGCCTGGGAGGTCCAGGCTGCAGTGAGCTATGATGGCACTACTGTACTACACCCTGGGCAACAGAGCAGGACGCTATCTAAAAAAAAAAAAAAAAGGCCGGGCGCAGTGGCTCATGCCTGTAATCCCAGCACTTTGGGAGGCTGAGGCGGGTAGATCACGAGGTCAGGAGAATCGAGACCATCGTGGCTAACATGGTGAAACCCTGTCTCTGCTAAAAATACAAAAAAAAAAAAATTAGCTTGGCGTGGTGGCAGGTGCCTGTAGTCCCAGCTACTCGGGAGGCTGAGGCAGGAGAATGGTGTGAACCCGGGAGGTGGAGCTTGCAGTGAGCCGAGATCGCGCCATTGCACTCCAGCCTGGGTGACTGAACAAGACTCCATCTCAAAAAAAAAAAAAAAAAAAAAAGGACCTTTGTAGTAAAGTGTAGAGACAGTATAGTTTTGTTGATAGTTTGTTCTGGCTTTCGTTTCAGTTTTTCCCAGACTAACTGTAGAGTTTATAATTCCATATTGCATTTTTGTGAAAGTTTTGAATGCAAAATTTGGATCTGTAGTTCCATTAACAGTAGAAAAAAATGGATCTTTAGTTCCATTAACAGTAGAAAGCCATAAAGAGGTTTTGAGCAGGAAGGTGCCAGTATTGGAGCTACCAGCCTTTACCTGGAATGTCTGTGGGACAAATGAGGGCAGAAGTAGAAACAGGGACAGAGAAGAGACAAGGACCTAAAACCAAAGTAGCTGTGGGAATGGAAAGGAGGGCCAGGAGTGAAATGGGAGACAGTGCAATCTTCAGGATTTGCCAGTGACTTAACTCTGGGGCAGAAGAAAGAATCAAAAGTCAGAGAATGGGCCAGGAGCAGTGGCTCATGCCTGTAATTCTAGCACTTTGGAAGGCCAAGGTGGAAGATCACTTGAGGCCAGGAATCCAAGACCAAACTGGGCAACATAGTGAGACCCCATGGCTACAAAAAATAATTTTTAACCTGCCAGGCTCAGTGGCTCATACCTGTTGTCCTTGCTACTCAGGAGACTGAGGAGGGAGAATTGCTTGAGCCCAGGATTTCAAGGATGCAGTGAGCTATAATCATGCCACTGCACTCCAGCCTGGGCAAGATAGCAAGATCCTGTCACCAAAAAAAAAAAAAAGTCTGTGAACTCTGAGTGATGGCAGTATGTGCAACAGTGGGACACACAAGAGAGGAACTGGGTCACAGGAGATGTGGACCCTTGAATCAGGAGATCCTGGACTCAGGAGGAAGGGAGTGGCCGATGGGGGGAATGCTGGTCTGAAATGTGTAGGGCAATCCTGGAGATCAACATCAGGGAGCTCTCTATGTAGAATTTATTATGGAAGCCACAGGAGTGGGTAAGAAAGAACTACCAAAGGGGAAAAAAACAAAACAAAACAAAAAAAACAAAGAGTGGTCAGAAAGGTAGGAGATGAAGCTGGTAGTACAGTGTTCTGGAAGCCGAGGGTACAGTGAGCCTCAAGCACATGGTAATAAAAACTATCAGATGCTACAGATTTCGAGCATTAGAAGTGAGGAAAGGTCACTGGATCTGACAAACAAGAGACTCGGTGACCTTCTAGAGAACAGTTCTCAGTAGGATGGTAGGGAGAGAAGCCAAGTTTCAAAAACTGAAGCCATGTGATTATAAACCACAAGTCCAAGACGTCTGGCGGTGAAAGGAAACCAGGAGATATAAGAATAGATTGGGGCAGTAACAAAAATAAGGGAAAGGTTTTGTTTTATTTTAGGTATTTATTTTAAAGAATGGGCATATCTGAGCCCTTTTGTAAATGGAGGAGAGATGTAGAGGGGGTAAAAGGACTGAAATCCAAAAGGGAGGTAAAATTCAGAGCACAGTGATTTGTGTTGGCAAGCAAGAAAGCCCTGTCTTCCTGAGAAACGTGGAGAGGAAGCTGTGAAAAGCAGCTCTAGGGAGGTTTTGGTGGGGGAGACAGAGGTGATGGGGTGGACTTCAAATCCTTCCTCCCCCTCGGTGAATCAAGCGCAGAGCCTCCTGCTGAGGGTTGCTCTGGGAACTGGAGGAGATTTGGGACAATAGTTAGGGGGAAGCAAATCAAGAAGAATGAAAAAAAGAAGAGCGACAAGAAACCACTTTCTCCAAAAAGGCTTAGCAGTCCATAATCAGGCCTAGAACGGAAAGATCAGGCTGTGGAGGCCCCCCAGAGGTGGACATTTGCAGCTAAGGGAAGTCGAAGGCGCTCAGGTGAAGGAAATGGTAACGGATCCAGCTTACTTAGGGTCTTTTAAGGGATCTGTGCTTTTAAGTAAAAAGTGTTATAAAATGGGTGTTTCCTTCAAAAGAAATGTTAGAAATGTTCAGTTGTTAAAAGAACATGTTCTCAGACACATTGCAAAAAATGTCATTTGTATAAACTGCAACATCTTCCACTCTCTGTGTGTGATCAACATGATTCCCCAGTGGAAAAAACCTCTTAACAGTAGAAAATGCAACGTAACAGCCCAGGCGTGGTGGCTCACTCCTGTAATCCCAGCACTTTGGGAGGCCCAGGTAAGTGGATCACCTGAGGTTAGGAGTTCGAGACCAGCCTGGTCAACATGGCAAAACCCCGTCTCTACTAAAAATACAAAAAGTTAGCCATTCGTGGTGGTGGGTGCCTGTAATCCCAGGTACTCAAGAGACCAAAGCAAGAGAATTGCTTGAGCCCAGGAAGCAGAGGTTGCAGTGACCCAGGATCATGCCATTGCACTCCAGCCTGGGTGACAGAGCGATACTCTGTCTCAAAAAAAATAAAATAAAATAAAAAGAAGGAAGAAAGAAAGAAAGGGAGGGAGGGAGGAAGGAAGGAAAGAAAGAAAGAAATGCATGTAATAATGTTGCCTAATCTGTACCCAGGCAGTACAGGACATGGTTTTGTAGAACATGGTACCATCCTGTGACCTTCCTCCATGTCCACCACAAATCTGCCTGCAAAAATAATCTCTCCTGAGAGGACCAGATATGCTTGTGAAGCATCAGACAAAATACAGCTTGTTTGACATTTCAAAATCCTGGTCTGTGCTAGGACTGGTCTCATCTGATGGGTATAAATTTGTACTAAGAGGAACACAGTTACTCTATATCCAGACTAAGAAATTTTTGTGGATTTTTCAACTAAGTATCCCTGTAAGCTAGACTTATGGAATTAGGGGGGAAAATGTTGAAGTTGTATTGAGTCTCTTTTTTTTTTTTTGAGACAGGGTCTCACTCTGTCGCTGAGGCTGGAGTGCAGTGTTGTGATCATAGCTCACCACAGTCTCAACCTCCCAGGCTCAGCCTCCTGAGTAGCTGGGACTATAGACACCACACCTGGCCAATTTTGGTAGTTTCTATAGAGTCAGGGTTTCACCATGTTATCCAGGCTGGTCTCGAACTCCTGGGCTCAGGTAATTCTCCAGACTCCCAAAGTGTTGGGATTATAGGCGTGAGCCACCGAACCCAGCCATTACTATGTCTTTTTTTTTTTTTTTTTTTTTTTTTTGGAGACAAGGTTTCGCTCTTGTTGCCCAGGCTGGAGTGCAATGGCACAGTTTCAGCTCACTGCAACCTCTGTCTCCCAGGTTCCAGCGATTCTCCTGCCTCAGCCTCCGAATAGCTGGGATCACAGGCTGGTATTACAGGTGTGAGCCACCGCGCCTGGCTGTTGTGTCTTTTTAAGAAGTTTGGAAACACTGAGTGTCTGAAACAACTTCACTTGTGATCTTATCTGGGGAAGTTTTGTAAGAGGCAAAGCTGTGAGCAGAGAGCGCATGAACTTTGGAGTCAAACAGCGCTGAGTTGAAATCCTCCTGTCCTCTGTGAGTGCCAGTGTCCTCAGTGTCCTCATCTGAAAAATTCAGGGTGATACTTCCCTGGCAGTTATTGAGGGTCCAATGAGACTTAGGAGCTGAAAGGCCTGGCAATACTCCTAAGTGTTTGATAAATGTTGGTTTCCTTGCTCTGTGTTTCATTTAATCCAGGTAGCATTTACTGAGGAATGACCCCATATCAGGTACTGTGCTGAGAACAGCAATGCAGAGACAGGTAAAGCTGTATCTACATCAGGGGCCAACAGTCCAGTAGGGGACTATCCCTAACTTAGGGTCTCCATGCCCTGAAGGGGCCCATGAATTTGGATGGAAAGAAAATACATCTTTATTTCTTCTAACTTTTAACTGAAATGCAGTATTTATAACAATAGTCTGTGTAGTCAACACACTACAGTAGTATTAACACATCTGTGGCACTGACACCAATAGAAATCACAGATTTTTTAAGATCTTATTACATTATTGAATAGGTTATTAAAGAAGTACTTCAGGCCGGGCATGGTGGTTCACCCCTGTAATCCCAGCACCTTGGGAGGCCAAGACAGGAGGATCACTTGAAGTCAGGAGTTCAAGACCAGCCTGGCCAGCATGGTGAAACCCTGTCTCTACTAAAAATACAAAAATTAGCCGGGTGTGGTGGCACATGCCTGTGATCTCAGCTACTCGGGAGGTTAAGGCAGGAGAATCGTTTGAACCCAGGAGGTGGAGGTTGCAGTGAGTCAAGATCACGCCACTGCACTCTGGCCTGGGCAACAGAGAGAGCCTCCATCTCAAAAATAAATAAATAAATAAATACTTCAGTTGGGCTGAGCGTGGTCACTCACACCTGCACTCCTAGCACTTTGGAAGGTGGAGGCGAGCAGATCGCATGAGGTCAGGAGTTCGAGACCAGTCTGGCCAACATGGTGAAACCCAGTCTCTACTAAAAAGTCAAAAAAAATTAGCTGGATGTAGTGGTGGGCACCTGTACTCCAGCTACTTGGGAGGCTGAGGCAGGAGAATCACTTGAACCTGGGAGGTGGATGCTGCATTGAGCTGAAATCACACCACGGCACTCCAGCCTGGGTGACAGAGCAAAACTCTGTCTCAAAAAAAAAAAAAAAAAAAAAAAAAAAAAAAAAAAGGCTGGGCACAGTGGCTCGTGCCTGTAATCCCAGCACTTTGGGAGGCCAAGGCAGGTGGATCGCCTGAGGTCAGGAGCTCAAGACCAGCCTGGCCAACATGGTAAAACCCCGTCTCTACTAAAAATACAAAAATTAGCTGGGTGTGGTGGCACATGCCTGTGATCTCAGCTACTTGGGAGGCTGAGGCAGGAGAATCATTTGAACCCGGAAGGTGGAGGTTGCAGTGAGTTGAGATCACATCACTGCACTCTGGCCTGGGCAACAGAGCAAGACTCCATCTCAAAAAAAAGAAAAAAAAATGTAAGTAACAAGTACTTCAGTTAATATCACAGATTTTAAAAAACACTTTAATAACTGTATTTCAATTTAATTGGCTTCCTTGTAATCTCATTTCTGTTATGCATTTTAAAATTATTCTGAACAGGCCGTAACAGAGAAAAGGTGAGGAAACCCTAGTCAAGTTAGTGGAAAATTGAATTTTATGAATGTTTCAGGACAGAGAGGCACATTCCATACCAAATAATCAAATGAGTAACGTCCCAGCATAGGACACAGTGGAGGCAAGCCTTGCAGTTCCCTTGGAAAATAGAGATGGGCAGTGACTGTGTTTTGCAGGTGAATATGATTTGCTGAGCAAGGAGGAAGGAGAAAGGCAGACTGGAGACAGTGGAAAAAATGAGTGACTCACTGAGGGGCAAGACGTGTCTCAATGAGAACACCTGGAAAGCTGAGAAGCAGTATTGACGTCTGGTCAACCTCAAATATGTTCTAAGTCTAACCCATGTGAATTACCTCAAAGTGGATATTGACCCAGTTTGCGGTTTGTATAAGCAAAGATCTTTCCATTCCAATGCTGACAGCCATGTGCGGTGGCTCACACCTGTAATCCCAGCACTTTGGGAGGCCAAGGCAGGAGGATTACTTGAAGCCAGGAGTTCGAGACCAGCCTGGCCAACGTGGTGAAACCCCATGTCTACTCAAAATACAAAAAGTAGCCAGACATGGTGGCAGGCACCTATAATCCCAGCTGCTCTGGAGGCTGAGGCACGAGAATCACTTGAACCCAGGCAGAGGTTGCAGTGAGCTGGGATCACATCACTGCACTCCAGCCTGGGCAACAGAGCAAGACTCTGTCTCAAAAAAAAATATATATATATACACACACACACACACATATATATATATGCTTACAAGGTTACACATCCACCATTCCCAACACACACACACATACACACCACATACACATATACACATATACCACATATATACACACACACCACACATATACACACATATATATACACATACATACACATTACACACCCACACCTATACACACACATACCATACACACAGTCTTTTCTTTTTTTTTTTTTTTTTTAGATGGAGTCTCGCTCTATTTCCTGGGCTAGAGAGCAATGGCGCAATCTTGGCTCACTCCAACCTCCACCTCCCAGGTTCAAGCGATTCTCCTGCCTCAGCCCCCTGAGTAGCTGGGACTACAGGCGCACACCACCACACCAGCTAAATTTTGTATTTTTAGTAGAGACGGTTTCACCATATTGGCCAGGCTGGCCTCAAACTATTGACCTCGGGATCCGGCCGCCTCTGCCTCCCAAAGTGCTGGGATTACAGGCGTGAGCCACCGTGCCCAGCCCACACAGTCTTATACAAGACAAAATGTACTAGTCTAGAACCTAAATCTTCATTTCATGTTTAATTATACAATACTCATGGAATTAAAAATATGCTGCCTTTTTGCCAAACACTAAAGTGATGTTAACAGAAAGTAATTCCAAAATAGTGAAGTTAGGAATGCCAAAATATTTTTCATTCCTTTCTTTCCAGTCATTTCAGATATTACAAAGTTTAAAAATATCTCAAAATATTTGAAAGTATTCATGACGTCATTTGAGTAGTTCTTAAATTCACCAAAGTGATTCATGCAAATAATTTATTTGCTTCAAAAACAATCTACAAATTCAAATAGTGGACCAAAGAGAAAAATCTGCACAGCAGTTTCAGTGTAACCAAGAAGATCACAATATTCAATAGTACCTTCAATATGGCAGATTTATAGTAGCTGTAAATTTAAAATACACAAGCTATAATTTTTAAAGGGGCTAATCAGAAAGAAATTTAGTTTTTATGATATACAAAATTATTCAGTGGTTCCACATATGAGGTAAAGCATGAATTCTACAAATCATTAACTCATTGGCTGCTGGTATTCATTCATTACTTGGAACTTTAACAGCTTCCTAGTAAACAGAAAGTACCTCTCCTGTATGTGAGATATTTTGACTGATGTATCCTGAGTACTTAGAATGGTGCCTGGCACACACAGTTACTGAAGAAGTATTTGTTGAATGAATCGATTAACTTTACTTTCTTGATTTTATACTTCAGGATATTTTCACCCTGACTACTTTAGTTCAATAACCTAACACGTTTAAACTTTGCTCAAGAATTTAGAGCAGGCTGGGCACAGTGGCTCACACCTGGAATCTCAGCATTTTGAGAGGCCAAAGTGGGAGGATCACTTAAGCCCAGGAGTTTGAGATCAGCTGTCTCAAACATAGGGAGACCCTGTCTCTACCAAAAGTAACTTGAAAAATTAGCCAGGTATGGTGGCACGCACCTGTGGTCCCATCTACTTGGGAGGCTAAGGTGGGAGGTCACCCTGGGAGGTTGAGGTTGCAGTGAACCACTCCACCCTGAGCTACAGAGCAAGACCCTGTCTCAAAAAAAAAAAAAAAAAAAAAAGTCCAGGCAGGGCGGCTCACGTCTGTAATTCCAACATTTTGGGAGGCCAAGGTGGGGAAGTCAAGGCTGCAGTGAGCTGTGATCCTGCCACTGCACTCCAGCCTACGTGACAATGAGACCCTGTCACAAAAAAAAAAAAAAAAAAAAAAAAACTTAGGACAGTTGGATATTTCTCTTTCATTATTTTTTTCTTTCAGACTGTAATTTGCATATCTTGCGCAGAATTTTAAATGTTAAATCTTACAAATGAATGAAGATGAAAATTGTATCTAACATTTACATTAATTTTTGCATTTAACAATCTTTTAAGAAAAAACAAGGTATATTTTCTGAAATTTGTCCAGTGTGTGGCAGTCTTCAGAAAATCATTTGTATTTTTAGGATATTTAAATGTGCAGATCACTTCACCATCATTATCTCATTTTTATCCTGATCAGTGTTGTCAGGCAGTTGTTATTTCCAAATGACGGAAGGGACAGAGAAGTTACAGCACTTGCGTTTTAGGAACTGGACCACAAGTGCTTCAAGTCCTAACCTGGTGATCCTCTCCCAAGCCTTTCCATCTGCATTGCTGGGACACAAAAGACTCAAAGCTAACAGATGTTTTTATAAAAGATCTGTGGACTAAAACTAAATATTAGTGCCCACTCTAATTTTAAGATTGGCTTTTTCAAGAAGTGATCCTTGCAAATAGAATTTACCAAAAGATCAGTTTATAGGCCTCACCACACTTTTAAAATAAGAATCCATCCCTATGGTGGGGAAAGTTAGAAATACCATATACACTCAACTTCAAACCAATTTTTTTTTTTTTTTTTTTTTTTTGAGACAGAGTCTCACTGCGTCGGCCAGGCTGGAGGTGCAATCTCGGCTCATTGCAACCTCTGCCTCCTGGGTTCAAGCAATTCTCCTGCCTCAGCCTCCCAAGTAGATGAGACTATAGACACGCACCACCACGCCTGGCTGATTTCTGTGTTTGGAGTAGAGACAGGGTTTCACCATGTTGGCCAGGCTGGTCTTGACCAGCCTGTGATCCGTCTGCCTCGGCCTCCCCAAGTGCTGGGATTACAGGCATGAGCCACCGCGCCCAGCCAACTTCAACCCAAATTTAATCAGATAAACTTCAAAAAATAATCTGATCATATGAGCTACTTTCTCAGCCAACCTTTTAGTACAGGTGATTAGCATCGGCCTTGCAGCACTTTGGTTTAGGAGCCTGGCACAATTTCTCTGGAAATGTTAGGGTCAGCAGATAGGATGCCGGGTTGTAATGGGAAAAGGAAGCAAGCAGGTAAGGAGTTGACTGGATCTAATGCTCCTGGCAGGGTTGGGGTCAGGAAAAGAAGATGCTGACAAGGTTGGGGCCTACTCAGTACTCCATTCATCTGCCCCTGGGCCACCGTGATGCCAGGAGGATCGCCACGTAACACACATCTGTATGCTCTAGCAAGATGTCAGCACCCCACCTTGAGAACCAGCTGAATTGCAGAACCATAGCCTTCCTCTTTTATGTTCTTGTGAAAATGCAAACAGTTTGGCCAGGGGCAGTGGTTCAGGCCTGTAATCCCAACACTTTGGGAGGCCAAGACAGGTGGATCATTTAAGGCTAGGAGTTCGAGACCAGCCTGGCCAACATGGTGAAACCCCATCTCTACTAAAAATACAAAAATTAGCCGGGTGTGGTGGCTCATGCTTGTAGTCCTAGCTACTCGGGAGGCTGAGGCAGGAGAATCACTTGAACTAGGGAAGCAGAGGTTACAGTGAGCAGAGATCATGCCACAGCATGCCAGCCTGGGTAATAGAGACTCTGTCTCAAAAAAAAAAAAAAAGAAAATGTAAGCAATTTACAACTCTGGCAGTAAAACACAAACAGCAGATAACGTTTACAGGCACTGCCTTTAATCCTATTCATGATGAACATATTTTCTAAAAACAAGTCAGAGGCAAAATAACTTCTGTCCCCCATTTTTTGAGGTAGTTGTTAGAAAACTTGCATGTCAGTCAGGGTTCCAGGCAGAAATAAATAGCATACTCCAGTGGGAAAATTAAGATTATTTTACAAGGTATTGGGCAAGGTTGAAGAAAACCAACAAGGATGGTGAAACAGCCCTGAACTGGCAATGATAGGGTGCCATTACCAAATGCTGCAGAGAGAGCCGTTGGTGCTGGGGAGGGCCACCTGGCAGGAGCAGTGGCCTTCCTAGAGAAACACAGCAGAGAGCAAGCCAGGGTCAATATTCTGACGCCTTTCTCCTCTCTCCAGTCTCTGCCAGGGCCTCTCATTGGCCAAACCAAACTGATGACCGTAGGGCTCAGAAGCCTTTGATGCAGTACTGGCCAGTCTCTCTGTCTCAAGGAGCACATGGCATGGGTGAGAATGGATCTGGAAGGACAAATGGAGGCTCTCCAGCCAATAAAAACTACAGCAGAGCAAATATAAAAGAATAGATGTTTCCAGAGCTTTACTTAGAGGACACGGCTGCTGCCATTTTGAATCCCTTCTCCTAAGCGAAGAATATTCTATCCAAAGACAATGTATTTTAAGAACATCAGGATTTTTTCTTCTACTATAGCATGGTCTTATGCCGTAAAAGGAATTATGCTAATCCAATCTATCCATGAAACTCAGAAAAGATGGCTATCAGAGGTGGCACAGAAACATTTCAGGGAAATAATGGAGAGGCACCAAGAAACGGCTTTCCAAAGCAATGGGAAAAACGTTGAAGTCCATAAGCAGATAGGTTACCAATCCAGCAGCATCTCTTAGGCATTAAATGATTTCTCACAAAAGGTAAGATTTGTTGGAGCTTACATTGAATTTAATGCCAGTCATCCTTGTATATTAAACTCTATTTCCATAGCTAGGAGATATGACAGACTTTCCTTTTGTGACACTTTGTCTTATGATACAGTTTTGAGTCTGTCTGTGGGATTTCCATCACTGAAATCAGGATTAGAGACAAGAAATCTTCCTTACATTATTAAGTAGGAAAGCAATGTGTTAAGAAGCTAGCCCTAACTTGGAGATAAATCTATTTTAATAAAGCACAGACATTCGTGAATAAGATGTGTCTTTGTGTTTATCATAATATCCCTGAAAACTTCTCTGATCATAAGGGAAGACCTGCCACCCATAAAATATTAGCAGTTCAATCACTAGGTCACCATACACAAAGGTTAACTCACGTTGTAGTACCCCACAGTCAATGGAACTGAAGTGTGATGTTTTTCTTGTGTTACTGGGCTGTCAGACAATACCTGTCACATGAGGAAAAAAAAAATCTCCAAGAGGAAGATATAAAAGAGCTAAGAAAATAGACCCTCCCCCGCTTTTTTTAACATTAGCTTTCCATCAGAAAGCCACTTACACTGTATAACAACTGCCTGAACAGATACTGTATTGCAGCATAGGTCAACAAGAGAGAGGAGCTCTCTGTTGATTATTTTCAACAGAAAAATATGTAAGATGTCCATTTGGAAATGCTTTCTCTAGAGTCCAGAGCTGAAACGAATACTGTTGCAATCAACCTGCTATTATTCCTGTCTCAAATGTATGGTTTTTAAAAATTCTTTTGTCCTGTAGAGCACAAAGCTCTGTACAACTGCGGTGAAGTCCTTGAGTCATTTGACTGCTTCCCTGTGCAATTCAGGAGCGGGTGAAAGGTAGACTATGGAAGTAACATATACAAAAATAATGAAGGCGACAGAACCTAAATTAGTTTCTCACCGGAGTTTTTTTGTCTGATTTTTAGAAAGAATGAGAACATTTTAAAATGGAACTTCTCAAGGACCTAGGAATTAGGTATCAATTTATTTTCCTGAATTCACAGCCTCCGTAAACTTAAAAAGGAAATGAGTGACCATGGCGAAAACGGTTATAAACTCTTCCCAACATCCATTCCCCTTTCCCTCCTTAGTAACAGAACATGAGTTTCTAACAAAGTTGTTGCCCAGCTAAATGCTTTTACTGTATTTCCAATTTTCTACTACACCAAGGTGTGGCCGTGGCTGTGCCTTCATTTTGCTCCTTAATGTATTTATGATATATACAAGTGAAAGTGTGGTTGTGAGGGATTTTATGAAAGTTTTCCACCAGCACTTTGGGAGGCTGAGACGGGCAGATCACCTGAGGTCAGGAGTTCAAGACCAACCTGGCCAACATGGTGAAACCTTGTCTCTACTCAAAATACAAAAAAATTAGCCGGGAGTGGTGGCAGGCACCTATGATCCCAGCTACTGGGGAGGCTGAGGCAGGAGAATTGCTTGAACCCAGGAAGTGGAGGTTGCAGTGAGCTGAGATCGTGCCATTGCACTCCAGCCCAGGTGACAAGAGTGAAACTCCTCGTCTCAAAAAAAAAAAAAAAAAAAAAAAAAAAAAAGGTCGAGCATGGTGGCTCATGCCTGTAATCCCAGGACTTTGGGAGGCCGAGGCAGGCGGATCACGAGGTCAGGAAATGGAGACCATCCTGGGTAACACGGTGTAACCCCATCTCTACTAAAAATACAGAAAATTAGCCGGGCATGGTGCCGGTTCCTGTAGTCCCAGCTACCTCGGGAGGCTGAGGCAGGAGAATGGTGTGAACCCGGGAGGTGGAGCTTGCAGTGACCCGAGAGCGCGCCACTGCACTCCAGCCTGGGTGACAGAGTAAGACTCTGTCTCAAAAAAAGAAAGAAAGAAGGTTTTCCTTAAAGGGCAGGAAATAGGCCATCCCACCCACCTCCACCTCCCTCCCTGTAGTATGGATGTGACGGCTGGAACTCCTATGGCTATCCTGAACCCTGATGTGGTTTTGAGGCTGGCGGAGCAAAAGGCTGAAAGGCTGGAGCCCTGATGATTCCCTGGAGCCATTGGAGGCCATCCTTGAACTGCCCGTCCCCTGACATTTGTACGTGAGAAAGATACATCCATCTTCTTGAGGATCTTTTTTCTTTCTTTTGGAGACACGGTCTCGCTCTGTCACCCAGCCTGGTCTGTGCAGCCTGGACCTCCTGGACTCAAGCAACCCTCCAGCCCCAGCCTCCTGAGTAGCTGGAACTAGGCACACACCACCGTGCCCAGCTAATTTTGTATTTTTTGTAGACCAACCATGTTACCCAGGCTGGTCTTGAACTCCTGGGATCAAGTGATCCTCCCGAAGTGAGCTCAAAGTGGGCTTCTGGGCTCAAGCCAGCCTTCCAAAGTGCTAGGATTACAGGTGTGAGCCACCACACCTGGCCAGGATTTCCTTTTTCAATTAGCCTGATAAAATCATACTACACTCCTGATGTGGAGGAATTGCTCTTTTTCTTCATCCTGCAGCTTTATGGTTTTATTTATTTATTTATTTATTTATTTATTGAGACCAAGTCTTGCTCTGTGGTCCAGGTTGGAATGTAGTAGTGCTATCTCGGCTCACTGCAATCTCTGCCTCCTGGGTTCAAGCGATTCTCCTGCATCAGCCACTCGGGACTACAGGCATGCACCACCACACCCGGTTAATTTTTGTATTTTTAGTAGAGATGGGGTTTCGCCATGTTGGCCGGGCTGATCTTGAACTCCTGACCTCAGATGATCCGCCCACCTTGGCCTTCCAAAGTGTTGGGATTACAGGTGTGAGCCACTATGCCTAGCCGGTTTTATTATTTATTTATTTATTTTTCTTTTTTATTTTCATTTTTTCTTTGATATAGGGTCTCTCTCTATTGTCCAGGCTGGAGTGCAGTGGCATGATCTTGGCTCACGGCAGCCTTGACCTCCCAGGCTCAAGGGATCCTCCCACCTCAGCATCCCATGTAGCTGAGACTACAGGCATGCCTCCAGCAGACCACCCAGCTAATTTTTGTATTTTTTGTAGAGACGGAGTCTCGAGTCTCACCATGTTGGCCAGGCTGGTCTCGAACTCCAAGGCTCAAGTGATCTGCCCCTCAGCCTCCCAAAGTGCTGGGATTACAGATGTGAGCCACTGCGCCTGGCCAAGACGGACTGTTAAACCTAACTACACCTTCTGACTTGACTGTACCTAGACCGTGACCACTGCAGTGGTGAAGACATCTGGGTTCTTAAGGTTCTTAGCCCAAGGTAAGTTTCCCAGTGCAGAGGCCCAGTGGCCACAGGGCTGCCTGGCCCCAAGCAGCTTCACGGACTGCACACTTAGTAGCCTGCATACTTCAGGTTTGATGCTCTACAGCTACTGTCTTGAATGTATTAATAATGTTATCTTGGAATTTGTGTTCTGTAAGCGAAGTCCAGTGGGGCGATGGCACGTGCGGCGGGAACCAGCACCTGGGTTCACCTGTGGTCTTGCTCCCATGGCCTTCCCACCTCCCCAGGATACGTTCCCACCCCTCTGTTACCGCCCAGTCACCACTGCTGTCCTCCTCTTTGAATGGAGTCCTGAGCACAGGCACGAGGAGGCTCCAGGTGGGTCATGTACTCTCCATGTACCAAGTCACCAAGCAAGACCCCAGGCGAGTAGGAGGTTTTGTGTTCACCCACAAATATCTTCATTCCCAAGAGAACATGACATTAAATAACAAATTAAAGACACCATAATTGGTGGAGAAAGAGACCTCAGGTAAAGGAAGGAAAAAGCTTTTTTCCAGCTTTTGAATGAGGAGCCCCATATTTTCATGTTGCCCTGACCCCTGCAAATTATCCAGCTGGCCTCGCCTGGAACAGAAATGGAAAGGACCAAGGAACAGAGGCCAGGACCTGTGTCCAGTTCTACCTAGCCTTGCTGCAGGAGCAGGGCAGGCCTCCTGGGTGTGCTGGAGGTGCCGCCCTCCCCAACCTCGCCGATGCTCCAGCAGCTGATGCTGGAAATACAGGAAACTCAGTCAAGAAGCCTTTTCTCGTCCCAGTCAGGGAGTCAGTGGCACCTCCCACACCTGTGCCTCAGGTTCGCCTTGATGCTTTTTTGAGCCAGGCTGCGTCCAGCTGTAAATGCTTGGAGGCAGTGCACGCTGGCAAATGTTTAACAACTAGCTTTCCGGGGACAGGAGCCCTCATTTGTAGCATTTGCTGGTTGCCATGGTGTAAATATTCCCACCAGGGCCAATTTTTGAGCTACCAATATTTGATAATCTTGAAAATTTAGCAAAAGTCTGGCCGGGCGCAGTGGCTCACGCCTGTAATCCCGGCACTTTGGGAAGCCGAGGCAGGCAGATTGCCTGAGGTCAGGAGTTCGAGACCAGTCTGGCCAACATGGTGAAACCCCATCTCTGCTAAAAATACAAAACAAATTAGCCAGGTTTGGTGGCGTGCACCTGTAATCTCAGCTACTCGGGAGGCTGAGGCAGGGGAATAGCTTGAACCAGGGAGGAGGAGGTTGCGGTGAGCCGAGATCACGCCACTGCACTCCAACCTGGGCGACAGAGCGAGATTGGCTTGGTTTTCACAAGTTAATGCAAGTAGGGTATTGCACACTACTGCTTGGAGGAACGAGGAAAGAGAACTCATTGTGATTTCATCTAAAATCTGGGACAACATTAACAGGGAACTTACAGAAGAAAACCTGAAGAACCAGCAAATATGCAGCGGTGCTCAGACTCACCAGTGATTAGGATAAGGCAGATGAAACACTAAGGAGATACACCACTTTTTTAAAATGAGGTGGATAACAAGATTAAATCTCAGCTTCCGGTGAGATGCATGACTTGGGAATGTAAATCTGTGCACATACTTTGGAGAGCAATTTGATAGCTTCCAATACAACGTAGGATGTGTGTAAGCCCCACAGTTCCTCCTGGAGCTTAGGGAAATTCCTGCACGTGCTCAAGGATGTTCTCTGAACTATTCTGGTTTTGTTTTGTTTTGTTTTGTTTTGTTTTGTTTTGTTGTTTTTGAGACAGAGTCTTGCTCTGTCACCCAGGCTGGAGTGCAGTGGTGCGATCTCAGCTCACTGCAACACCGCCTCCTGGGTTCAAGCGATTCTTCTGCCTCAGGCTCCCAAGTAGCTGAGATTACATGTGCACACCACCACACCTGGGTAATTTTTGTATTTGTTTTTAATTTTTGTATTTTTAGTAGAGATGGGGTTTCTCCATGTTGGCCAGGCTGGTCTCAAACTCCTGACCTCAAGTGATCCACCCACTTTAGCCTCCCAAAGTGCTGGGATTACAGGCATGAGCCACTGTGCCAGCCCCAAAGTATTCTAATCATAGCGAACTCCTGGTGCCATCTCCTAGTCTCAACAATGATCAACTTGTGGCCAGCCTGGCTTCAGTTTTCTCCCCATCTGCTTCTCTACCTTCCCATATTATTTTGAAGTAAATCTCAGACATCTTGTCATTTTGTCCATAAATACATTTCTATCTCTAAAAGAAAAAAACAAACAAGCCTGTGGTAGGCTTTTTGTTCGATATGAGAGAGAGAAACCCCAGCAGGGTCATCAGGGAAGGGCAGATAAAGAGTGGAATTTTTACAAAGGTACTTTTACGGGAGCTATGACACTTGGTTAGTCTAAGAGTAACATTTCCAGTGCATTCCCTGAGGAAACTGTCCCTGTCCCCTCCCAGACACAGCAGGCTACAGGGGCAGCCTTCTGTTGCTTGGCAGATTTTGAGGTCAAACAGAATCTGTACTAGGTAATCAGCTTAGTGGATAATAAACCAAGAACTTACATCTGCAGAGTACTTACAAACTCTCAGTGTTGGGGGTTGACTCGTGTCTCCATAATGTTCCCTTGAACACTGTACTTCATTGTCACTATTTGAGAATATGTGCCCGATTAGTTATACCCAGTACATAAAAATACCAAATCTATAACTAACCACATAAGCAGTCTTTAAAATGATGGTGACTTTGCTAAATTTACTCCCAGGTCTAAAATGTGGTTTGCATGTAATATTTCATCCAGAAAAAAAGGTATGCTAATAGCAACATCATTACAGATTGTTTGTCAACATTAATCAAAATAATTTCCCTTTCCAAATTGCTGCTTTGGTCTGTGCTTTGTGAAAGGAGTTTTAGAATTTTGCTTTAATCTGAAAATCAGTCGGCTAGAGAGTGAAAAAGTGGAAAAGGAAAAACATGAGACATGTCTACATTTTAAGAGATGCCGTAGCAAAGTCTTCCTGCACCATACTCTATGGTTTCCAATTCAGTGCTAGAAAACTTCCAGAATACAACAGAGAAATTATCCCCACATGGAATATGGTTTCATAATTCCAACACACGATACATAATTCCCCCACGTTGTTTCCTTAGTTTCATTCAGTAAAAAGCATTACTGTATCCTTAGGTAATAAACAGTGAGTAGCTAATAGAGTAGGGAGAAGATACTTGGTGTGAAAGAACTGTGATGTGTTGGGAAAACATTTCTGGGCTGGGCACAGTGGCTCACGCCTGTAA
Organism: Macaca thibetana thibetana; assembly: GCF_024542745.1. Lineage (NCBI taxonomy): Eukaryota > Metazoa > Chordata > Mammalia > Primates > Cercopithecidae > Macaca > Macaca thibetana. The sequence goes on along the minus strand of NC_065586.1, from coordinate 120,965,059 downwards.
TCCCAGCACTTTGGGAGATTTTCCCCCGAGCTGGGCAGATCACCTGAGGTCAGGAGTTCAAGACCAGCCTGACCAACATGGTGAAAACCCATTTCTATGAAAAATGCAAAAATTAGCTGGGCATGGTGGCACATGCCTGTAATCCCAGCTACTTAGGAGGCTGAGGCAGGAGAATCACTCGAACCCAGTGAGCCAAGATCGTGCCACTGCATTCCAGCCTGGGCGATAGAGCGAGACTCCATCTAAACCAAGAAAAAAAAAAAGGCCAGGCGCAGTGGCTCAAGCCTGTAATCCCAGCACTTTGGGAGGTTGAGGTGGGTGAATCACAAGGTCAGGAGATGGAGACCATCCTGGCTGACATGGTGAAACCCTATCTCAACTAAAAATACAAAAAATTAGCCGGCTATGGTGGCAAGCACCTGTAGTCCCAGCTACTCAGGAGACTGAGGCAGGAGAATGGCATGAACCTGGGAGGCAGAACTTGCAGTGAGCCGAGATCTCGCTACTGTACTCCAGCCTGGGAAACGGAGCAAGACTCTGTCTCAGAAAAAAAAAAAAAATCTGGAGCACAAAGGATCTGGTTCATTTTTCGGTCATGGGAAGTCAGCCTCTTGCCCTACGGCTAGTGCTACTATCAGAGTGAATCTTCATCTGGAGCAATGGCTAAATTGAAATATAGTTACTGGAATGCAACATTGCTAGATGATGAATGTCAGCTACTCTGAAAGCAGAAAAGACAGCGCTGTGGCCTCCACATCCACCGAGCAGGAGGCACTGTCCTCTGGACCCCCTAGTTATGCTTCAGACCCTAAAGCAACATGACAACTTTCCTCGCCATACCCTGCAATTCCTGTCCCACTTTCATAAGCTCCAGAACATTCTCTTTACTGATTATTTTATGTATTATAAAGACAGTTGGTTTATTTTGAAATTTTATGCTGGGGATGGGGCGTGGAGGGGCTCCTAACGGGGTGCCCCTCCCTCTTCACTGTTTCTGCTTCGGCAGCAGGACAGGGTGGTAGTTGGGAGCCCAGGCTCCAGGGTCACCTGTATAACACTAGCCGTTGTATTGAGCCAGACATTGCCTCAGGTGGCCTCTGTTTACTCATCCATAAAATGGGGATAATAATACACTCACCTCATAGGGTTGTTGTGAAGACTAAACGAGAACGTGTGTGCCCCAAACTTAGCAGCGTGATGGAGAAAGGGAACCACAGGGCCGAGCCTCAGAGAATCTCCTTCAGGGCCTCCTCAGCCCAAACTGCTTCCAACTCCTTCTCTGCACATGGTCCGGCCAGCCACTTCTCTCTAGGCCTCTTTTATTTTATTTATTTATTTTTTTAAGGTGGGAGGGGTAGATGAGATCATGAATAAATTCCCTTCCAGGCATAGAGTTCTATTAACCCCTTTTGAAATGACTGACTCAGTGCAAAACAATATACACAATTCTACAGTATATGACATTGTGACCAAATCACAGAGTTTCTCCTTCCATAGATTAAGCCTACATGTGGGGCCTGGCACAGTGGCTCATGCCTGTAATTCTAGTACTTTGGGAGGCCAAGGCAGATGCATCAGTTGAGACCAGAAATTCGAGACCAGCTTGGGCAACATAGCAAAACTCCTACAAAAAATACAAAATTAACCTGGTGTGGTAGTGCACGTCTGTAGTTCCAGCTCCTCGGGAGGCTGAGGTGGGAGGATCACCGGAACCTGCGAGGTTGAGGCTGCAGTAAGCAGTGATCACACCACTGCACTCCAACCGTGGTGAGAGAGTGAGACCCTGTCTCAAAGCAAAAACAAAAACCCTCCATGTGAGAAACTTGTGTAGGGCTCTAAGGCAGATAAACCCAGAGGGAGCTGATGGATCCCCTGATGAATAACGAAGTTTGTGTTTATCAACCCAGAGGAATTGCCCTTTCTTTTACCCCAGTGATAAAGGACTTTTTTTTTTTTTTTTTTGAGGCAGAGTCTCACTCTGTTGCCCAGGCTGGAGTGCAGTGGCATGATCTTGGCTCACTGCAAGCTCCGCCTCCTGGGTTCACACCATTCCCCTGCCTCAGCCTCCTGAGTAGCTGGGACTACAGGCGCCCGCCACCACGCCCAGCTAATTTTCTGTATTTTTTTTAGTACAGACGGGGTTTCACCATGTTAGCCAGGATGGTCTTGATCTCCTGACCTCGTGATCCACCCACCTCAGCCTCCCAAAGTGCTGGGATTACAGGTGTGAGCCACCACACCCACCTTTTTTTTTTTTTTTTTTTTTTTTTTTTTTTTTTTTTTGAGAGAGAACAGTCTCGCTCTGTCGCCCAGGCTGGAGAACAGTGGCACCATCTCGGCTCACTATAACCTCTGCCTGCTGCGTTCAAGCAATTCTCCTGCCTCAGCCTTCCGAGTAGCTGGGATTAAAAGCATGTGCCACAAGGCCCGGCTAATTTTTTTTTTTTTTTTTTTGTATTTTTAGTAGAGCCTGTTGGTCAGGCTGATCTAGAACTTCTGACCTCAAATGATCTCTATGTGTGTGTTTGTACATGTATGTGTGTGAAATGGATGACCCTCCCCACTAAGGGCATAAAGTAGGGACACCCACATGTACATCGACCTTTATTTGTATCACATTTGACTGCTTGCAAAGCATTTTCACCACCATTATTTCACAATTTAACGAACTAAGCCCAATTCTAGCAATTTCATAGGATCCACTTCCTCCTGAGTAAAGCCTTTCCAGAAATGTCAACACTTCTGGAGAATGTGAGTACCTTTGGTCCGTCCAAGTTGAGGCACCTCAACTGGGGATCCCACCAAAAGATTACTGTGGCCACTTCTGAGAACACATTTTTTCATTTACATTGTTGAATCATGTGTGTGCGTGTGTTTGTGTAAGAGGCATATGTCATGGAGTTTCAGATGTACATTTTTTCACGTTTAATGTATTTGAATTTGGGATGCCTCTCACAATAGAGTCTTAGCTTTCTGTCTTAACCCTGTACACTGACTGGGTTGATAGTGTCACCTGGAACTTCAGAATGTGACCTTATTTGGAGATAGAGTCTTTATAGATGTGATCATAAGATGAGCTCATACTGTTTAGGGTGAGCCCTAAATCCAACATGACCGGATTCCTTATAAGGAGAGGAAAGGACACACAAGGACACAACGAAGACACAGGGAAGAAGACCAGGTGACAACGGAGGCAGAGTTTGTAGTGATGTGTCTATAAGCCAAGGAACACCAAGGTTTACTGGTGTTCCTTGGAACACCAAAAGCTTGGAAGAGGCAAAGAGGGAGATGTTACTAGAGCCTTTGGAGGAGGCACAGCCCTGCTAACACCTTGCTTTCTGATTTTTAGCCACCAGAAATGTGAGAGTGGCCAGGTATGGTGGCTCATGCCTGTAATCCCAGCCTTTGAGAGGCCGAGGCGGGAGGATCACTTGGGCTCAGCAGTTCGAGACCAGCCTGGGCAACATAGTGAGATCTTGTCTCTACTAAGAAAAAAATTTTAGTTCGGCATGATGGTGTGCACCTCTAGTCTTAGCTACTCGGGAGGCTGAGGTAGGAGGATCACTTGAGCCTGGGAGGTTGAGGCTGCAGGGAGCTATGACTGCACCACTGCACTCCAGCCTGGGTGACAGAGCAAGAGCTTGCCTCAAAAAAGCAAAACAACAACAACAACAACAAAACAGAAATGTGAGAGTTAAGTTTCTTTCTGTTGATTTCAGGATTTCAGCCCTCCGTTTATGGGAGTTTATTACAGCAGCCCTGGCAAATGAGTATACCCTGCAAAGTGTGTGCATGTACCTGTGCGCATGCACACATGCAGGCACATATAGGTTTGTTTCTTTCTCCTTATTCACAAAAGAAGGAGGAAGGGAGCTGACATCCCCTGAGCTGCCGGTGCATGCCGAGCTGTCTGCCCTCACAGAGGCCAGCTCACAGAATTCCCACCGTTCCTGGAGGTCAGCACCCATTGACAGATAAGGAATCTGACCACAGAGAGATTAAACTGGGCCTGACTACGGGTCCCATAGGCTTCAGAGGCGGCATCACCATTATATTCTGGCAAGGAAAAAAATCGTTTTTTTTTTTTTTAAAGAAAAGCATATTAGGTAACCATGATGTCAGTCTTCTGCTGGGCACAAAAGAAATGGTGAGCATCGTACAAAGTTCTTACATCCAATTTGTTGAGTGCCCTGAACTTGTCTTTAAAGGAAAAACTTTTGCTGCCCTTACCCCAGCAGTCTAAGAGTCAGAGAGCCTAAGCAGCCATCGCAAAGGGAATAAACCATCCTCGGAGCTGAGCTTCATACTGGGACAAGCTCCAGAGTCCTGTGTCCCCACGTCTCTCCTCCCTGCAAAATCCCAGGAGCTCTGGGTTCTCCTGAAGCCATTCCCTCCTCTCAGCCAGTGCACTCCTGTAGTCCTGCCCTGGGTGCGTTAGGGTTCAGGGAACACAATATGGTACTATTTGCATGTAGTTCCTTTTCTTTCTTTTGCTTTCTTTCTTTCTCTTTCTTTCTTCTTCTTCTTCTTTTTTTTTTTTTAAAGGAGTGTCGCTCTGTCGCCCAGGCTGAAATGCAGTAGCGCTATCTCGTCTCACTGCAACCTCCGTCTCCTAGGTTCAAGCAATTCTTCTGCCTCAGCTGAGTAGCTGAGACTACAGACAAACACCACCATGCCCAGCTTTTTTTTTTTTTTTTTTTTTTTTTTTTTTTTTTTTGTATTTTTAGTAGAGATGGGGTTTCACCACATTGGTCAGGCTGGTCTCAAACTCCTGACCTCAGGAGATCCACCCGTCTTGACATCCCAAAGTGCTGGGATTACAGGCGTGAGCCACTGCATCTGGTCGATGTGGTTCCTTTTCAAGGAAGGAAGGGAGGGAGGGAAGCAGAAAGGGAGAGATGGGCCAGGGCAGTGGCTCATACCTGTACTCCCAGCACTTTGGGAGGCCGAGGTGGGTAGATCACCTGAGGTCAGGAGTGTGAGACCAGCCTGGCCAACATGGCAAAATCCCATCTCTACTAAAAATACAAAAAAAAAAAAAAAAAAAAAAAAAATTAGCCAGGCATGGCCATGTGGCACGCCTGTAGTCCCAGCTACTTGGGGGACTGAGGCTCGAGAATTGCTTAAACCCGGGAGGCAGAGGTTACAGTGAGCTGAGACTGTGCCTCTGCACTCCAGCCTGAGCATTTGTTGCCGAAAGTCAGGGACCCCGAACAGAGGGACCGGCTGGAGCCACGGCAGAGGAACATAAATTGTGAAGATTTCATGGACATTTATTAGTTCCAAAAATTAATACTTTTATAATTTATTACACCTGTCTTTACTGCAATCTCTGAACGTGAATTGTGAAGATATCATGGACATTTATCAGTTCCCAAATAATACTCTTATAATTTCTTATGCCTGTCTTTAATCTCTTAATCCTGTTATCTTCATAAGCTGAGAATGCACATCACCTCAGGACCGCTATTGTACAAATTGATTGTAAAACATGTGTGTTTGAATAATATGAAATCAGTGCACCTTGAAAAAGAACAGAACAACAGCGATTTTCGGGGAACAAGGGAAGACAACCATAAGGTCTGACTGTTTGCAGGGTCGGGTAGAATAGAGCCATATTTTTCTTCTTGCAGAGAGCCTAAAAACAGACATGCAAGTAGGGAAGATATCACTGAATTCTTTTCCTAGCAAGGAATATTAATAATTAAGACCAAGGGGAGAAACCCCACCCTGGTGAATTTGAGGTCAGACCCGTTCTCTGCTCTCGAACCCTGTTTTCTGTTGTTTAAGATGTTTATCAAGACAATACGTGCACAGCTGAACATAGACCCTCATCAGGAGATTTGATTTCGCCCTTTGCCTTATGATCTTTGCTTTGCCCTTTGCCTTGCGATCTTCATTGGCCTCAGAAGCATGTGATCTTTGTTCTCCCTTTTGCCCTTTGAAGCATGCAATCTTTGTGACCTACTCCCCGTTCGTACACTCCCCTTTTAAAGTCCTTAATAAAAACCTGTTGGTTCTGTGGCTGAGGTGGGCATCATGGTCCTATCGATATGTGATGTCACCCTTGGAGGCCCAGCTGTAAAATTCCTCTCTTTGTATTCTTTCTCTTTATTCTCAGCCAGCCGATACTTAGGGAAAATAGAAAGAACCTATGTTGAAATATTGGGGGCAGGTTCCCCCGATAAGCATTAAAGCCACACTCCATCTCAAAACAAAAAGAAAAGGTTGGGTGTGGTGGCTCCCACCTATAATCCCAGCACTTTGGGAGGCTGAGGCAAGTGGATTGATTGAGGTCAGGAGTTCGAGACCAGCCTGGTCAATATGGTGAAACCCCATCTTTACTAAATACAAAAATTAGTCAGGGATGGTGGTGCACTCCTGTAATTCCAGCTACTCGGGAGGCTGAGACAGGAGAATCACTTGAAGCCGGGAGGCAGAGGTTGCAGCACACCACTGCACTCCAACCTGGGTGACAGAGCAAGACTGTCTAAAAAAAAAAGTAGGGGGGATGGGCAGGGAGAGGGAGAGGGAAGAAAAGGGAGGAAGCAAAGAAAGGTGGGCTTAGCACAGGGCCTGGAACCTAGCAGATAATCCTTAGTATCTGCCACTCCACTCCCTGCAGGAAACAGGGCTGCATTTATGCCATTACAGAAAAGTCTTTCCCTTTACACCCAGGCACAAGAGGCCCTTTCCATGAGCCTTATACATGACAAACATACACATGAAACACATGTACTGAGGAGCACAGGGGTGTTTTGGCCCTGTGGGATCCTTTGCTCAGCATTGGCCCAGCACAAGTTGTCACTGTAAACACCACCAGCCAGGACTAGCATGTGTCAGGCCTGGAGAGATGCTTCTCCACAAGGCCTGGCCCCTGACTTTGAACAGAAGGTGACCTTGTCTGGTCATCCTGGAGATTTGTGGGTTGTGATGCTTCCAACATTGGAGTCAGGCACTGCTTCAGAGAGAAGAGAGGATTTAGCCAAGGGAAGACCTTAGGCCAGAGAAAGACAGGTTGTTCAATTTGTCAAATAGCATAAATACAATTGATTCTTACTCATGGAAATATTATTTCCCAGTAGTCCTGGGTCCCTGCATTTCTTCTCCTCATGTTTGAATTCAGGCTTGGGAGGCATTCTCAGATTAGTGCACGTTTCACAACAGTTGCATATGGTGACCAAGAAATATTGTATAGGCCGGGCGCGGTGGCTCAAGCCTGTAATCCCAGCACTTTGGGAGGCCGAGACGGGCGGATCACGAGGTCAGGAGATCGAGACCATCCTGGCTAACACGGTGAAACCCCGTCTCTACTAAAATACAAAAAAAAAACTAGCCGGGCGCGGTGGCAGGCGCCTGTGGTCCCAGCTACTCGGGAGGCTGAGGCAGGAGAATGGCGTGAACCCGGGAGGCGGAGCTTGCAGTGAGCTGAGATCCGGCCACTGCACTCCAGCCTGGGCGGCAGAGCGAGACTCCGTCTCAAAAAAAAAAAAAAAAAAAAAAAAAAAAAAAAAAGAAATATTGTATAATATTACACAGTTCATATTCTTCTTCTTCTTCTTCTTCTTTTTTTTTTTTTTTTTTTTTTTTTGAGGCAGAGTCTTGCTGTGTCGCCCAGGCTGGAGTGCAATGGCACAATCTCAGCTCACTGCAACCTCCGGGTTCAAGCAATTCTCCTGCCTCAGCCACCCGAGTAGCTGGGACTACAGGTGAACACCACCATGCCTGGTTAATTTTGATATTTTTAGTAGAGATGTGGCTTCACCATGTTGGCTAGGCTGCTCTTGAATTTCTGCTCTCAGGTGATCCACCTGCCTCAGCTTCCCAAAGTGCTGGGATTACAGGCATAAGCCACTGTGCATATTATTCTAAATGTGTCTATGTAGGGCCCAGATATAATATGTGTGAAGCATAATACCAGCCATGTATGTTACTCTATGCCTCTAGCTATTGCTTTAAGAGATGAGGAAGATTGCCACTATAACTGATAGCAATTTACGTGATAAAAATTAAACTTGTTACATATATATATATATTTTTTTGAGACGGAGTCTCGCTCTGTCGCCCAGTCTGGAGTGCAGTGGCCGGATCTCAGCTCACTGCAAGCTCTGACTCCTGGGCTTACGCCATTCTCCTGCCTCAGCCTCCCGAGTAGCTGGGACTACAGGCGCCCGCCACCTCACCCGGCTAGTTTTTTTTTTGTATTTTTTAGTAGAGACGGGGTTTCACCATATTAGCCAGGATGGTCTCCATCTCCTGACCTCGAGATCCGCCCGTCTCGGCCTCCCAAAGTGCTGGGATTACAGGCTTGAGCCAACGCGCCGGGCCTTGTTACATATTTTCTGCAATAAAGATAATTTGTCACATGTGTAGGGGCCAAGGGAGAGCTTTCCCTTTGGTCCTCTAAAGGTTTGCTAAAAAAAAAAAAAAAAAAAAAAAAAAAAAAAAAAAAAAAAAAAATCAACTCACAAAGGGCAGATGAATAGGAGAAAAAGGGCCAAGTGCAGTGGCTCATCCCTATAATTCCAGCACTTTGGGAGGCCAAGGTGGGAGAATTGCTTGAGCTCAGGAATTCAAGGCCAGCCTGGGCAACATAGCAAGATCCCGTCTCTACCAAAAAATAAAAAATAAAATAACCAGGCATGGCACATGCCTGTGGTCTCAGGTATTCGAGAAGCTGAGGTGGGACCAACAGGTGAAGGTTGTAGTGAGCCATGATTACACCACTGCACTCCAGCCTGGGTGATAGAGCAAGATCCTGTCTCAAAATAATAATAATAACAATGATAATTTTACTGACAATTCCAGTTGCTATTGCTTCAATAGAGCAAAATTTTGTTTTTCCAAATTGAAATTAATAACACTATCTAAGAACTACAATTACTCAAGAAAAGTTGTCTAACTTAGCATTACTATTAATTCAACACAAATTATATGGAAATTTTGCCTACAACAACATAGTGACTTTGCTGAAATACAGGAAAGAAAAATACATGTTTTAATTTAAATTAAAAAATTTTTTTTTCTTAGACAGTCTCGCTCTGTCACCTGGGCTGGAGTGCAATGGCGTAATCTTGGCTCATGGCAACCTCTACCTCCTGGGTTCGAGCAATTCTCCTGCCTCAGCCTCTGGAGTAGCTGAGATTACAGGCACCCGCCACCACGCCCAGGTAATTTTTGTATTTTTAGTAGAGATGGGGTTTCACCATGTTGGCCAGGCTGCTTTCAAACTCCTGACCTCAGATGATCCACCTGCCTCGGCCTCCCAAAGTGCTGGGATTACAGGCGTGAGCCACCATGCCCGGCTAGAATAATTTTTGAATTGTATTTGTCTTTACTGCTCTGGCAACATCACCAGCCCATTAACAAAGCATCTAGACATATACAATAATAATTAAAATCAAAGTATCAAAGTCGCCTTTGATATTTAGCTAACTTTCTGAAAATAAAAACAGTAAGAGGGTAGAACATATTTTATGTAGCAGGGAGCTTGATTAATGATTTGAAACATTTAGACACATGCACCTGAGCCTCCGTTTCCACTCCTGGACCCTGGGCCCTGCAATGGTGGGACAGGCCTGTTCTCCGGGGCTCCACACTCTTTTACTTATTTATTTATTTAGAGACAGGGTCTCACTCTGTTGCCTAGGCTGGAATGCAATGGCGCGATCACAGCTCACTGCAGCCTCAACCTCCTAGGCCTAAGCGATCCTCCCACCTCAGGACCCCACTCAACCCCCCAGGTAGTTGGGACTACAGCTACTCACCACCACGACCAGCTAAGTTTTGTATTTTTTGTAGAGATGGGGTTTTGTCATGTGGCCCAGGCTGGTCTCAAACTCCTGGGCTCAAAACAATCCATAGGCCTCAGCCTCCCAAGGAGCTGGGATTACAAGTGTGAGCCACCACACCCAGCCTGGACCTCCACTTTCAATGGGCAGCTCCATTTAAATCACAGAAGTTCTGCTGCAGCTCCAGGTGAGGTGTCCCTTTGGTGGTGATTGAGGAGAACCTTGGAGAAGGGCCCACTGAGCTGGCACTGTGGGTAGAATTCACTGCCCAGCAGGATGCCTTTCTTCTGCTAGTCCCTCCCTCCCTCTGAGTCTTCATACAAGGCATTCCAAGGCCCTAGTTACTGGCCCTGGGCCTTAAGAAAGAGTAAGGCCAGACCGGGTGCGGAGGCTCACACCTGTAATCCCAGCACTTTGGGAGGCCAAGGTGGGCGGATCATGAGGTCAGGAGATCCAGACCATCCTGGCCAACAGAGTGAAACCCCGTCTCTACTAAAATACAAAAAAAATTAGCCGGGTATGGTGGCACACACCTGTAGTCACAACTACTGGGGAGGCTGAGCCAGGGGAATAGCTTGAACCCAGGAGGCGGAGCTTGCAGTGAGCCAAGATCACGCCACTGCACTCCAGCCTGGATGACAGAGCGAGACTCCATCTCAAAAAAAAAAAAAAAAAAAAAGAGTAAGGCCAGGAGTAGGCCAATGAGGAGCTGGCTACAGCTAAGGTGAGTATCGTGGACAGGGGTTTAGGTGGTGCTCTACTTGGGGGACCGAAGTGGAGAGAGTGAAGGGGTGAGTCCCAGTGAGTATACACAAGGAGCTGTCCCAAAGCACATGCTAGGAGGACTCGAGGTAACATCCAAGCCCAAAGGCACCATCCAAGAATGGACCCACGTGCAGCTCCATGACGGCCGCTACCACCCGACACAGCACTGAAGCCACCTGACTCAGGCACTGAGACACTGGCTCAAATTCTGGAGAGTGATGGAATCAGCATGTCTCCTTATTCAGTCATCTTTGGCCAGGAGCCGAGATCACCTAATACAAACATGCCTACCTAGCTCCCCCTCCCTTTGCCAGGGCTTTGGGAGCATGCCTAGAAAGGGGGGCATGAGGGCATTAGAGTATCCCCAGTGTATCTATAACAAATGCGTCTACACCCAATATGTCTGACAAATGGTTGTCCAGCTGGCTTAGGGTGAAGGAGTGGGACATGAGGAACGATGGAGCTCCTTTTCCGAGGCTGCATAAATCTCCCCTGACCAGGGATCGGGGCTCTCCTCCAGCCTGGGGGGTAGTGCCCTGAGCATGGTGATAATGGGCTCAGGAGGCTGTTGCCGGGGGAAGCAGAGGAATGGAAGATGATGAGCTAAGCAGGGTGGCAGGGGGGGCTGCATCTTTGGAGATTTATAGTCACCAGCCCCCAGTCCAGACGGACTTCTTGGCTAACATCAACAAGCAGCCGCAGAGCTTGTAAATGCAATGAACCATCAAGGTTAGAAAAAACTGCATCCGGCAGCTTTGAGTTCAGCATCCTTTTATCAAATGGGTTATTTGGCTATTTGAACAATCTATTGTAACTCAGTCCATTGATACGGACAAGAAGGTGATCAGATTAGGATCTGAAGAGGATGAGAAGCACCAAATCACATCTCCGATGTCACGGAGGCTAAATCTACACATAACCCAGATCCACACATAACACGTCATTCTCTAAGAGGCACCCGTGCAATTGCAGGATTTCAGCATTTACAGGCTATTTCCAGCACCATAGCAACCCAAATTGCACAATACATAACAGTGTCTGGAGATTCTCAGCCCTGAGCCAGGGGCCTAAGAAAAAGAAGTCACAGCAGCGTTGAGATGACACGTTTATTCACTGAAGGCATTACAATTTAGAATTTAAGATACAAAAGTTCAATGAGTTATGGACTTGATGACAATTTTCTCCCATATAATCTAGAAGAGGAAAAAAGGGGGTATTACTGTGCCTCTGCTCTTCATTTTGACCAACAAGAGAGTGCCAAGTGGCAGGGACAGAATGGCATCATTTCAAGGGAGGGCCATTGCAGAATGGCCAAAGATACAAAAGCTGGACAACTGACTTAGACAGTTATCCTGACCCTTTTTTTTTTGAGACAGGGTCTCTGTCATCCAGGCAGGAGTGCAGTGGCGCTGTAAGGGCTCACTGCAGCCTGAATCTGCCAGGCTCAATCCATCCTCCCACCTCAACCTCCTGAGTAGCTGGGACTACAGGTGCATGCTACCACACCCAGGTAATTTTTTTTTTTTTTTTTTTTTTTTTTTTTTTTTTTTTGTGGAGGCTGGGTCTCTCTCTGTTGCCCAGGCTGGTCTTGAAATCCTGGGCTCAAGAGATCCTGTCACCACAGCCTCCCAAAGTGCTCACGGATGACAACCATGAGCCACCATGCCCGGCCTGTTCTAACTCTCAAGAAAGCGGCTCTCAAAATGCATAGAGATAAGGTATATGTGTCCCAAGGGTCTGGAACATTCTGATTTTACACCTACAGAGGCCCCCAATGAAGGGCAACGGAGTGCAAAAAAACATAGCTACACAAGGATGAGACGCCGCCAGCATAAGGCAGGGGCCTGGGAAGGTCAGAGGGCCTCATCAGTCCCGGGCCACCAAAGGGCAGAGTGGCACTGCAGCAGCCTGCCCGAGCTCCCCGCTGGAAAATGCTCCACTTCCCAGATCGTTTATCCTCCTGGGTCCTGGTGGCTCATGGCCTTTTCCCAATAGCCACTGCTGCCACCTTCACTTCTTTTTTTTTTTTTTTTTTTTAAGACGGAGTCTCCCTCTGTTGCCCAGGCTAGAGTACAGTGGCATGATCTCGGCTCACTGCAACCTCCGCCTCCCAGGTTCAAGCAATTCTCCTGCCTCAGCCTCCACAGTAGCTGGGATTACAGGTGCCCACCACCACGCCCAGTGAATTTTTTTATTTTTAGTAGAGATGGGGTTTCACCATGTTGGCCAGGGTTTCACCATGTTGGCCAGGCTAGTCTCAAACCCCTGACCTCAGTTGATCCACCCACCTCAGCCTCCCAAAGTGCTGGGATTACAGGTGTGAGCCTCCACGCCCGGCCTCACCTTCACTTCTCTCCCTTCACTTGGTGGCCCTAAACTCATGCTTCCTGTATCCCTCCAGGCTATGGCTCTTTGAGGCTGTAGGTCCTGCTATTATCAACTATTGCTGGTCCCAGAAGTTAGAGAAGAGTTTTGCCAAGACATTGTCCATTGCTCTTTAAAGGCAGCAGGCAGAGCAGTCTGCCATGCTGAGAGAATCACGGTTGGCTGTGTGCACAGAAGGAGATTCAGGGCAGTACTACTCCACCATGATCATGTTGGCCAATGTTTCTACCATTGTAAGTGTTGTCCCCATTGAGTTGGCACATGATGACTCTGTCCATATAGGAGGCACAAGTACTCCTTAAAAAGCCCTGCAGGGCCAGGTGCGGAGGCTCACACCTGTAATCCCAACACTTTGGGAGGCTGAGGTGGGCGGATCACCTGAGGTCAGGAGTTCGAGATCAGCCTGGCCAATATGGCGAAACCCTGTCTCTACCAAAAATACAAAATTAGTTGGGTAGGGTGGCAGGTGCCTGTGATCCCAGCTACTCGGGAGGCTGAGGCAGGAGAATCACTTGAAGTCTGGAGGTGGGGGTTGCAGTGAGCTGAGATCACGCCATTGCACTCCAGCCTGGATGACAGAGCGAGACTCCATCTCAAAATAAATAAATAATAAATAAAAAGCCCTTCAATTTCCCTCCTATTTGCCCCAGGAGTGTGACACCCTCTACCCCAACCTTTGCAGTTCATCTGGTTCTTTGAGTGTGCACCTGAATTGTCCATCTTGCTAGCCTATTCCAGTTTATGACGCATTAGACAGTTTATCTGGCTTTCTGCTCTGACATTTCCCCAGTGTCCTAACTTTCAAGTTGTACTCTAGGGCCAGATGAGCCGCCCAACCAACCTGGCTTCTCAGTACCCACCACCTGCTCACCCAGGGCCCACTTCTCTAGGAGGATAAAAATCAGACAAAAGTAATACTGATTCTTTCTTTCTCTCTCTCTTTCTCTCTCTCTCTCTTCTCTTTGTCTTTTTTTTTTTTTTTTTTTGAGACAAAGTCTCTCTCTGTCACCCAGGCTCGCATGCAGTGAGCCATCTCGGCTCACTGCAACCTCCACCTCCTGGATTCAAGCAATTCTCCTGCCTCAGCCTCCCAAAGTGCTGGGATTATAGGCGTAAGCCACGGCACCTGGCCTTTCTCTTTCCCCCTCTCTCTCTTTCTTTCTCTCTGAGATAGGGGTCTCACTATGTTGCCCAGGCTGGACTATAAGTCCTAAGCTCAAGTGATCCTTCCTCTCAGCCTCACAAATAGCTAGGACTAGAGATGTGTGCCACCATGTTCAGCCTAATACTCATTTCTTTCTTTCTTTTTTTTTTTTTCTTTTTTCTGAGACAGAGTCTTGCTCTGTTGGCAGGCTGGAATGCAGTGGCATGATCTTGGCTCACTGCAACCTCCACCTCCCAGATTCAAGCAATTCTCCTGCCTCAGGCTCCTGAGTAGCTGGCACTACAGGTGTGCGCCATCATGCCCAGCTAATTTTTTTATTTTTAGTAGAGACAGGGTTTCACCATGTTGGCCAGGATGGTCTCGATCTCTTGACCTCGTGATCTGCCCATCTCAGCCTCCTAAAGTGCTGGGATTACAGGCGTGAGCCCCTGCGCCCAGCCTACTCATTTCTTAACAGAAGATTTGGGCCAGTGTAGTGGCTCACATCTGCAATCCTAGCACTTTAGGAGGCTGAGACAGGAGAATCACTTGAGCTCAGGAGTTTGAGACCAGCCTGGGCAACATATCAAGACCCTGTTTCTACAAAAAATTAAAAAGTAGCTGGGTGTGGTGGTATAATCCCGTAGTCCCAGATGCTTGGGAGGCTGAAGCAGGAGGATCGCTTGAGCCCAGGAATTTGAGGTTGAAGTGAGCTACTACACTCCAGACTGAGCAAAGAGTGAGACCCTCCAAAGAAAGAAAGAAAGAAAGAAAGAAAGAAAGAAAAAAGAAAGAAAGAAAGAAAAAGAAAGAAAGAAAGAAAGAAAGAAAGAAAGAAAGGAAAGAAAAAGAAAAGGAAGGAAGGAAGGAAGGAAGGAAGGAAGGAAGGAAGGAAGGAAGGAAGGAAGGGAAGGAAGGAAGAAGGAAGGAAGGAAGGAAGGAAGGAAGGAAGGAAGGAAGGAAGGAAGGAAGGAAGGAAGGAAGGAAGGAAGGGAAGGAAGGAAGGAAGGAAGGAAGGAAGGAAGGAAGGAAGGAAGGAAGGAAGGAAGGAAATATGGAAAATACATTGGGAGGCCGAGGCGGGCGGATCACAAGGTCAGGAGGTTGAGACCATCCTGGCTAACAGGGTGAAACCCTGTCTCTACTAAAACTATAAAAAATTAACTGGGCTTGGTGGCAGGTGCCTGTAATCCCAGCTGCTCGGGAGGCTGAGGCAGGAGAATGGGGTGAACCTGGGAGGCGGAGCTTGCAGTGAGCCGAGATCATGTCACTGCACTCCAGCCTGGGCGACAGAGCAAGACTCTGTCTCAAAAAAAAAAAAAAAAAAAAAAAAGATATGGAAAATATAGATAGAAGTAAAGAATGAAATGAAAGTTATCCATATATCGCAAACCAAGAGATATAACCACAGATAAAATTTTAAGAAATTTCCTGAAAGATATTATTTGAATATATCATTATTGGACTTGGTTTGTGTATGTTTTTATGTATATATTCTGCTTTTGAAAACTCACATTTGTCATTTCCCTATGTAATTACAGGTACATGTGTGTGCACATTGTACATAGATCCATACCCACACCTAAACCAAGTCCTTAACACTATTATAAACAACACTTGCAGTGAACATATTTGTCCTAAAGTTTTTCTCTACATCTCTATTTTAAACATACCTTATCAACATACAAACACTGTCGAAATGAATCTGTTTCGTAAATGCTCCCACTTCTTAACCCTTACATTCTAATGGACAGCCTGATGTCACAGAAAGCGACACGGAATCTGGAATCAGAATTCCTGAGATGGTTTGGCAGCATCACCACCTCCTTCCTGTGACTTGGGCAAATCGCTTAATCTCGCTGAGCTGTTTCCTCACCTGTAAAATTGAAATTAAGGTAATGATAGCACCTGCCGAGTCTGTTACACCTCATGGGGTTAGAGTGAGAAGCAAACGAGATCACAGATGTGAGAAATTTTGTGTGGGTAAGTGAGTAGGCAAGCTGGTTATACTTCAAAAAAGAGCACTGCACACATTTTTGTCTATTTTAGCTCAGACCTTTGGTCTCCTGGAAAGATGTGAAATGACGTGGCATTCAGAAAAAGAGGTCCAAGAAGCTGAGATGAATTATTCCCTGTTATAAGTAAAATGTTTATTTAGAAACAGAATGCTTGTGCTTTGGTACTGCGAGGAAAAATCGGCATTTAGGTAAAAAGTTTTCTTAGCAAGGCAGTTTTACTTGGTGCTCCTCGCAGATGGAACAATGGTGAGAGCACACTTGAACAGAGGAGGGAAGCAATTTTTATCCCTTATGCAGTTTGTCCCTGTTACTGTGTCCTGCTTCCATTGGCTGGAGCCAGACCTCACAGTCTAAACTGAACCTGATTGACTGACAGCTTAAAATTTTTTTAAATAGGTAAAAGCAATGGAGAACAGAGGAAAATAGGAAGTTGCTTGTGAAAGGACTTAGAAAAGTAATAATATTCTTAAATAAGGAAGCGGTATAGACTGCTAGCTGGGGCATGCCTGTGAGCACATCCAGTACAAATATTTTGGTTAAAGTACAAGGGGCCGGGCGCGGTGGCTCAAGCCTGTAATCCCAGCACTTTGGGAGGCCGAGACGGGCGGATCATGAGGTCGGGAGATCGAGACCATCCTGGCTAACACGGTGAAACCCCGTCTCTACTAAAAAAATACAAAAAACTAGCCGGGCGAGGTGGTGGGCGCCTGTAGTCCCAGCTACTCAGGAGGCTGAGGCAGGAGAATGGCGTGAACCCAGGAGGCGGAGCTTGCAGTGAGCTGAGATCCGGCCACTGCACTCCAGCCTGGGCGACAGAGCGAGACTCCGTCTCAAAAAAAAAAAAAAAAAAAATAAAGTACAAGGACACAGAATGTACTACTTGCCTGTGAGCATGTCTAGCACAAGCATTTTGGTTAAAGTATAAGGACATAGAATGTGCTTATTCCTTTATATCTAACAGCTACATAGGATAGGGCTTAACAAAGAGTTATTAGCACAAAGCAAGAAGGCTTGAAGGGAGTTAGTCTTTAAAAGAAACTATTATTTCTAACACTTGTGATTTATTCTTTAATAAGAAGGAAAACTTTGAAGAGGAATTTTTTTTTTTTTTGAGACGGAGTCTTGCTCTGTAGCCCGGGCTGGAGTGCAGTGGCCGGATCTCAGCTCACTGCAAGCTCCGCCTCCCGGGTTCACGCCATTCTCCTGCCTCAGCCTCCTGAGTAGCTGGGACTACAGGTGCCCGCCACCTCGCCCGGCTAGTTTTTTGTATTTTTAGTAGAGACGGGGTTTCACCGTGTTAGCCAGGATGGTCTCGATCTCCTGACCTCGTGATCCGCCCGTCTTGGCCTCCCAAAGTGCTGGGATTACAGGCTTGAGCCACCGCGCCCGGACTGAAGAGGAATTTTTTACTTGCTACATTTCCCTTTAATTCTTGGGACAGTTGGGACTACTTATTTCTATATGAGGACATTTAATAAACAGAATTTGCTAATGAGTTTGAAAAAGGCCTGTGTTTCCCTAACCTTTACAGTAGCTAACCTGCTTTTAACCATTTTTGATTATTGTTTCCTTTTTTATTTGCTTTTTTTTTTAGACAGTTCTCACTTTATTGCCCAGACTGAAGTGCAGTGGTGCAATCATAGCTTACCACAGTCTTGACCTCCTGGGATCAAGCAATCCTCCTACCTCAGCCTCCCAAGTAGCTGGAACTACAGGCACATACCACCACACCTGGCTAATTTATATATATATATATATATATATATATATATATATATATATAGAGAGAGAGAGAGAGAGAGAGAGAGAGAGAGAGAGAGAGAGAAAATAGAACTTATCTTTAGGTGGTCCTGTACCTGGGCCTGCCATGTTCATTTCTTTTCATTCATTAACTCAACAAACACTGAGCAGTCTCCATGTGCCAGAATGTGCTCAGCGCAGGGGTAAGAACTGGTGCTTGCCCTTGTAGCCCTTAGTGTCCAGATAAACCGCAGAGTAAATGTGTGCTGTGACAGAGCGGGCACGGGGGCCAGGTAGTCCTTGTCCAGGAAAGTTCCTCAGAGAAGGACCACCTGAACTGAGTTTCGAAGGATTAGTAGGAAGAACTAGAGGGCTTTCTCGCACCTTCTTTGTTATACAGTAAGGGCAACCCAGTTCTTTTTTCTTTTCTTTTTTTTTTTTTTTTTTTTAGACTGAGTCTCACTCTGTTGCACAGGCTGGGGTGCAGTGGCACAGTCTCGGCTCGCTGCAACCTCCGCCTCCCAGGCTCAAGCAATTCTCCCACCTCAGCCTCCCCAGTAGCTGGGACTACAGGCACCTGCCACCATACCTGGCTAATTTTTGTATTTTTTGTAGATACAGGGTGTTACCATGTTGGCCAGGTTGGTCTTGAACTCCTGATCCTCCTGCCTCTGCCTCCCAAAGTGTCGGGATTACAGGGCGTGAGCCACCGTGCCCGGCCAGGTAACCTAGTTCTTAAAGAGGCTGGACTTGCTGCAGTCAGGAGTGAGCCATACTTTCCTCCCACCGCTGCTTTGCAAACCTCCTTTGCTGACTCTTCCCCTCCCGAAGGACACTCCAACAGATCCCATGCCTTCCCAGTGGCTTCTAGGTGTTGGCCAACCATTCTCATTTTATATAATAAGAGTGTGGTCTGATTTAAATCAAAACCGCAATTTCATTACCAGTTCCAAGCTTCTCCCCTTCTCCCAAGGTGAGCCCAAAGAGGGGCCAGAGCCCATCTTTCCTGTCTCCTGCATCCTACCTCCTCAACTTGCTGACTGCTGCCAGCAGCTCCTCCAGGCTTGGGGCATGGAGAAGGAAGGGAGGGCAAAGGATCACACGTGTATTTTTACTTAGCTTGTTATGTTCACTGTGTTATCAAATGCCTGTATGATGGCAGGTGGCTAAATGCTGACTTTCTCTTGGGATCAATTGGGGAGGGTAGAGGTGGGGTTTAGGGACCCACTCATACCTCCAGGGCTCTCTGACACAAACAAGTCCCTGATACAGGTGGGGACTGACCTCTCCCCTACTCCCAGCTCTCATGCCACTGCCCCACTCCTTCACGGGCAGCCTTTGGCCCACTCTGACCCACCCATGGGCTTTTCTAAACTCATCACTAGTAGCACCTCCGGGGGAATCTCTGCAGTCCTGCAGACATCAACCTGAGGGGTGAACTAGCAGTTTCTCTTTCTGGCAAGCACCCCACTCCCTAGAATGGTCCTGTCAGTGCCCCCCTTCCTTGCCTTGAGGAGGGAGGGTGTGAGGAGAGCCAGGCGCTCGCTACCCCCCAGTCTGGCCGTCCTTCTCAGCCACTCTTCACTCCCACGTGTGTGGTGGGTGGGGGTGGGGCACACCTGCAGATCCAGCCTAGCTCTCTCTCTGCCTTTCTGCTGTGATGTGTCCCTGTCCTATCTCTGGAATAGGGGGACACTTGTCACTCACCAACCTTTCTTCCTAGACAGAAAAAGTTACATAAACAAATGGGACTACATTTCAATCAACCGCTGTGGGTCATTTGACTGCATCCATCGCAGGAACAGGCTTTGCTTTGTTGTCGTCATTGAAGTCGTTTTATTTATTTCTTTTTATTTATTTATTTATTTTGAGACGGAGTCTTGCTCTGTCGTCCAGGCTGGAGTGTGGTGGCGCAATCTTGGCTCACTGCAACCCCCACCCCCCAGGTTTAAGCAATCTCCTGCCTCAGCCTCCCGAGCAGAGTAGCTGGGATTACAGGCGCCCGCCACCACACCCAGCTAATTTTTGTGTTTTTAGTAGAGATGGGGTTTCACCATGTTGGCCAGGCTGGTCTCAAACTCTTGACCTCAGGTGATCTGCCTGCCTTGGCTCCCAAAGTGCTGGGATTACAGGCTTGAGCCACCACACCTGGCCAAAAGTCATTTCATTAGCTAAATAGAGGAAAGCAACCTGAAGTGGAGGTTCCACATAAGTGTCAGTGACTACATGGTCACCAGCTCCAGAATTCTGTTCTCAGCATCAGGACAGTGGAAGAAGCCAAGTGGGAAGGGCTGAGTGGGAGGCCTGCCCCACAGGTCCAGCTGGACTAGGAACTGGGAGAACTGGCTGGAAGTGGCCAGGAAGTTTGTGCTAGGACTCCTGGAGCCAGGAACCTGTAAAGATGGCCCAAGGAGAGGCTGGTGGAGGGGTCATTGGAGCTGAAGCCTCACTAGTCATAGTTCAGGCCTGGTACGCAGTGGGTCCGCAATACTTTTTTTGAGTCCCACCTTAATATAGCTATTCAGACAAGAGAATTGTCAGTACCATATCTTGCTTTCAGGAACTGTTATGCAATGACTATGAAGACAAAGCAAGGCTTTTCCCCTAGCACTCTTTGTTTGTTTGTTTTTTGAGACAGAGTCTTGTTGTGTCACCCAGGCTGGAGCACAGTGGCACAATCTCAGCTCACTTCAATCTCCGCCTTCTGGGTTGAAAAAATTCTCCTGCCTCAGCCTCCTGAGTCGCTGGGACTACAGGCATGCGCCATCAGGCCTGGCTAAATTTTTTGTATTTTTGGTAGAGACAGGTTTTCACCATGTTGGCGAAGCCTGTCTTGAACTCCTGACCTCAGGTGATCTCCCTGCCTCAGCCTCCCAAATTGCTGGGATTACAGGGGTGAGCCACCACACTTGGCTAATTTTTGTTTTTGCTTTTGTGTCTTTTGAGACAGTTTCACTCTGTCGCCCAGGCTGGAGTGCAATGATCTTGGCTCACTGCCACCTCCGCCTCCCAGATTTGAGCAATTCTTGTGCCTTAGCCTCCTGAGTAGCTGGAATTACAGACATGCATCACCCACGCCTGGGTAATTTTTTTGTATTTTTAGTAGAGACAGAGTTTCACCATGTTGGCCAGGCTGGTCTTGAACCCCTGACCTCAAGTGATCTGCCAGCCTCAGCCTCCCCAAATGCTGGGATTACAGTCATGAGCCACTGCACCTGGCTTTTTCCAACACTCTTTAATTAACTAATTTATTTTTTTGAGACAAGGTCTCAGTCTGTCACCCAGGCTGGAGTGCAATGGTGTGATCATGATGCACTGCAGCTTCAATTTCCCGAGTTCAAGTGATCCTCCTGCCTCAGGCTACGGAGTAGTTGGGACCACAGGTGTATGCCATAACGCCCAGTTAATGTTTGCATTTTCTGTAGAGTCAGGGTTTTACATGTTGCCCAGACTGATTTCAAACTCCTGAGCTCAAGCAATCTGCCTGCCTCGGCCTCCTAAAGTGCTGGAATTACAAGGCATGAGCAACCTCTCCTTTTTTTTTGAGATGGAGTTTCACTCTTGTTGCTCAGGCTGGAGTGCAATGGCGTGATCTCAGCTCACTGCAACCTCCGCCTCCCGGGTTCAAGTGATTCTCCTGCCTCAGCCTCCTGAGTAGCTGGATCACAGACACCCACCACCACACCTGGCAAATTTTTGTGTTTTTTTTTTTTAAGGGAGACGGGGTTTTGTCATGTTGGCCAGGCTGGTCTCGAACTCCTGACCTCAGGTGATCCAACCACCTCGGCTTCCCAAAGTGCTAGGATTACAGGTGTGAGCCACCGTGCCCAGCCTAGCAACCTCTCCTTAAAATGAATTTTGAAGCAAGAGCATTTACATCTTGGGGGACCCACATTAATTTTTTTTTTTTTTTTTTTTTTTTTTTTGAGACGGAGTCTCGCTCTGCCGTTCAGGCTGGAGTGCAGTGGCCGGATCTCAGCTCACTGCAAGCTCCGCCTCCCGGGTTGACGCCATTCTCCTGCCTCAGCCTCCCGAGTAGCTGGGACTACAGGCGCCCGCCACCACGCCCGGCTAGTTTTTTGTATTTTTTAGTAGAGATGGGGTTTCACCGTGTTAGTCAGGATGGTCTCGATCTCCTGACCTTGTGATCCGCCCGTCTCGGCCTCCCAAAGTGCTGGGATTACAGGCTTGAGCCACCGCACCCGGCCTACATTAATTTTTAAGATCATACTAGAAAGGCCAGGTGCAGTGGGAGATAGAGGCTATGGTAAGCTATGATTGTGCCACTACACTCCAACCTGGGTGACAGAGGGAGACCCTGTCTCAAAAAAAATAAAAAAGGTTATACTAGATTTGCCATGTAAGAAGAATCAATACATTATTTTATTTATTTTATTTTATTTTATTTTTTTGAGATGGAGTCCCGCTCTGTTGCCCAGGCTGGAGTGCAGTGGTACGATCTCGGCTCACTGCAAGCTCCGCCTCCCAGGTTCACGCCATTCTCCTGCCTCAGCCTCTCGAGTAGCTGGAATTAGGGATTACAGGCGCCGGCCACCATGCCCAGCTAATTTTTTTGTATTTTTAGTAGAGACGGGGTTTCACTGTGTTAGCCAGGATGGTCTCGATCTCTTGACCTCGTGATCTGCCTGCCTCAGCCTCCCAAAGTGCTGGGATTACAGGTGTGAGCCACCGCGCCCGGCCTATTTATTTCTGTATTAAGTAAATTAAAGGTAATAGTAGAATTTCTGGGTTGAAATGATGGATTGAACATATGTATCTAACTTCACTTCCTCCTGAAATCCCACTAACCCTACAATACAGATTAATAAACAAACACAGTTAGAAACCAACAAAGAGAGAACAGGAGAGGAAAACAGCAGCCACGTTTTGGAAACCAGAAAGCCAGTGAGCCGAGGGGAACTGGTTTAGAAGACCCAGGAAAGGCAGTTTCTGCCCCGGCAGAGAGGAGAGCTGACAGCCAACTTGGTTTATGCTGCAGAACCTCAAAAAAGTACAGAAGCTGGCAATACCAGGGCCTCTGGCACTGGAGGAGAAAGGGAATGGACTAAAATCAGGGCTGCTGGAAGCTATTAGTCATCAGTTGGATTCCTAGATGCCCTCCTCGTCCATGTGGCTGGCTGACAGCTCCACCCCGGACCCACCTCTGTAAAACAGAATGTCTGAATGGGGGGATGCCGGGCACGGCTGAAGATGTGGCCTCCCTACCAAGTGCACACGAATATGTTATTCAAATCCCACACAGCCTCCTGCTGGGCTCCTAGAAGGCTGGCAGCCAGGCTGTTACTCTCCAACAATAAACTGGAAGACTATTTCCTGGGGAATTTGGCTGGCCATGAGGAAGTATCTGAAGTTATTGACAACAGGAGTTCCCTAATAAGTGGGTAACCTGATCATGCCAAGAAGGAGCACAAAGTCAGCAAGTCACACTCGTATGCACAGAGCTTCCAATACGTTTTTTTTTTAGCCTCCATGTCTTAATTGCAAATAAACAAGAATTATTGAAAATTTGAGAAAACTGATCTGAGGAGATTGAAAGAGGAAAACAGTAGTTTAGAGGAAACAGACTATGTAGAGAAAGAAAACTAAATTTAAAAAAGATTGGCCAGGCGTAGTGGCTCACGCCTGTCATCCCAGCACTTTGGGAGGCTAAGGCGGGTGGATGACCTGAGGTCAGGAGTTCAAGGCCAGCCTGACCAACATGGAGAAACCCCATCTCTACTAAAAATACAAAAAATGGCCGGGCGTGGTGGCTCACGCCTGTAATCCCAGCACTTTGGGAGGCCGAGGTGGGCGGATCACAAGGTCAGGAGATCGAGACCATGGTGAAACCCCGTCTCTACTAAAAATAGAAAAAATTAGCCGGGCGCAGGGGCGGGCGCCTGTAGTCCCAGCTACTCGGGAGGCTGAGGCAGGAGAATGGCGTGAACCCGGGAGGCGGAGCTTGCAGTGAGCCGAGATTGCGCCACTGCACTCCAGCCTGGGCGACAGAGTGAGACTCCGTCTCAAAAAAAAAGAAAAAAAAGGCCGGGCGCGGTGGCTCACGCCTGTAATCCCAGCACTTTGGAAGGCCGAGGCGGGCGGATCACAAGGTCAGGAGATCGAGACCATGGTGAAACCCCGTCTCTACTAAAAATAGAAAAAAATTAGCCGGGCGCGGTGGCGGGCGCCTGTAGTCCCAGCTACTCGGGAGGCTGAGGCCGGAGAATGGCGTGAACCCGGGAGGCGGAGCTTGCAGTGAGCCGAGATTGCGCCACTGCACTCCAGCCTGGGTGACAGAGCGAGACTCCGTCTCAAAAAAAAAAAAAAAAAAAAAAAAGAAAAAAAAAATTAGCCAAGCATGGTGGCACATGCCTGTAATCCCAGCTACTCGGGAGGCTGAGGCAGGAGAATGGCTTGAACCCAGGAGGCGGAGGTTGTGGTGGGCCAAGGTCATGCCATTGCACTCCAGCCGGGGCAACAAGAGTGAAAGTCTGTCACAAATAAACACAACAAAGATTGCTGGGCGCAGAGGCTCACACCTGTAATCCCAGCACTTTGGGAGGCCAACACAGGGGGATCACCTGAGGTCAAAAGTTCGAGACCAGCTTGGACAATGTGGTGAAACCCCTTCTCTACTAAAAATACAAAAATTAGCTGGGTGTGGTGGTGGATGCCTGTAATCCCAGCTGCTAGGGAGTCTGAGGCAGGAAAATTACTTGAATCTGGGAGGCGGAGGTTGCAGTGAGCTGATATTGTGCCACTATACTCCAGCCTGGGCAACAGAGTGAGACCCTGTCTCAAGTAAAATAAAATAAAATAAATAAAAAAACAAAGATCAATGAGAGATATCAGATGATATCACATCCAGGAAACAAGAATAGGATGCTATAAAAAGTAACATTCAGGGCCGGGTGCAGTGACTCATGCCTGTAATCCCACCACTCTGGGAGGCCGAGGAGGGTGGATCATGAGGTCAGAAGATCAAGATCGTGGTGAAACCCCGTCTCTACTAAAAATACAAAAAAAAAAATTAGCTGGGCGTGGTGGCGGGCACCTGTAGTCCAGCTACTCGGGAGGTTGAGGCAGTAAAATGGCGTGAACCCAGGAAGCGGAGCTTGCAGTGAGCCGAGATCATGCCACTGCACTGCACTCCAGCCTGGGCGATACAGCGAGATTCCATCTCAAAAAAAAAAAAAGGTAGTAACATTCAGGCTGGGGCGTGGTGGCTCACGCCTGTAATCCCAGCACTTTGGGAGGCTGAGGAGGGTGGATCACGAAGTCAAGAGATCAAGACCATCCTGGCCAACATGGTGAAACCCTGTCTCTACTGAAAACACAAACAAATCAGCCAGGCTTGGCAGTGCGCACCTGTAGTCAGCTACTCAGGAGGCTGAGGCAGGAGAATTGCTTAAATCCGGGCGGCAGAGGCTGCAGTGAACCAAGATCGTGCCACTGTACTCCTGCCTGGCGACATAGCAAGATGCCATCTAAGAAAGAAAGAAAGAAAGAAAGAAAGAAAGGAAGGAAGGAAGGAAAGGAAGGAAGGAAGGAAGGAAGGAAGGAAGGAAGGAAGGAAGGAAGGAAGGAAGGAAGGAAGGAAGGAAGGAAGGAAGGAAACGAAGGGAGGAAGGGAGGGAGGGAGGGAGGGAGGGAGGGAAGGAAGGAAGGGAAGGAAGATTCAGAGAGAAAAATCTCTTGAAAACATGAGTACAGAAAACAAACAAACAAAAAACCAAACCTAAACACAATCCTAGAACTGCAATAAGGCAAGAAAAAGAAACAAGGCAGAAATATCAGAAAGGGGCGCAGTGGCTCACACCTGTAATCCCAGCACTTTGGGAGGCCGAGGCAGGTGGATCACGAGGTCAGGAGTTTAAGACCACTCTGGCCAAGATGGTGAAACCCCATCTCTACTAAAAATACAAAAATTAGCTAGGCCTGGTGGCAGGTGCCTGTAATCCCAGCTACTTGGGAGGCTGAGGCAGAGAATTGCTTGAACCCGGGAGGGGGAGGTTGCAGTGAGCCGAGATCATGCCACTGCACTCCAGCCTGGGCAACAGAGCAAGACTCTGTCTAAAACAAAAACAAAACAAAAAACCAGAAAGGACTAAGTAAAACTGTTTTTGTGTATGATATAGTTATCCACATAGAAAATAATATGAATCTACAAAACCTGACTAGAATAAGTTAAACACGAATAGAAGGCCAGTGTACAAAAATAATTGTATTTCTATACAGTAGCAGCAAATACATTTTTTAAAGTTAAATATCATAAAAAGGGCAAAAGATATGAATAAACACCTCATCAAAGACTGTATGTGGATAGAAAATAAGCATATGAAAAGGTGCTCAACATCATTCATTAGAGAATTACAAATCAGAATAACAATGAGGACCAGGAGTGGTGGCTCACGCCTATAATCCCAGCGCTTCGGGAGGCTAAGGTGGATGAATCATTTGAGCTCAGGAGTTTAAGACCAACCTGGACAACATGGTGGAACCCTGTCTCTGCTAAAAATACAAAAAATTATCCAGGCATGGTGGCCCATACCTGTAGTCCCAGCTACTCAGGAGACTGAGGCGGGAGCGTCACCTGAGCCCAGGGAGGTCAAGGCTGCAGTGAGCAATGATCATGCCACTGCGCTCCAGCCTGGGTGACAGAATGAGACTGTGTCTCAAAAAGCAAAACAAAACAAAAAACCAGTGAGACACCACCACACACTTATTAGAATGGCTAAAATCCAAAACACTGACAATGCCAGATACTGGCAAGGATGTGAAACAAGAGTTCTCATTCTGCCCGGCGCGGTGGCTCACGCCTGTAATCCCAGCACTTTGGGAGGCTGAGGCAGGCGGATCATGAGGTCAGGAGATCGAGATCATCCTGACTAACATGGTGAAACCCCATCTCTACTAAAAACACAAAATATTAGCTGGGTGTGGTGGCGGGTGCCTGTAGTCCCAACTACTCAGGAGGCTGAGGCAGGAGAATCATTTAAACCCGGGAGGCAGAGGTTGCAGTGAGCCGAAATTGCACCACTGCATTCCAGTCTGGGCGACAAAGCGAGTCTCCATCTTCAAAAAAAAAAAAAAAAAAAAACTCTCATTCATTGTTGGTGAGAATATAAAATGGTACCACCTCATTGGAAGACAGTTTGGCAGTTTCTTACAAAACTAACCATACTTTTACCATACAATCCAGCAATCACACATTTATCCAAGTAAGTTAAAGATTTATGTCTACACAAAAACCTGCAGATGGATGTTTATATCAGCTTCATTCATAATTGCCACATTGAAAGCAAACAAGATGACCTTCAATGGATGGATAAGTAAACTGTGGTACATCCAGACAATGGAATAGTATTCAGCCCTAAAAAGGAAATGAGTTGTCAAGCCATGAAAAGACCTGAACTTCAATACATATTGCTAAGTGAAAGAAGCCAACTGAAAGGCTACATGATGTATGATTCCACCTATACTACATTCTGGAAAAGGCAAAACCATGGAGACAGTGAAAAGATCACTGGTTTCCAGGTGTTAGGGAGAAGAAGGTTGATTCAGGCCAAGTCCCAGCTTTGTTGACAGGGACTGGTCCCCAGACCAGGAGCTATAGTGTCTTCTGGAATCCTGAGGCCTCAGCCTCCCACCTGGGAGAGGGATCCAGGAGTATATCTGGCTGTGCAGGAGCCTCTTAAGTCAGCATTAGGAGCCATGAGGCAGCTGGGACCCTGATGGGCATGCACTAGTGACTGAGCAGGCGGGATTCCAACCTGAGCCCTTCTGCTGTGCATCTTGGGCAAACCCTTAACCTCTCTAAGCCTCATCTGTAGAGTGGAGGCTTTTTTTTAATTATTGAGGTAAAAATTACCAACAGTAAAATGCATATGCTTTGTAGTACAATTCAGTTAGTTTTGACAAAGTATAACCAAGCCCAAATCAAGATCTAGAGCATTCCATCACTCCACTGAATTATCTCAGACAAGTCCCTGTCTCTCCATCCACTAGGCACTAATCATCATCACCAGAGATTAATTTTGCCTTCTTGGACTTCCTACAAATGGAATCATATGATATGTATTCTCCTGTGTGTTGCTTCCATGTAATGTTTCTGAGATTCGTCCATATCATTGCACGTATCAGTACTTCATTCCTTGTTTTACACTTAAAAAAAATTTTTTTTTTTTTTTTTTTTTTTTTTTTTGAGACGGAGTCTCGCTGTGTCGCCCAGGCTGGAGTGCAGTGGCTGGATCTCAGCTCACTGCAAGCTCTGCCTCCCGGGTTTTTACGCCATTCTCCTGCCTCAGCCTCCCGAGTAGCCGGGACTACAGGCGCCCGCCACCTCGCCCGGCTAGTTTTTTGTATTTTTTAGTAGAGACGGGGTTTCACCGTGTTAGCCAGGATGGTCTCGAACTCCTGACCTCGTGATCCGCCCGTCTCGGCCTCCCAAAGTGCTGGGATTACAGGCTTGAGCCACCGCGCCCGGCCAAAAAATTTTTTTTTTTTACCAATGGGATCTCACTCTGTTGTCCAGGCTGGAGTCCAGTGGCACAATCATAGCTCACTGTAGCCTTGAACTCCTGGGCTCCAGTGATTCTCCCACCTCAGCCTCCTGAGTAGCTGGGACTACAGGCCCATGCCACCATGCCCCACTAATTTTTTAATTTTTCGTAGAAATAGGGTCTCCCTGTATTGCCCAGGCTGGTCTTGAGTTCCTGGGCTCAAATGATCTGCCCACGTCAGCTTCCCATGAAAGGGCCAGCCACTGCGCCTGGCCCTTTCATTCATTTTAATTCATATCCATCATTGCGTGTGCAGTGGCACGATGTCAGCTCACTGCAACCTCCGGCTCCCAGGTACGAGCAATTCTCCTGTCTCAGCCTCCCCAGTAGCTGGGACTACAGGTGCATGCCACCACACCCGGGTAATTTTTTGTATCTTTAGTAGAGACAGGATTTCTTCATGTTGGCCAGGCTGGTCTTGAACTCCTGACCTCTAGTGATCCACCCACCTCCGCCTCCAAAAGTGCTGGGATTACAGACGTGAGCCACCCTGCCCAGCCCCATTTCTTTGTCATTTTGCCTGTCTACGGGCAGGTGGGTGGTTTCCAGTTGGTGGTGATTATGATAAAGGTGCTAAGAACATTTTTGTATAACTTTTTGTAGACAGGTGTTTCCACTTATTGGGTAACTATTTATGCGATGGCCACAGAAGCACACCAGTCGTGTCTCCCTCACGAGAACCTGCCCCACTGGGGGCCCAGGTGGTTAACAGCCAACACTGCCCCTTGGGATGCACTTCTCTTAGCTCCTCCCCACCCATGACTGGGGATGGTGGGAGCTAGTTCTGGCCCATTCCTGCAGGACACAGGACTCCCCACTGGGCTCTGGGCTCTGGGCCTCCCCATCAGCCTGGCTGAGACTTTCTCAGAGCTGCACTGAGACCTAAGTCTCACTCTTTTTTTTTTTTTTTTTTCTTTTCTTTTTTTCTTTCTTTCTTTCTTTCCTCTTTTTTTGAGACAGAGTCTTCTCTGTCACCCAGGCTGAAGCACAGTGGCACGATCTTGGCTCACTGCAACCTCCACCTCCCCAGTTTAAGAGATTCTCCTGTCTCAGCCTCCCAAGTTGCTGGGACTACAGGCATCCACCACCACACTTAGCTAATTTTTTGTATTTTTGGTAGAGATGGGGTTTCACCATGTTGGCCAGGCTGGTCTCAAACTCCTGACCTCAAGTGATCTGCCTGCCTTGGCCTCCCAAAGGGCTGGGATTACGGCATGAGCCACTGCGCCCAGCCTCTTTTTTTCAAAACAGAGTCTCCCTCTGTTGTCCAGGCTGGAGTGCAGCGGCATGATCTCAGCTCACTGCAACCTCTGCCCACCAGGTTCAAGCAATCCCTGTGCCTCAGCCACTCAAGAGTATCTGGGATTACAGGTGTCTACAATCGTGTCCAGCTAATTTGTGTATTTTTAGTAGAGAAGGGGTTTCACCATGTTGGTCAGGCTGGTCTCCATCTCCTGGGACCTGGGACTCTTTCTATCCAAACTTCCTTCCTTACCGCTCCTTGCACAGAGGTGAGACCTGTATTACCACCCGAAGGTCCTCCCTGCTCCTCCTGCTTCCCCTCCTTGTCCTTCCCCCATAGGAAAAAACGTGTCTAATCCTGTCCTGGTGTCTTCTTGGAAGACTCACACTGACACCACCAGGGGTGAAATGATGGGCTCATGCGTGGCCCACATTTTGGGAAGGACAAGCCAGTGAGGTGGAGAGTAGGAAGCACCCTGCATGGAGCCAGCCCCCGACATGGCGTGGTCAGCTGGGATTCTTGTCGGACAGCGGAGGAGGTGGGTCTGCAATGCTACTTTGCAAGCTGGAGCTGGAGAGGAGGTCCTCTCTTGCCCACCCAATGCTTCAGGCAGGAAGGTACAGGAAACCCCGGACACATGGGCAGCCCTCAGGTTCTCCTGGCCCCAGAACAGCAGTTTCATAGCAGGAAAGGGCCTCAGAGGAGTCTCTGGAACATGGGAAACTGAGCCCAGAGTGATGGTGCTGTGCTTGAGGTCAGCAGGCACTCAAGCCCATGGGTGCCTCAATGGCTTCGACTGACATAGGGACAGAAATAACACCCCAATGGCATTGCCGGCCTGAGTTTAAGGAGGTCCTGCAGGTGTGTGCACTCTGCTAGCTGCATTCAGCTCCCTGCCACACCCAACCTGCCTACCCAGTGCACCACCCCCATTCACCAGTCTGTGGCTTTAAAGACTCAGGTGAGGCCTGGCATGGTGGCTCATGCCTGTAATCCCAGCACTTTGGGAGGCCGAGGTGGGTGAATCACCCGAGGTCAGGAGTTGGAGACCAGCCTGGCCAACATGGTGAAACCCTGTCTCTACTAAAAACATAAAAACTAGCCAGGCATGGTGGTAGGCTCCTGTAATTCCAGCTACCTGGGAGGCTGAGGCAGAAGAATCACTTGAACCTGGGAGGCAGAGGTTACAGTGAGCCAAAATCACGCCACTGCACTCCAGCCTGGGCAACAGAGTGAAACTCTGTCTCAAGAAAGGAAAGAAAGAGAGAAAGAGAGAGAGAAAGAGAGAAAAAGAGAGAGAGAGAAAGTGAAAGAGAGAGAGAAAGAGAGAGAGAAGGAAGGAAAGACTCAGGTGCGCCATTCCCTAACAGGCAGGTGAAGGTGCAGGCCACCATCTGCCACCAGCAAGGCTCTGAGATTCTCCGAGCTGCCGCAGGGGAAAGCTGAAGGGGCTTCCGGAGGAAAGTTAGGGTCAGAGGCATTCGCTTTCAAGACTGAAGCAATTGCAAGAGTGTGGCAGGCAAGGGGGCAAGGTCTGAGGGTATTCAGTGGGAGAAAGTGGGAGAATCAAAAAGAAAAAAAAATGGAGGGAGGAAAAGAAGGAAGGGAAGAAGAAAGGAGGGAAGGAAAAGGGTGGAAGGGAGGACGTTAAAAATAGACAAATCTTACTCTTTATAGGTTATAAACACTTTCCCAAACGCTAGCTTTTTTTTTTTTTTTTTTTTTTTTTTTTTTTTTTGAGACAGAGTCTTGCTCTGTCACCTAGGCTGGAGTGCAGTGGCGCCATCTCGTCTCACTACAACCTCCGCCTCCCAGGTTCAAGCGATTCTCCTGCCTCAGCCTCCCATGTAGTGGGACTACAGGTGCCGGCCACCAGGAACGGCTAATTTTTGTATTTTTAGTAGAGGCGGGGTTTCACCGTGTTGGTCAGGCTGGTCTCGAACTCCTGACCTCAGGTGATCCGCCCGCCTCAGCCTCCCAAAGTGCTAGGATTACAAGCGTGAGCCACCGCGCCCAGCTTTTTTTTAAATTCAAATATTTATTGAGCAGCTAAGGAGATACAAAGGTGATTTAAAACACGGTCAGAGGTGAGCAAATGCACAAGTAATAGAAAGCAAAGGGCGTTTCACCGATCACAGCAGTCAGAAGAAAGTGCTTTAGGGAACCAAGAGTGAGATTGTTTCCAGCCTGAAGAGGCATGGGTGGCAAATCAGAAAAGGGGATTGAGATTAAAATAGAAGACTACAGTCTAGATTGTTGATGACACTCAGTATGGGCTATATTTGTCTCTCCTTTTCCTTTCTCCCCATCTTTGGGCTTAATTTATCAGTAGTGCCCACGACTGTTCAATGTGCTTTTTCTATACTTCCTTGCATATTTGCTTTGATATCTTCTACAGAACTAGATCTTTTGGTATTTTAGTTTTTTCCCGTTTTTTGAAGGATTCTTGTCTTTTTGATCTTGATGTTGATGGTTTTGAGTCTTTTCCATTCTGATTTGACTTGTGTGCATTTTTGGCTGGAGCATCTTGTACAGATTTCTCCACTGGCGCTTTTTCTTCAGTTTCCTCATCATCAAAATCATCATGATCTTCATCACCACCATCATCATCTTCTTCATCTTCATCAGCAGCAAGTTTTACTTTTTTCTGTGGAACCTTGCTACCACTGCCAGGGGCAGATTGCTTCCCAGATATACTGAAGAGTTTCACATCCTCCTCCTCTTCATCTTCTGACTGCATCTTCCTCCACAGCTACTCAGTGCTGTCCACTAATATGCCCTGACCCTGAGCCACACTTCAACCGTAAGACCACTGGTGGTGTGATTTCAAAGCCCCCAAGGGAAACCGTTGACCGTACAGACATTTTCAAAGTTGCCAGTGTTACTTTAATTGGACTGCCTTCGTAATTCATTGCCTCTGCTTCAACAATGTGCAATCATCCTTTGCACCAGCCCGTAAACTGATCGTTCTTCTTTTTTTTTTTTTT
Source organism: Macaca thibetana thibetana (assembly GCF_024542745.1). Lineage (NCBI taxonomy): Eukaryota > Metazoa > Chordata > Mammalia > Primates > Cercopithecidae > Macaca > Macaca thibetana. The sequence goes on along the minus strand of NC_065586.1, from coordinate 120,932,424 downwards.
TTTGAGACGGAGTCTCGCTCTGTCCCCCAGACTGGAGTGCAGTGGCGCGATCTCGGCTAGCTGCAAGCTCCGCCTCCCGGGGTCATGCCATTCTCCTGCCTCAGCCTCCCGAGTAGCTGGGACTACAGGCGCCTGCCACCATGCCTGGCTAATCTTTTGTATTTTTAGTAGAGACGGGGTTTCACCGTGTTAGCCAGGATGGTCTTGATCTCCTGACCTTGTGATCTGCCCGCCTCAGCCTCCCAAAGTGCTGGGATTACAGGCATGAGCCACCGCGCCCGGCAAACTGATGGTTCTTAAAGATAACTGGTGCTCATTTTCATCATTACCCACCTCGAAGTGATCATCTTTGTTGGCCTTAAGTTCACAACTGAAAAGATAGATCTGGGGCCTCAGGGGACTCATGTCCATGTCCATGTCCATCGAATTTTCCATCGGGTGGCGGCATGCACTTAGGTGGCAGAGAAGGCGGACGGAGGTAAACAACCACCGCTCAAGAGAACAGCTGCGCAGGATGGAGTCACACCAGCTTTCTTTTTATTTATTTATTTATTTATTTATTTTTGAGACAGGGTCTGGTTCTGTCACCCAGGCTGGAGTGCAGTGACATGATCTTGGCTTACTGCAAACTCTGCCTCCCAGGTTCAAGCAATTCTCATGCCTCAGCCTTCCAAATAACTGGAATTATAGGTGTGCACCACCACGCCTGGCTAATTTTTGTATTTTTAGTAGAGGCAGCATTTCACCAAGTTGGTCAGGCTGCTCTCAAACTCCTAGCCTAAAGTGATCCACCCACCTTATGAGGCAGGCAGATCAGGTCCTGCTGGCTGGCCTTTGAAGTCCTGCTTTTAACTTAGCCCCATGGCTGGGATGGGGCCAAGTGAGGAGACCTCATGAGGCTAAACTATCAATTCCCTGAAATGACAGTTCTCTTATCAATGGATCTTCCCCCTGGCTGCACTTCAGAATCCCTGGGGAGCTTTAGCAAATACCACGGCCAGGGCCCACCCCCAGGGCTTCTGAGCAGGGCTGGGGCCAGTGGTAGGGTTCAAGAGCTCTGCAGGTGATTTTAATGAGCAGCCAGGGTTGAGACGGCCTCAGTGTGGCTGGCACATGGGAGGAGGTTGGCCAAGCCCACCGGAAGGATCCAGAGCAAAAATGTAGCTGAGTGACAACTACCTGACCAAGAGGCAGAAGATGGCAGCCACAGGTCCATGTCTACAGACACGCTGATGTGCCCGGAGTCTTGCCTCTGACGCTTCCCATCCACACAGTGGGCACCTTCCAGAGCAATCTCTTCCAGGGTCATAGGAAGAAGGCAGGCACGCAGGCAGCAAACCCATTTTGGAAGGAATGAGACGTTCAGGGTACTTGCGATTGTTGGCCACGATGTCAAAGACTGAACCAGGTCCCTGCACACTTTTCAGAACACAGTAAATTGTCCCTATCGGGGGTACCTGGGCACGAGGACGGGAGAGTGTGCGGCTTTGGGGAAGCAGCCATTTTCCTTCTGGGTTCACCTTGCACCCCCAAGGGTGGTCCCATTACTTTGACTGAGTGATGGAGTGACTATGACCACAGGCTTTGGGGCCAGGCCCTCCAAGTTCCAGTCCTGGCTCCATGCTTCAAGTCCCAACCTATATGCATGCAAGATACTTTGTCCCTCAGTTTCTCTAGCCATAAACAAAAACTAATAACAGTAGTTACCTCTTAGGCTGTTCTGGGGAATAAACAAGATACCGGTGTGAGGAAGCCTGACCCTTCGTAAGGGCTTGACAAATGTTAGCTATGGTTCTAAGCCTGAATGGACCATCCCGGGATAACCAGATCTGTCATCATTACAACACGCCAGGAGTTGAACTGGGCAAAAAACATCAGGTCAGACCTGCTGACGGGCCAAGGACTTTGCAGCTTTCCATCAGACATTCAGACCGTCAGAGCTGGGGGCTTGGCAGCCTGCTGGCCAGGCGTTCCCAAACCTGGCTGTGCTTCAGAGAGACGAGGAGCTTAAAAGGCAACAGACCAAGAAGCTCTCCAGGTCATCCTGACGGGTGGCTAGGTTTGTGGACAGCTGGGCTGCTCCAGCTCCCTTACCAAACAGCGGTGGTGGGGAGGTGGAGGCACAGGGAGAAGTGATCTGTCCGAGTTCCTGAAGTCAGTCAGTGGCCAAGCTGAGCCCAGCACTTGCCATGTGACCCTCAAAACCCCACCATCTACCCTTCACTCAAGGGCTTCCTACAGCCATGAGGCCACCCCACCATCTACCCTTCACTCAAGGGCTTCCTACAGCCATGAGGCCACAAGAGAACGCCTCATGTCCTCGTAAGCATTTTTGTAATCTAAAAGGCAGAAGAGTGCATTTTCTACCTACATAGTTAAACACTTTCCTTTAGAAGAAAGGCTGGGGCCGGGCACAATGGCTGGCTGGGCGCAGTGGCTCATGCCTGTAATTCCAACATTTTGGGAGGCTGAGGCCAGCAGACTACTTGAGGTCAGGCGTTCAAGGCCAGCCTGGCTGACATGGGGAAACCCCATCTCTACTAAAAATACAAAAATTAGTCAGGTGTGGTGGTGCGTGCCTGCAATCCCACCTACTCAGGAGGCTGAGGGAGGAGAATCACTTGAACCTGGGAGGCAGAGGTTGCAGTGAGCCGAGATCGAGCCATTGCACTTCAGCCTGGATGACAGAGCAAGATTCTGTCTCAAAAAATAAATAAATAAAATAAAAGAAAGTCAACTTCATGAAGTGACATTTTAGGTGAATCTGAATAGGAGCCTTAACCTGGTGGACACAGGACCCCCTGTCTGGGAGGCTGGGTTGAGACCTTTACATTTGGAGGATTGTTTCCTGCCAATCAGGAAGAGGTGAGCCCAGCCGTCTGTTTTAGAATCCACTCTTTTCGGGAGGAGGGTAAATACCAGTCTGCCATTTGGAAATGGAGCTTGGATGTCAAATGACAGTCATTTCTCTTTAATGGCAGACATTTGTTAATGATTATATAAGTGTCCAGAGGTGAGGCTGAGACAGCCCGGACATCACTGATTTCCTAGAAATATATTTGCACCGAGGACCAGATGGCATTTGGACTGCCAGAGACACCGAGCCTCAGACAAGCAGGTCTTTGCTCCTGCCTCTCTCTCCTCTTGTTGGCCCGGCTGGTAGTGCCAGGACGGGGCCCCTGTCCGCTGACTCCTGCACTGGTGGTCTCCTCCCCTGGGAGGGAGGGGTAGAGGAAGGGTTCATGGGACACACGCAGGCCTCAGGGTCAGTCAGCTTTGGGATGATTCCTGCCTGGGTCACTTCCTCCCAAATGGCCTTTGGCCAAGTGGGCCTCATTGTCATCACCAGAGAGCGTGGACAATGCCACCGATGTGGTGGAAGGAAGGTGTCCGCCCAGAGCCTGGCAGGCAGTGGGTGTGCCCTGAGTGACAGCAGTTATGGTCACCAGGCCTGGACTCCTCCCTGGCGTGACCTGTTTTGGGGCTGAGATGCTGGCTCACTGCCGTGCTGTGCTCTAAAAAAGGAATGTAGTCTCAGGTCCTAGGCAGGCAGGAAACAGAGACCGTCATTCCCAGCCCAGGGGCTCCTTGCAGACCTCAGTCTCTCTGTGTAAGATGAGGGCCAGATGGAGGGGCTCTGGAGCTCTTCTAGCCTCAACAGGCTATACATATGAATGACTAGAGGCTTAGACTAGCCATCTCAACTCTGCTCGTTAAAATCACCTGCTGAGGCCGGGTGCAGTGGCTCACGCCTGTAATCCCAGCACTTTGGGAGGCCGAGGAGGGCGGTCGCCTGAAGTTGAGTTCAAGACCAGCCTGGCCAACATGGTGAAACCCTGTCTCAACTACTAATACAAAAATTATTCATGCGCGGTGGTGGGCACCTGTAATCCCAGCCACTTGGGAGGCTGAAGCAGGAGAATCGCTTGAACCCAGGAGGTGGAGGTTGTAGTGAGCCGAGATCATGCCCCTGTACTCCAGCCTGGGTGACAGAGTGAGACTCCATCTCAAAAAATAAATAAAATCACCTGCTGAGCTCTTGAACCCTGCCAGTGGCCCCAGTCCTGCTCCAGAAACCCTGGGGTTGGCCCCAGCCATGGTATTTGCTGAAGCTCCCCTGGGGATTCTGAAGTGCAACCAGGGGGAAGATCCACTGATAAGAGAAATGTCATTTCAGGTTATTGATTAGTTTATCCTCACGGGGTCTCCTCACTTGACCCCATCCCAGCTATGGGGCTAAGTTAAAAGCAGGACTTCAAAGGCCAGCCAGCAGGACCTGCTCTGCTGCCCTGGCTGGGGAGAAAACAGGTTGGAGGAGGCAGGAGACTTGCCTGGAATCTGTTAGGGGAAGACATCAAGCATAACCTGGGCTGTGGGCCTGGTAGGGCTTCCTTGCACAAGCCCAGAGGGTCCTACCTCCAAGCACACCCACCCTGGGCTGGAAAGCGCAGCTCGCTCCAGGAGGAATCCGCGGTTCTTCCTACCTTTACCCAGGCCTCTTTCCAACAGCTGGGCCAGCCAGGCGGCAGCCTCTGACCCCTTCCAGGTCTTTGGCGGTCTGAAAAATGCTAAGGATTCAGACCCCAGTGGTCTTTTCTTCTTTTTTTTTTTTTTTTTTTTTTTTTGGAGATGAAGTCTCACTATGTTGCTGCTCAGGCTAGGCTGGAACTCCGAGGCTCAAGCAATCCTCCTGCCTCAGCCTCTCAATTAGGTGGGACTACACGTGTAAGCCACCAGGCCCAGTGAGGCCCAGTTACTCTAAAAACATCATTACCATCCATTTCTTCAGGGCTGGCTCAGTACCCAGCCGGTACTATCTACTTTACATACATTAGCCAAGGCCGGGGCGGTAGCTCACACCAGTAATCCCAGAACTTTGCAAGGCCAAGGCAGGAGGATCGCTTGAGCCCAGGTGTCCAAGACCTGCCTGGGCAACATGGGGAACACCCGTCTCTATTTCATAAAGAAATAAGCAGTTGGGTGCAGTGTCTCACACCTATAATCCCAGCACTTTGGGAGGCGGAGGTGGAAGGATCACTTGAGCCCGGGAGTTTCCGACCAACCTGAGCAACATGATGCAACCCCATCTCTATAAAACATTTTAAAAGGCCAGGCACAATGGCTCACACCTGTAATCCCAGCACTTTGGGGAGCCGAGGCAGAAGGATTGCTTGAGCCCAGGTGTCTGAGACAAGCCTGGGCAACCCAGTGAGACTTCATCTGTACAAGCAATAAAAAAAATTAGCCCAGCATGGTGGTGCCTGCCTGTAGTTCCAGGTACTCGGGAGGCAGAGGTGGGAAAATCACTTCAGCCTGGGAGGTCAAGGCTACAGTGAGCTGAGATTGCACCACTGCACTCCAGCCGAGGTGACAGAGTGAGACCCTATCTCTTAAGTAAATAAATAAGTAGAATAAATGAATTCAGCTGGGCACAGCAGTGCGCACCTGTTGTCCCAGCTACTCGGGAGTCTGAGGTCTGAAGCTGGCTTGAGCCCAGGTGGTTGAGGTTGCAGCAAGCCATGTTCATACCACTGCACTCCAGCCTGGGTGACAGAACAAGGCCCCATCTAAAAAAAAAAAAAAAAGAGTAAAAGAACTGAAAGAAAGAAAGAAACTTGGTAACTAGCTCAAAGTCTCACCAAGAGTAAATTTGCCAAGCCAGAATTCACTCCTAGCGTCCTAGTGTGACAGGCCCAATTGTCCATACCCCTTCTCCCAAACCACCCTGCTCCTGCTCCCCATGTGGGTCTGAGTCTACCACTGTCTAAAAGTGCAACCTTGTTGGTGCATGTGAAGCTGGGGTTTGAGCTCTTCACACAGCTAGTTCTTTCAGCTATGACCCACTTGCAGCAAAGCCCCATTCAAGAGCTCATCAAGGATTCTACTTTCAGCTGCGATGCAGTAGCTTTGAGCATATGCCAATTTTCCCACCGAAAACTAGAAAACCCAGATAAACACACACACACGCACAATCAGTTTGAAAGGGTTTGATAACTCCTGAGACAGCTAGAACTTAAAATAATAGTAAAGGCCGGGCGCGGTGGCTCAAGCCTGTAATCCCAGCACTTTGGGAGGCCGAGGCGGGCGGATCACAAGGTCAGGAGATCGAGACCACAGTGAAACCCCGTCTCTACTAAAAATACAAAAAATTAGCCGGGCGCGGTGGCGGGCGCCTGTAGTCCCAGCTACTCAGGAGGCTGAGGCAGGAGAATGGCGGGAACCCGGGAGGCAGAGCTTGCAGTGAGCCGAGATCACGCCACTGCACTCCAGCCTGGGCAACAGCGTGAGACTCCGTCTCAAAAAAAAAAAAAAAAAAAAAATAGTAAATACCTGATTTTTCCAAAGAAGAAAAAAGAAAAAGAGAAAAAAGAAATAAAACTGGTAGATAAATAGAAAATAAATATTAAGGCTGGGTGCGGTGGCTCACGCCTGTAATCCTAGCACTTTGGGAGGCTGAGGTGGGAGGATCATCTGAGGTCGGGAGTTTGAGACCAGCCTGGTCAAAATGACAAAACCCCATCTCTACTAAAAATGCAAAAATTAGCCAGGTGTGGTGGCACGCACCTGTAATCCCAGCTACTCGGGAGGCTGAGGCAGGAGAATCGCTTGAACCGGTGAGGCAGATGTTGCGGGGACCCGAGATTGTGCCACTGCACTCCAGCCTGGGTCACAGAGCGAGATTCCATCTCAAAAAAAGAAAAATAATAATATTCTTAAATTGTTATTGTTATTTACCTCTTTATACTCTTACTCTTTCATGAGTGTATGGTGGAGTTTTTGAGGGGCTACAGATTGAATGTAGAAGCTAATATGAAAATCTGTCTTCTATTAAGCCATACATTAAGGAGATTTGTAAAAGTGTAAAATAATACTACTGTTCTCACTAAGCATTTTTGTTTTAGAAAATGTAGTTACTTGGCTGGGCACAGTGGCTCACACTTGTAATTCCAGCACTTTTGGAGGCCAAGGTGGGCAGATCACTTGCGGTCAGCAGTTTGAGGCCAGCCTGACCAACATGGTGAAATCCATCTCTACTAGAAATACAAAAATTAGCTGGATGTGGTGGTGGGCTCCTGTAATCCCTGCTACTCAGGAGGCTGAGGAACAAGAATTGTTTGAACCCAGGAGGTGGAGATTGCAGTGAGCAGAGATCATGCCGCAGTACCCCAGCCTGAGCAACGGAGTGAGACTCTGTCTCAAAAAAGGAAAGAAAATGTACATCTCTTTTAAAAAAATGTTATTTGTCTTCACACTAGCAGGTTTACTGTTATTTTAGAATGAATTGATGAAAATTTTAAATTTCCTCAATTTTCTGTCCAGGCTCTTGCCTGTAAAACCCAGCACTTTGAGAGGCAGTGTGGGAAGAGTGCTTGAGTCAATTAGTTTGAGACCAGCCTGGGCAATATGGCAAGATCCCAATAAAATAAAATGTCCTTAATTTTCATTTTTAATAGGAGTCATTGATATATATAATCCACCTAACAAAAGCCCTAAATTTAGAGTCTTCAAACATTTTAAGAGTCTAAAGAGGTCCTAGGACCAAAAAATTTGAGAGCTGCTATTTGAGAGCAATAAAAATAAAAACTTAATATAATCTGCCAGCAACTGTGAAAAAGTTTTCCCGTAGTAGAACACAAAACTTCCCTAGTCATTCATCAAACGAACAGACTTTCATATTTTTTCCCAGTTTTTGGGAGGTAGCTTTGAAGAATATGTATTCAGATTTTTTAAATTTCTTTGAGCTTCTAAATTTCTCTCTCTTTAAAAATATTAGACACCATGCCCTTAAAAAGTTCAACAGCCCTCAACTGATCCATCCATAACCTGTCTACCATAACACAGCTCAACATTCTTTAAAGGAATACAACAAAATATAATACTCAAAAACACAAAATGTAATACTCAAAAACACAAAATGTACCTAGTTTGAAATTACCAGGCATACAGAGAAGTAGAAATATGTGACCCAAACTCGGAGAAAAATCAGTCATTAGAAATAGACCTAGCCAGGCACAGTGGCTCATGCCTGTAATCCCAGCAGTTTGGGAGGCAGACATGGGCAGATATTTTGAGCTCAGGAGTTCGAGACCAGTTTGGGCAATATGGTGAAACCCCGTCTCTACAAAAAATATATAAAAATTAGTTGGGGGTGGTGGTACATGACTGTAGTCCTAACTACTTGAGAGGCTGAGGAGGGAGGATTGCAGGGAGGTTCAAGGCTGCAGTGAGCCGAGATTGTACCACTGCACTCCAAACTGGGTGGCAGAGTGAAACACTGCCCTGTCTCAAAAAAAAAGGAAAAAGAAAAAGAAAAAGAAATAGACCTAAAAGGACAGATTATTAAATTAGTATGCAAGGATATTTAAACAGCTATTAGAAATATGTTCAATGGCTGGGCGCGGTGGCTGAAGCCTGTAATCCCAGCACTTTGGGAGGCCGAGATCGAGACCAGCACTTTGGGAGGCCGAGATCGAGACCATCCTGGCTAACACGGTGAAACCCCGTCTCTACTACAAAATACAAAAAAACTAGCGGGCGAGGTGGTGGGCGCCTGTAGTCCCAGCTACTTGGGAGGCTGAGGCAGGAGAATGGCGTAAACTCAGGAGGCGGAGCTTGCAGTGAGCTGAGATCCGGCCACTGCACTCCAGCCTGGGCAACAGAGCGAGACTCCGTCTCCAAAAAAAAAAAAAAAAAAAAAAAAAAAAAATATGTTCAATATGCTGACGTATTTAAAGAAAAGGGTCCCAATGGAGAGAGAAATTGAAGAGCTAAAAGAAACCCTCCTGGAAGTTGTAGAGATGAAAATTACAATATCTGAAATAAAATTGTACTGAATAGGTTTACCAGAAAATAAAATACTACACAGGAAAAGATCAGTAAAGCTGAAGATGTAGCTACTACAAAAACTATCCAAATTGAAACACACAAAGAAAAAAAGACTGAAAGAAAGAGAACAGAACCTCGTGACTTGTGGGATAAAACTCTATAGCTTAACATTTGTTTAACTGGAGCCTCAGGAAGGGAGGGGAGAGGGCAGAAAAACTATTTGAAGAAATAATGACTGAACATTTTCCAGATTTGATGAAAAATTACTAATCCACAAATCCAGAAATCTCAACAAGCTTCAAGCAAGATAGACACAGGGAAAATGACACCAAAGCACATTATAATCCACTTGATGAAAACCAGTGATAAGAAAGGAGGTCCTAGAAACAGCCAGAGTTGGCCAGGCGCCGTGGCTCACGCCTGTAATCCTACCACATTGGGAGGCTGAGGTGAGCGGATTGCCTGAGCTCAGGAGTTCGAGACCAGCCTGGGGAACATGATGAAACCCCATCTCTACTGAAAAAAAAAAAAAAAAAAAAAAAAGAATTAGCCGGGCATGGCAGCGTGTGCCTGTAGTCCCAGCTACTCGGGAGGTTGAGGTAGGAGAATTGCTTGAACCCGGGAGGCAGAGGTTGTAGTGGGCCGAGATCACGCCACTGCACTCCAGCCTGGGCGACAGAGTGAGACTCCGTCTCCATAAAAAAAAAAAATAATAATAATAATAATAATAGGCCAGGCGCAGTGGCTCACGCCTGTAATCCCAGCACTTTGGGAGGTCGAGGTGGGCGGATCACCTGTGGTCGAGAGTTTGAGACTAGCCTGACAAACGTGGAGAAACCCCATCTCTACTAAAAATACAAAAAATTAGCCGGGCGTGGCCTGTAATCCCAGCTACCCGGAAGGCTGAGGCAGGAGAATTGCTTGAACCTGGGAGGCAAAGGTTGCAGTGAGCCGAGATCGTGCCATTGCACTATAGCCTGGGCAACAAGAGTGAAACTCTGTCTCAAAAAAAAATAATAATAATAATAATAAAAGGAAACAGCCAGAGTTTTTTAATTTAAAAAGCACATTACAAACAGAGGAACAAAGATAAGAAATGGTGGTAGACTTTCATCAGAAACTTTCTAGGCCAGGAGATTATATCCAAAGTACTGAAACAAAAAAGTCATCAAACTATCTTTCTATGTACAGTGGAAATGTCTTTTTTTTTTTTTTTAATGTCTTTTTTAGGCCAGGCGTGGTGGCTCATGCCTGTAATCCCAGTATTTTGGGAGGCTGAGGCAGGCAGATCACCTGAGGTCAGGAGTTCGAGACCAGCCTGGCCAACATGGTGAAACACTGTCTCTACCAAAAATATAAAAATTAGCCGGGTGTGGTGACAAACCTGTAGTTCCAGCTGAGGCAGGAGAATAGCTTGAACCCAGGAGGCGGAGGTTGCAGTGAGGCAAGGTCACGCCATTGCATTCCAGCCTGGGCAACAAGAGTGAAACTCCATCTCAAAGAAAGAAAGAAAAGAAAATATCTTTTTTTAAATGAAAGCAACATAAAGACCTTTCTCAAAGGGGGGGAAAAAAAAAAAAGAAGAAGCCAGGCAAGGTGGCATGCACCTGTAATCACAGCTGCTCAGGAGGCTGAGGCAGGAGGATCCCTTGGCCCAGGAATATGAGTCAACCTGGGCAACATGGTGAGATCCCATCTCTAAAAGAAAAGAAATAAAGCCAAGGGAATTGATCGCTAGCAGACCTGATCTGCAGGAAATGTTAAAAGCAATGTTTCAGGCAGAAAGAAAATGATACACGATGGAAATGCAGATCTACACAAAGAAATAGAAAGTGCCAGAAAGAGTTAATATTTGGACAAATACAAAATTTGTGGTGTTCAGATAAAGGTCTACTTAGAAAGACATTTACAGTATTAAAGGCATATATTAGAAAACAAGAAAGGCTTTATCCATTATAAGAAACTAGGAAAAGGTTAACAGTAAAATTCAAGTAAAATAGAAGAAAGCAAATAATAAGGATATAAGCATAAATTAATGAAATAAGAAATGTGGTTGGGGGTGGCGGCTCACATCTGTAATCCCAGCACCTTGGGGGACTGAGTGAGAAGGATCACTTGAGCTCAGGAGTTCAAGATTGTCCTGGGCAACACAGGCAGACTTCTCTACCAAATGATAAAAGATTACCCAGGACTGATGGCACGAGCCTGTAGTCCCAGCTATTGGGGAGGCTGAGGTGGGAGGCTCGCTTGAGCCCAGGAGGTTGAGGCTGCAGTGAGCCATGATCACCTTACTACACTCCAGCCTGGGCAACAGCAGGAAAACCTGTCTCAAAAAAGAAAAATGTGCAGTTGAGGGCTGAGCATTGTTGTTCACACCTGTAATCCTAGCACTTTGGGAGGAGAATCACTTAGGCCCAAGAGTTGGAGACCAGCCTGGGCAACATAGCTAGACCCCATGTCTACCAAAAAAAAAAAAAAAAGAAAGAAAGGAAAACAACTTAGCCAGATGTGGTGGTGAACCCCTACAGTCCTAGCTACTCGCGAGGCTAAGGCAGGAGGATTGCTTGATCCTAGAAGTTTGAGGCTGCAGTGAGCCATGATCATGTCTCTCTCTGTCTCTCACACACACACACACACACACACACACACACACACACACCAGGTACATATGGCTTTACTAGATAATTATTTCAAACAGTTTAAGAAAAAATAACCCCAATGTTACACAAACTCTTTGAGAGAATGGTAATGGATGGAACACTGCCCAGCTGATTTTACAAAGCCAATATAACCTTGATTTTCAAATCTGATAAGGATGTTATAAGAAAGGAAAATTACAGGTGAATCTTTCATGAACATGGATGTAAAGTCCCTTTGCAAAATATTAGCAAATGAAATCCAGTGACATATGAAAAGGTGAATACCTCTAACAAGAAACTTAGCTTATTCTACAAATGAAAGATTATTTTAACATTTAAAAATCAATATAGTTTACCACATTAAACTAAAAAGGGGGAAAAATTATATGTGTTTGATAACATTTCATATTCATTTGTAGTAATAAAAAGAAACTGACCAGAAAACAAGGAATAAGGCTGGGTGCAGTGGCTCACGCCTGTAATCCCAGCACTTTGGGAGGCCGAGGTGAGTAGATGGCTTGAGCCCAGGAGTTAGAGACAAACCTGGGCAACATGGCAAGACCCATCTCTACACAAAATACAAAAATTAGCCGGGCATGGTGTCACATGCCTGTAGTCCCAGCTACTCAAAGGCTGAGATGGGAAGATGGCTTGAGCCTGGGAGATGAAGGCTGCAGCCATCGCACCACTGCACTCCAGCCTGAGCAACAGAGTGAGACCCTACCTTAAAAAAAAAAAAAAAAAAAAAAAAAAAAAAAAAAAAAGAAAAAGGAAGAAAGAAAGAAAAACAAAAGGAATAGAAGATTATAGAAAGTTAAGGAAACATCCTCAATCTGATAGAATATCTGCCAAAAAAGAAATCTAGAGGAAATATCTTTGTATGTATGTATGTATGTATGTATGTATTTACTTGAGACAGAGTCTTGTTCTGTTGCCCAGGCTGGAGGGTAGTAGCATGATCTCGGCTCACTGCAACATCCACCTCCAAGGTTCAAGCGATTCTCATGCCTCAGCCTCCTGAGTAAACTGGGATTACAGGCATGCGCCACGATGCCTGGCTAATTTTCGTGTGTGTGTATTTTGTAGAGATGGGGTTTCACCACATTGCCCAGGCTGGTCTCGAACTCCTGAGCTCAAGCAATCTGCCTGCCTCGGCCTCCTAAAGTGCTGGGATTACAGGTGTGAGCCACCACACCTGGTCAGGAATCATCTTACTGAGTGTGAAATATTGGAAACTTTCTCTCTGAGATCAGGTTTGAGACTAATACTTTTTTTTTTTTTTTTTTTTTTTTTGAGACGAAGTTTTGCTCTTATTGCCCAGGCTGGAGTGCAATGGTGCAGTCTTGGCTCACTCCAACCTCCACCTCCTGGGTTCAAGTGATTCTCCTGCCTCAGCCTCCCAAATAGCTGGGATTACAGGCGCCTGCCACCACACCCAGCTAATTTTGTATTTTTGGTAGAGACAGGGTTTCACCATGTTGGCTAGGCTGGACTTGAACTCCTGACCTCAGGTGATCCGCCCACCTTGGCCTCCCAAAGTGCTGGGATTACAGGCGTGAGCCACCACGCCCAGCCGAGAGGAATACTTCTATTTAACATTATGCTTGAGGTCCAAAGGTAAAAAGAGAAGTAAAAGGTGTAAAGACTGGGAAAGAAGAAATAAGGCTGTCTGTATTGACAGGAAACATGATTGTATACATAGAAAGGAAAAAAATTATAAACTCTTAGAATGAATAATCAAATTTAACAAGGTTGCCGAATACAAGATCAATGTCAACAAAAGTCACTTGCATTTCAATGCATTCAGAACAAATAAGTAGAATATAAAATTAAAATAATACTATTTACAATAATACACATCTGCACGCAAACACACAGCACACATTGACTGCCTTAGAGCAAAACAAATGAAAGGCATGCAAGCTATCTATACTGATTCCAAGTCAGTATAGTGAGAAATGAATAAAGATCAAAATATATGGACAGGTCTGGGCGCAGTGGCTCACGCCTGTAATCCCAGTACTTTGGGAGGCCGAGGCAGGTGGATCACCTGAGGCCAGGAGTTTGAGACCAGCCTGGCCAACATGGTGAAACCCCATCTCTACTAAAAATACAAAAATTAGCTGGGCATTGTGGCAGGCACCTGTAATTGCAGCTACTTTGGAGGCTGAGGCAGGAGAATCGCTTGAACCTGGGAGACGGAGGTTGCAGTGAGCCGAGATCGTGCCACTGCACTCTATCCTGGGGAACAAGAGCGAGACTGCGTCTCAAAACACACACACACGCGCATGCGCGAACATGGACAGCTAGTTCATGGATTAGAAGACTCAATATTGTAAATATGTCAATTCTTCCCAACTGGTCTATAGATTCAATGCAACGTTTTAAAAATCTCAGCAAGATTATTTGGGGGCATGCAGAAGTTGACAAGCTAATTCTGATACATATATGGAAATGCAAACAGCCAAGAGTGACCAAGAACAAAGCTCCAGGATTTATACTACCAGACATTAACAGTTATTGCTAGCCTACATTAAGATAAATAGGCCTCGGCCGGGCACGGTGGCTCACACCTGTAATCCCAGCAGTTTGGGAGGCCAAGGCAGGCAGATCACCTGAGGTCAGCAGTTTGAGACCAGCCTGGCCAACGTGGTGAAACTCCGTCTCTACTAAAAATACAAACATTAGCTGGTCGTGGTGGCGGGTGCCTGTAATCCCAGCTACTCGAGAGGCTGAGGCATGAGAACAGCTTGAACCCAGGAGGTGGAGGTTGCAGTGAACCGAGATCAGGCCACTGCACTCCAGCCTGGGGGATAGAGGAAGACTCTGTCTCAAAAAAAAGAAAAACGAAGCTGAGAAACAGATCTGTCTGATTTGACTTATAACAAATGTAATAATTCAGGGCAGTGGGAAAGGATAATTTTTAACAACCGGGGCTGAATCATCCAGACATTCTTTTTTTTTTTTTTTTTTGAGAGAGGGTCTAACTCTGTCACCTAGGCTGGAGTGCAGTGTCTATTCATAGGCACGATCAGAGCACACTGCAGCCTCGTCTTCCCGGGCTCAAGCATTCCTTCCACCTCCACCTCCCCCTCCCAAGTAGCTGGGACTACAGGTCCATGCCACCATGCCTGGCTAATTTTTTTGTATTTGTAGAGATGGGGTTTCCTCATGTTGCCCAGACTGTCTGAATATTCACAGGGAAAAAGTAAATGTTGGCCTTTAGATTACAAAACATCTAAAAAATTTGACCACTCCTTCATACCATATACAAAAATAAAAATGTGAAAAGTTAAAACAATAAATCTTCTCTAAAAAAAACACAAAACAAACTCAAAGTTTCATGGCCTTGGATAGGTAAAGATTTATTAAACAAGATACAAAAAGAGCCATAAAGGAAAACGATTGGTAAATTAGATTGGATTGTAATTGTGAATTTCTGTTCAGCAAAAATCATCTTTAAAAGAGTAAAATGGCCTGGAGAGGTGGTTCACACATGTAATTTCAACACTTCAGGAGGCCAAGGTAGAAGGATTGCTTGAGTCCAGGAATTCGGGTCCAGCCTGGGCAACATAGCACAACCTTGCCTCTATTGAAAATTTTTTTTAAATTAGCCGGGAGTGGTGGTGTGAGCCTGCAGTCCCAGCTGCATGAGAGAATCACTTGAGCGTGAGAGGTGGAGGCTGCAGTAAGCTAGGATTGTGCCACTGAATTCCAGCCTGGGTGACAGAGCAAGACCCTCTGTTCCCCCCTTCCTGCAAAAAAAGGAGAGAAAAAGAAAAAGAGTTAAAAGATAAGCTATTATAATGGGAGAAAGAAGATAGTTGTTATATACATATGTATGTATACCAACACATATGTATACATTCATATGCATATATATCTTAAACCTCATATCTGGAATATATGAAGTCTGCAAATCCGTAAGAAAAAGGCAGACAACATGACCAAACAAACAGGTGCAGGACCAAATAAGCTTGTCAGTTTCTGGGGCAATGCAACTGCAAATCACAATGATCTACAGGCTAAGCAGAATGGCTAAAATGTTTCAAACTGGCGATACCAAATGTGGTTGAAGATGGGGTTCCTGGAATGCCCATACTTTGCTGTGGGAGTGCGACTTGGTGGGACAACTTTGGGAAACTGTTGACTTCTACTAAAGTTGAACATTTGCAGCCTTTCTGACCAGCAATTCACTCTTAGCTATCTGCATACCCCAAATAAATGCAGACATCTGACATACATTTACCAAAACACACGATGGGAATGTTCACACCTGCATCATTTGCACCCTCCTTTCAAAATCTCAAATGTCCATCAACTGTTGACCATGGGGTACTCAACAACCTGAATGAATCATACGAGCATCATGTTGGGTGAAAGAAGTAGGAAAGTCTATAACAAGACAGAATCAATTTTTTTTTTTTTTTTTTTTTGAGACGTAGTTTCACTCTTGTTGCCCAGGCTGGAGTGCAATGGTGCGATCTCAGCTCACCACAACCTCCGCCTCCCAGGTTAAAGTGATTCTCCTGCCTCAGCCTCCTGAGTAGCTGGGATTACAGGTATGCGCCACCACGCCTGGCTAATTTTGTATTTTTAGTAGAGATGGGGTTTCTCCATGTTGGTCAGGCTGGTCTTGAGCTCGCAACCTCAGGTGATCTGCCCGCCTCGGCCTCCCAAAGTGCTGGGATTACAGACGTAAGCCACCGTGCCTGGCCCAGACAAAGTCATTTTATGTTGAGAGAGGTTAACAGAGTGATGGTAACAACCAAGAGGGGACATGAAGGGGCATTGTAAGGCACAGGCATGTTCTGTTTTGTTTTGTTTTATTCTGTTTCGTTTGAGACAGAGAGTCTCATTCTGTTGCCCAGGCTGGAGTGCAGCGGTGCCATCTCAGGTCACTGCAACCTCTGCCTCCCGGGTTCAAGCGATTCTCCTATCTCAACCTCTGGAGTAGCTAGGATTACAGGTGCTTTCCACCCCGCCCGGTTGCTCTGTCGCCAGACCAGAGTGCAGTGGTGTGATCTGGCCTCACTCCAACCTCCGCTTCCCAGTTCAAGCACTTCCCCTCCTTCAGCCTCCCAAGTAGCTGGGACTACAGGCATGCACCACCACTCCTGGCTAATTTTGTTTTTTGTTGGTTTTTTTTTTTTTTTTTATTTTAATAGAGGTGGGGTTTCACCATGTTGGCCAGGATGGTCTCAATCTCCTGACCTCAGGTGATCTGCCTGCCTTGGCCTCCCAAGGTGCTAGGATTACTGGTGTGAGTCACCATGCCCGGCCTGCATTTTATTTTTATTTTTATTTTTGAGAGTTGGAGTGGTGCTCTGTCTCCCAGGCTGGAGTGCAAGGGCACGATCTCAACTCACTGCAGCCTCCATCTCTGGGTTCAAGCGATTCTTATGCCTCAGCCTCCCAAGCAGCTGGGATTACAGGCACGCACCACCACACCCAGCTAAGTTTCGTACTTTTAGTAGAGATGGGGTTTTGCCATGTTGGTCAGGCTGGTCTCGAACTCCTGATCTCAGGTGATCCACCCGCCTCGGCCTCCCAAAGTGTTGGGCTTACAGGCATGAGCCACCGTGCCTGGCCAATGTTTTGTTTCTTAATATTCGTGCCAGTTACATAGGTATGTTCACTTTGTGAAAATCTGACAAGCTACACATTTATGGTTTGTGTCCTTTTTTGTATATATGTTACACCTTGATAAAAATTTACTCAAACAAAAGAGAAGAGAAAAGGGAAGGGGTGGGGAGAGAGGGAAGATTGGAGAACAGAAAAACAGAGAGAAAGAGTGAAGGAGGGAGACAAGATGCTAAGAAAACGGGGCTGCACATGGGTCCCACCTGGTCTCCAGGTGCCTGGAGCACCCTCTCCCAGCGTCTGCTCAGGCACAGCGCACTCAGGCTAGGTCGGCAGCAGATGGCTAGAGCAAGGTGCCAGGGCTCTCTCTCACCATCCTCCTTCTCCTGAGGGCTTGGATGTCACTCAGCCTCACCCGTAACTCTGTGCCCACTCTCCCTGGGTGGGTGGAGATTTGAATGCCAGCCTCCGGATGAAGAAGGGGATTAATTTGATCCTCCACCTGGGTACCTCTGAGCAGGCAGGCCGAGGACTGAGCAGGTGGAAGGTGTGGGTGAGCTGCAGAAATGAGCTTGACTTCTATTTGATGCAGCCTTCCCTGTCACGATCTGAGCATGGGGAGGAGTCTGCTTGTCAGGACAAGGGTCGCCGAGATTGCAGCTGCCCCAGGCGAGCTTCCCGCTCTAGCCTGCCTGCATCCAAGGTGCCAGGACACTATGAAGAGTATCCCAGGCTGGGCCGAGGACAGCCACACTTCCTGAGCAGGATGCCAAGCCCCGTGGGGCCCAGAGCAAATGCTCCAGCCTGTTCTTTGTTTATTTCAATCTGGGACAAATGTTGCCGGAGAGGATCTCTACCGTCCTTTCCTGGGCTGACATTCTCCAAGCCCATCATGGTCTGGAGCAGATGCACCTGTAGGAGGAGGCAGGAGGCCTGGGCTCTGGGTCTTTCAGTGGCTTTGTGACCTTGGGCCCATCACCATGCTACTCTTGCCTTGCTTGTTCCCTCTGTGAAATGAGGGGTCAGCATCCTTTGTCATCCAATATGGTAACCATTAGCCATATGGCATGCAGCTTCTTAAATCTAGATTTAAATGAATTAAAATTTAATGAAATTTAAAACTCAGGCCAGGTGCAGTGACTCACACCTGTAATGACAGAATTTTGGGAGGTAGCAGTGGGTTGGAGCAGGGTAGATCGCTTGAGGCCAGGAGTTCGAGGGCAACCTGAGCAACAAAGTGAGACCCCTTTTCGATTTTCTTTTTCCTTTTTTTTTTTTTTTCCCTGAAACGGAGTCATGCTCTGTCGCCCAGGCTGGAGTGCAATGGTTCGATCTCGGCTCACTGCAACCTCTGTCTCCCAGATTCAAGCGATTCTCCTGCCTCAGCCTCCTGAGTAGCTGGGATTACAGGCACGTGCCATCATGCTCAGCTAATCTTTTTATATTTTTGGTAGAGAGGGGTTTCACCATGTTGGCCAGGTTAGTCTCGAACTCCTGACCACAAGTGTTCCGTCCGCCTTGGCCTCCCAAAGTGCTGGGATTACAGGCAAGAGCCACCACACCCAGCCATGTGGTTATATGATCTTTTCAAATTTTTCTGGGCTGGATGCGGTGGCTCATGCCTGTAGTCCTAGCACTTTGGGAGGCCATGGCGGGTGGATCAACTGAGGTCAGGAGTTCGAGACCAGCCTGGCCAACATGGTGAAACCCCATCTCTACTAAAAATACAAAAATTAGCCGGGCTTGGTGGTGGGTGCCTGTAATCCCAGCTACTCAGGAGGCTGAGGCAGGAGAATCAGTTTAACCCAGAGGGCGGAGGTTGCAGTGAGCCGAGATCACGCCTCTTCACTCCAGCCTGGGTGAAAGAACGAAACTCCGTTTCAAAAAAATAAAATAAAATTTTTCTAAGCAAAGTGTGCCCAAAGCCCAATCTAATCAACAGATAAAATGAGGAAGAGGTGGCCTGATCCCCCTGTTTTTCCCACAGTGATCCCCAGGCTCCTCCATGGGGCCCCATCTGTAAAGAAGGTCTGAGTACAGCAGTCCTACGCTCACAACACCAATTGACCTCTGGTCTATAAAACGATGCCTCTTGGAAGAAGACTTAGTTCAAGGCAACAGTAGCCACAACTTATCAGAGTTTATTGTCTTCCAGGCTTGTTTTAAAGCTTCTATACTCTAACTCACGTAATCCTCCAATACCCTATGAAAAAAGTATTACCACCCATCCATATTTACTGTACCTACAGATGAGGCTCAGAAAGGTTGAGTAACTTGCCCAGGGCACACAGTTATGGAAATGGCAGGGCTGAAATTCAAGCGTCAGGTGAGTCTGACTCCAAAGCCCACTGTTGTAAGCTACTTCCCAGGCCTGCGATGGGTGGCCCGGAATCTCCTGAGGTCACCACACCAGAATACAGGTCTCCATCACCACTGGACAGCAAGTGAGTGTGTACATAAAGTCTTGGTGTTTCCCTGGGACAGAGGTGTGCTTGGGGAAAGGGGGCTCAGCAGAGAAGCCAGGGCTGAATGGACAGGGAATCAATCCTTCCAACTGGACCAAAGCTGATGGCCTGGGGAAGTGATGGGGAGCAGAGATAGTCCCTCCGCTCTGAAAGGAGAGAGGATTTGAAGGCCGCTCTTATAGAACACTCCGTGGCAGGAGGGATGGCCCCCATTACTTGGAGGACACACTGGCTTAAGGCATTTTGAGGAGGCCAGCTCTGGTTTCTTCACCCTCCTGCCACACCCTCCCAGTGGATTTCTCCCCTGTGGTTCTTCTTTAAGCCACAGTTGCTGTTCATCCAGGAGTGTTCATTTCTTCTCATCTATGAAGCCTGTAAATGATTACATTCAACATAGAGTTTTACTGGCCTGGATGGCTCAGGATGCTCCAAGGCTTTACCAATGTCTCCCGGTGGAAAAACAAGCTATTATTGCAGGCTGGGCGGTGTCCTACAAAACCACCATTCCCTAAATACCTTTTGATTTGGATCCTTGGGTTCAGTTTACACAGAAGGTCAGGTGACCAACCATCTAGAGGAGTTTCCAGGACCCGGAGATGTCAATGCTAAAACTGGGGGGATCCTGGCAAACCAAAACAGTTTGTCACCCTAATGAGTGGCTACTGTCCAAGAAATTCATCCTTACTTTCAAAATGCTGCTGGTCCCATGGACTTCAGCACTCAAGGGCATTTTTAGAAATGTCAACTGGAGAACGAGGATGAGGGCGGAGGCCTTGCATCCATGCTGCACACGGCCAGGCAGGACCACAGAGTCGCCCAGGTCATTGATGCACACGAACATGTCCATGCATCTGGGAGCTTGGAACCCCTCAGTCAACACCGTGCAGTTGTGAAACTGAAGGAAAACCGTGGTATGGGCTGAGCGCGGTGGCTCACATCCTTAATCCCAGCACTTTGGGAGGCTGAGGTGGGCGGATCGCTTGAGCCCAGGAGCTAGAGACCAGCCTGGGCAACATAGTGAGACCTCATTTCTACAAAAAATTAATTTTTTTTTTTTTCTTATTGAGACAGAATCTCACTCTGTCACCCAGGCTGGAGTGCAGTGGTGTGACCTTGGCTCACTGCAACCTCTGCCTCCCGGGTTCACACCATTCTCCTGCCTCAGCCTCCCAAGTAGCTGGGACTGCAGGCGCCCGTCACCATGCCCGGCTAAATTTTTGTATTTTTAGTAGAGACGGGGTTTCACCATATTAGCCAGGATGGTCTCAATCTCCTGACCTCGTGATCCGACTGTCTCAGCCTCCCAAAGTGCTGGGATTACAGGCATGAGCCACCGAGCCTGGCCTAAATTTTTTTTTTTTTAATTAGCCAGGCTGGCCAGGTGCAGTGGTCTTGCTCTGTTGTCTAGGCTGGTCTTGAACCCCTGGGCTGAAGTGATCCTTCCACCTTGGCCTCTCAAAGTGCTGGGATTACAGGCATTAACCAACATATCTGGCCAAAATGTAAGATTTTTTTTTTTTTTTTTTTTTTTTTTTGAGACAGAGTCTTGCTCTGTCGCCCAGGCTAGAGTGCGGTGGCGCGATCTCGGCTCACTGCAACCTCTGCCTCTGCGTTCACGCCATTCTTCTACCTCAGCCTCTGGAGTAGGCTGGGACACAAAATTAAAGATTTTAAAGATATATATAATGCTTTCTGTTGTCCTATGAACAATACTAGAAATAACATACTAAGGCTGGACGCCGTGGCTCACGCCTGTAATCCCTGCACTTTGGGAAGCTGAGGCGGGCAGATCACGAGGTCAGGAGATCGAGATCATCCTGGCTAACACGGTGAAACCTCGCCTCTACTAAAAACACGAAAAATTAGCCGGGCGTGGTGGTGGGCGCCTGTAGTCCCAGCTACTCGGGAGGCTGAGGCAGGAGAATGGTTTGAACCCAGGAGGCGGAGCTTGCAGTGAACCGAGATTGCACCACTGCACTCCAGCCTGGGTGACAGAGTGAGACTCCGTCTCAAAAAAAAGAAGAAGAAGAAAAAAATAACATACTGAGCTTTATTGTTGACTATTCAAAAGAAATGATTCCATTGAGAAGAATTTACAAGTAAACATTGATTTCATGTAGATAGTGTCAGTGTAATGTTACAAAGAAAGTCTAAAGTTTTGGCTAGAGTTTAGAAAATATTCTGGATGTTTTCTTTTTCTTTTTTTGTTTTTTTTGAGACAAAGTCTCACTCTTGTCTCCCAGGCTGGAGTGCAATGGGGTAATCTTGGCTCACTGCAACCTCCGCCTCCTGGGTTCAAGCAATTCTCCTGCCTCAGCCTCCCGAGTAGCTGGGATTACAGGCACCTGCCACTGCGCCTGGCTAATTTTTGTATTTTTAGTAGAGACGGGGTTTCACCATGTTGGCTAGGCTGGTCTCGAACTCACAACCTCAGGTGATCCACCCGCATCAGCCTCCCAAAGTGCTGGGATTACAGATGTGAGCTACCGCACCCAGCCGTGGATGTTTTCATATGATACTAAGTGGAATATATTCAATTATTTGTCAATAGTGTAATAAAAGATATATCAGTTAAATCACCTTATATCTTTTTTATAAAAAATTATATTTACAACTCTATCAAACAAAGAGAGAAAATTAAATAATATATTAAAGGAGCTGAGAACCTAAAAATTAAAAATTAGAATACTTGGACCTCAGTGGGCAATCTGAGGAGCTAGAGCTACAAAAGTAGTTTGGAAATTGAGTCTTCAATATTCTCTTTAATGGAATTTATAAAAGAGAAGTAGTCAAATGTCTGGCCAATGGAAACACTTAAAGAGAAATGGCTTTGGTAAACAATAGTCTTTTATTTATTTATTTATTTAGAGATGGAGTCTCGCTCTGTTGCCCAGGCTGGAGTGCTGTGGTGTGATCTCAGCTCACCGCAACCTCTGCCTCTCAGGTTCATGCAATTCTCCTGTCTCAGCCTCCTGAGTAGCTGGGATTACAGGCATCTGCCACCATGCCGGGCTAATTTTTGTTTGTTTTTTGTTTATTTGTTGTTTTGAGACAGAGTTTCACTCTTGTTGCCCAGGTTGGAGTGCAATGGCACGATCTTGGCTCACGGCAATCTCCACCTCCCGGTTTCAAGCGATTCTCCTGCCTCAGCCTCCTGAGTAGCTGGGATTACAGGCATGTGCCACCATGCCTGGGTAATTTTGTGTTTTTAGTAGAGACGGGGTTTCTCCATGTTGGTTATGGTAGTCTCCAACTCCTGACCTCAGGTGATCCATGCGCCTTGGCGTCCCAAAGTGCTAGGTAAAGATGGGGTTTCACCATGTTGGAATCAAACTCCATCTCAAGTGATTCGCCTGCCTCAGCCTCCCAAAGTGCTGGGATTATAGGCATGAGCCACAGCACCTGGCAGTAAATGTTATTCTAACAGAGATGTCAGTACTTTCTTTAAGTCTATAAGGAATAAATGATTAAAGTTGACAAAATAATAAAAGTGATTGGATATATAAAACTGATAAAGCTTGAAAAGGCAGAAAGCATTAGAAAAACAAAAAATGTAAGAGCCTTTTGAAACAATAAAGTGCCAATTCCCAGTAAAACTATTAAATTGTCTAACAAACTACATGAGAACGTATTTGCTGTTTTATGATAAACATAAACAAATATAGTAAACTTTGAGGTCTTTTAATTTACTTAATCCTGACATTTGGCCAGCTGACGTTTGCAAAGTTCTGTGGATTTTAAATAAACAAAAATTAATGAAACAGCCATTCTAACAGTGTTTTCAATACAGTTAATGACAGAGATACTGGCTATGTTAAAACCTAAGTATGATTAAGGCTAGGGAAATTCTAAATGTGGATGCTTTGGGGCCAGCAGAAGTTAAGAGGGAATCCAGCATTGTGAACATGATTGTTGATGATAGAAATGATCCTCTACTTAAACTTACCAAGAAAGCCATTGAAACAGTTTGATGCAATTCCTATGTCAAATCGTGGTCCAGACTGGGGCGCCATTTAGCTAGCGACAGCTAACTAAACAGCGTGCTGAGAATCTGTAACATCAAAAACTGATTTGGAGATTATTACAATAATATGGTGAATAATTTATACTCTACCCTTTCATTCAAGATGTATATACATATTTGAAATATCTTCATACATTTTATTTTATTTTATTTTTTGAGACTGAGTCTCACTCTGTCACTCAGGCTGGAGTGCAGTGGCGTGATCTTGGCTCACTCCAACTTCCACCTCCCTGGTTCGAGCAATTCTTGTGCCTCAGCCTCCCAAGTAGCTGGGACTACAGGCATGTGCCACCATGCCCGGTAATTTTTGTACTAGCTGGGACTACAGGCATGTGCCACCACGCCCGGCTAAATTTTGTACTTTTAGTAGAGATGGGGTTTTACAATGTTGGCCCTGCTGGTCTCAAACTCCTGGTCTCAAATTATCCACCCGCCTCGACCTCCCAAAGTGTTGGGATTACAGGCGTGAGCCACCGTGTCCAGCCTCTTTATACATTTTAGTGTATTTCAAAAGTAAAAGAACATATATCAGTTTTATTATTTCTAGCATAATTTATGTTCCATACCAGTCATTGAACATTTTTAATATCATTCTGCCTATGGAATGGTGGAGTAGAAATTATCAGCCCTTCTTTTACTTTTTCCCAACTTTTATTATGTAAAATTCCAAACATACAAAAAGGTTGAAAAACTAGGACACAGACATTCATATCCCCATGAGCTACATTCAACAGTCTAACCTGTGCCATGATTGTCCTTCTCTGTACATGTGTATTTTTTGAGCCATTTGAATGTGAGCTTCAGACATCATGACTCTTCACCCTTAAACACACAGCCTGTGTTTCTTAAAAATCAGGAGATTCTCGGCCGGGCATGGTGGCTCACACCTGTAATCTCAGCACTTTGGGAGGCTAAGGCAGGTGGATCACGAGGTCAGGATGTTGAGACCATCCTGGCCAACACAGTGAAACCCTGTCTCTACTAATAATACAAAAATTAGCAGGGCATGGTGGTGCATGCCTATAATCCCAACTACTCAGAAGGCTGAGGCAGGAGAACGCTTGAACCAGGGAGTCAGAGGTTACAGTGAGCCAAGATGCTGCCATTGCACTCCAGCCTGGCAACAGAGTGAGACTCTGTCTTAAAAAAAAAAACAAAAAAAAAATCAGAGACTGATATGTGAGAGGAGACTCTCTCACATATCCATACCATTATTATGCCTAAGAAAACTCACAATCATTTCCCCAAAGGTCCCATGTTTTTTCCAGTTTTTTCAAAGTTGAGGCCAATCCAGGGCGCTATGTTTCTTTCTTTTTATTTACAAAATAGATGGAGCTTTGCTCTTGTTGCCCAGGCTGGAGTGCAGTGGCGCGATCTCAGCTCACTGCAACCTCCGCTGCCCAGGTTCAAGTGATTCTCCTGCCTCAGCCTCCACAGTAGCTGGAATTACAGGCACCCGCCACCATGCCCAGCTAAATTTTTTTTGTATTCTTAGTAGAGATGGGGGTTTCACCAGGCTGGTCTTGAACTCCTGACCTCAAGTGATCCACCCGTCTCGGCCTCCCAAAGTGCTGGGATTACAGGCACAAGCTACCGTGCCCCGCCCAAGCTTGCTTTAAAAGAAGATAGCAGGCCAGGCGCAGTGGCTCGAGTTCAAGACCAGTCTGGGCAACATAATGAGACCCCCATCTCTAAAAAAAAACTTAGCTGGGCACGGTGACACATGCCTGTGGTCCTCAGGAGGCTGAAGCAGGAGGATTGGTTGAGCCCAGGAATTTGAGGCTGCAGTGGGCTACGATGGCACTACTGCACTGTAGCCTGGGTAACAGAGCAACACCCTGTCTCAGAAACAAAATTTAAAAAACCAAATAAATAAATTAAAAATTAAAAGAGGATAGCAGGCCGGGCGCGGTGGCTCAAGCCTGTAATCCCAGCACTTTGGGAGGCCGAGATGGGCGGATCACGAGGTCAGGAGATCAAGACCATCCTGGCTAATGCGGTGAAACCCCATCTCTACTAAAAAATATACAAAAAACTAGCTGGGCGAGGTGGCGGGCGCCTGTAGTCCCAGCTACTCAGGAGGCTGAGGCAGGAGAATGGCATGAACCCGGGAGGCGGAGCTTGCAGTGAGCTGAGATCTGGCCACCGCACTCCAGCCTGGGCGACAGAGCAAGACTCCGTCTCACAAAAAAAAAAAAAAAAAAAAAAAAAAAAAAGAGGATAGCAATAACTTTTTAAGAGAAAGGGGGTTGATTAAACAAGGGTGTCAAATAGTTGATAATCCTTGAAAGTGAGGAAGGAAAAAATTGTGGTTCTTTTACTGTCTCACTTTTGTATGTCTTTTAAAACTTTCGTATAAAAAATTTAAAAATGGCCGTGTGGCCGGGTGTGATGGCTCATGCCTGTAATCCCAGCACTTTGGGAGGCCAAGGCGGGTGGATCACCTGAGGTCAGGAATTCAAGACTAGCCTGACCAACATGGTGAAACCCCATCTCTACTGAAAATACAAAAATTAGCCAGGTGTGGTGGCAGGTGCCTGTAATCCCAGCTACTTGGGAGACTGAGGGAGGAGAATTGCTTGATCCCGGGCAGCAGAGGTTGCAGTGAGCTGAGATCACGTCACTGCACTCCAGCCTGAGCAACAGAGTGAGACTCCGTCTCAAAACAACAACAAAAACAACAACAACAACAAAAACGGGTAGGATCGCGACAGATTGAGAAGATGAAGAACTCTTTAAGAAGATGTATAAAATGCATCTCCAAACTTCCCATCTTACATGTGTGCCAGGGATTTACCCTGTGCTTAGTATTTCCAGAGAGCAGTTACTTACTGTTCCCCAATTCCACTCACATACCTTGAAACTATGGACAAAGTCTTTTTTTGTTTGTTTTTAAGATGGAGTCTTGCTCTGTCACCCAGGCTGGAGTGCAGTGGCACAATCTCAGTTCATTGCAACCTCCACCTCCTGGATTCAAGTGATTCTCCTGCCTCAGCCTCCTGAGTAGCTGGGATTACAGGCACGCACCACCACACTTGGCTAATTTTTTGTATTGTTAGTAGAGACAGGTTTCACCATTGGCCAGGCTGGTCTTGAACTCCTGACCTCAGGTGATCCACTCACCTCAGCCTCCCAAAGTGCTAGGATTACAGGCGTGAGCCACCTTGCCTGGCCCTGGACAAGGTCTTCTGGATGATACACATTCTAGTATAGATAAATTATGCTTCAAATCAGTTGAGACCGAATGGCCCCCACATCTACCAAGCAGAGCCCACAACTGATTGGCCACAACAAATGTCCCAAACAAGAATAGATTTACTTTGCAATAAAACACCTCCCAGATTTGTTTGTGTGCGGACTGGACTAACAAGGGTCTACATCTCCTAATACTTAATACGACCTAAGGGAACACCTGGCAGGAAAGGCATTGTTCAGCATTACAGCAAGCATGACACAAGAATCTTTCAAACAGGCCGGGTGTGGTGGCTCATGCTCGTAATCCTAGCACTTTGGGAGGCCGAGGTGGGCAGATTGCTTGAGCTCAGGAGTTCAAGGCCAGCCTGGCCAACATGGTGAAACACCGTCTCTACTAAAAATACAAAAATTAGCTAGGTGTGGTGGCACACGCCTGTAGTCCCAGCTACTTGGGAGGCTGAGGCAGGGGAATCTCTTATACCTGGGAGGTGGAGGTTGTAGTGAGCTGACATTGGCAGCACTACCCTCCAGCCTGGGCATTGGAGCAAGACTCCACCTCAAAAAAAAAAAAAAAAAAAAAAAAAAAAAAAAATCTTGCAAAGAGAGTCTCAAAAAAAAAAAAAAAAAAGAAAAAGAAAAAATCTTGCAAAGAGAGTATCTGCAAGATCAAGGAAAGCTGGCCTGATATTTTAAGTCTCAAAACATCCATGTTGTAAAAACTTTTGCCTTGAGAAAAATATAAATAATTGCTCCAGTTTTGAATTACCTTCAGTCTCTGAAGTTATTTCTTAAGTGCTTCTTGGAAATTTAGGAAATGGGTTCTGAACTAAGTAAAGTCGAACAGGCTCCAGATTTATTAGAAAAAAAATCAGTGTCAAGGCAAAACAAAACATGATTTTTATCTGGAAATGAGATAAAGGTTGACGGAAGGGAAGAGAAGAGCATCAACAAGGTTGATCTTATTCAGGCCACAGATCTGAAAAATTCAAGCGTGGTAAATAAACCCAGAGAATCCAGAATGTTTCTAGAATCCCCTCTAAGGTGGTGTGCATGAAATAACTCATGTAGTCAGTGACCACCATTTCTGAAGTCTTTTATTATACAAACACTTACTGCAGAAAAATTATAAAATGCAAACAAGTGAAAGAGAGAAAAATTATCCATCTTGCCACATCCCAGGACCACATTGTTAACACTTATGTGAATATCCTTCCAGATTGTTTTCTATCAAGAACAATACTAATTTTTTCCCCACAAAAATCAGATCTGGCCGGGCGCGGTGGCTCAAGCCTGTAATCCCAGCACTTTGGGAGGCCGAGACGGACGGATCACGAGGTCAGGAGATCGAGACCATCCTGGCTAACACCGTGAAACCCCGTCTCTACTAAAAATACAAAAAACTAGCCGGGCGAGGTGGCGGGCGCCTGTAGTCCCAGCTACTCCGGAGGCTGAGGCAGGAGAATGGCCTAAACCCGGGAGGCGGAGCTTGCAGTGAGCTGAGATCCGGCCACTGCACTCCAGCCCGGGCTACAGAGCAAGACTCCGTCTCAAAAAAAAAAAAAAAAAAAAAAAAAAAAAAAATCAGATCAAACATGCTGTTTGGACACCTGGGTTTCTTCATTTGGTATCTCCATGTAAAGAAATCTTTTTTTTTTTTTTTTGAGACAATCTCACTCTGTTGACCAGGCTGGAGTGCAGTGGTGTGATCTCAGCTCACTGCAACTTCTGACTCCTGGGTTCAAGCAATTCTCGTGCCTCAGCCTCCCCAGTAGCTGGGATTACAGGTGTGCGTCAACCACACCTAATTTTCGTATTTTAAGTAGAGATGGGGTTTCACCATGTTGACCAAGCTGGTCTGGAACTCCCTACCTCAGGTGATCCACCCACCTTGGCCACCCAAAGTGCTGGGATTATAGGCGTGAGCCACTGCAAGTGGCCTTGCTTTGTTTGAATAGAGACAGGGTTTCACCATGTTTTCCAGGCTGGTTTTGAACTCCTGAGCTCAAGCGATCCGCCCACCCCAGCCTCCCAAACTGCTGGGATTACAGGTCTGAGTCACTGCGCCCACCCATCTTTTTTATTTCTACCTAAATATTGTTAATGGCTGCAAAGACTATTTCTTCTGGAGTGTATCAAAATTCACCATTCCCCTACATTAGCATTAATGTCACTTCCAGGTTTTTGCTATTAGAAATATGCTGCAATGAGCTTTCTTTTGTTAAGCACTACATTCTGGACTACATGTCACATCTGGCATCCAGAGGGACATTTGCTTGCAGATGTTACAAAGCCTCACTGCTGGAAGGTACTCCTCTCCCCATCTCTAGGGATCAGAAGAACCCTAGAGTAACCCAGTTTGGAGGTACTCTATGTCCAGACTCGCCTTATTTAGGACATTACAAAGATCACTGTATAAAAGGAAGACAGCTAAGCTAAATCCCAGAACTTTTCCGAAATCTGTTTGTCATAAAGTTGAAAAGTAAACATTTTCCATTATTTATTAGCACTACATTTACGAATCCATTTGCCTTCAGGCTTCCTGCCTGTCTGGCGGAATTCAGGTTTGCTATGGGAAAGGATGAAGCAGATCCTAATGAAAAAAGGAAGATTTTTCAGTAACTGAAACGAAACCTACAGCCAAGGCAAGTCAGACCCAGAACACAGTTAATAACCATTAGTTATTTCCACTGTATTCTTATTTTACATCATCCCAGATTCTTTTTATCTCCTTAAAACACAGACTGACAAGAAAATTTAAATATTTTTGTTAAAGCAGTTACGGTCAATGCCCCACTGTGTCTGCAATTAAAAGAAATATGTATCCTGAATATTTGGGGATGAGATTTCTGTTTTGATTTTACTCCAGAAAAACCAATTACAACATGTAACCGGGCATTTCCAGACTTTGAAGTAAGTCAAAAGAATCCAGTTTCCTTTTCTCCAAATTCTTGGAGATGTCAAGTAGAACCCTAAAAGGCTGTAATTCACACGTTAAAACCCTGCTGCAAACACTCTCCCCTTGCATTTTGGAAGAGATACGTCACTCAACAGGAATGGCTCCCTCAGAATCCAGAATACACTCGTCAGCCAGCCGACCCTTGTTCTCAAGTGATCTCACGATTCCTAAGATGCTCTCAGGCAGCAAGTTCTACAGTATCTCAATTATTAGGGGATCCAGGCTGAGGGGTCACTTTAAACAAGATCAGTTCCTCTTGGAAGATGCCCTGTGGGGACCTTTCCAAGACTCAATTTTATACTCAATTGATACTTAGTTCTGTAGGTAACAAGAAATCAACAGAAACATTTTGGAAACAGAAACTCCTGAAAATCACAGAAACATTTTAGCAAGTTGTGTTCCTGGATGTCTCCTGAAAGCAGCCTGACAAAAACTTTGTATGGAGATGAGTTTTAATGCCCTTTAAAAAGCTCTTTTAAGTCCATTATTAATTGCCAGAATTGAGTACACTGAGGAAAGGCCTTGTCCGGTGCTGAGACAGACATTAAAACAATGGTACCATGATTAAATAAGTTTTTTATTGTCACATTTAACTGCTTTGTCAGATATACATTGTAGATTTCAGTATGGCATCAAAATAAAAATATTTTCCTGAATGTCAAAATCTGAACAGAGATGGTAATGGCACTTAAAAAAAATAAATTCACACTGGCGCTGAAGCTGTGTAGTAGGTAGCTGATAAAAACTGGAACACATTTGCAGATAAAGTGGTCTGCAGCGTTTTAAATCAAATGGCAGTGGTGTAAGGCCAACCAAACCAGAAGAGTAGTTAAAAGACAGACCCCCATAGAGGGACGATCCAAAGAACGGCAGTTCTAGCGTTTCATTTTCGGTCTATATGATACTGTCTAATTTAGTACTGGAACTGGAGCTCAGTGAGTAAATGTCTATCCTATAAACTGAAACTACTTTTTCAGAACCCAGATTTTAAGCCTCTCCAACAACTTCCTTATTCTTACAGGTTTTAACTAGTTCAAAGGAAAGGCAGTTAAACTCCAAGTATTAACCTCTTGGCTGTCCTTGTCATAAATGGCGGGTCTTGCAGTTTCCAAACCAGAAGCCCAACATGCTCCTGAATGTCTTAGTGGTTTCACACGTTGTGGGCAAAACTAGAAAACAAGTAGTCATTAAATAAAAATATAAGTGCATCCCAAGAGAGTCTCTACACATACCGCAATTATTCCCTAAAGGGCAACTTAAAATAAAATAAGTATGGTTATTCAGCTTGAAAATGAATCTTTATTCACCAAGATTCCCAAACAGTTTATTATTAAATGTCTTTCCTCCACAAATAAAACTAACACTAGGATTTGTCAGAAGATCTAAATGAGTTATATCTCCTCTGTATGAACTCAGCTAAACCTACCGTGTCTGGAATCTGTTCATTATAAAACTCACTCCTTCTATTCTCCACTGCTGTGTGTCCTCTAAGATTCCATACAGGTGCCAGTGCAACACAGTAGTCACTGTAATCCATCAAGAAAAAAATAATTAATTTATTTTATGACATATTTATTTGGATGATTACTTACTGGTAATTAGTATCTCTACTTTTTTTTTTAAAGGCAACCATTTTAAGTGATAATACATATCAAGCTAGTAGAAAAAAGTTGAAAGCCCTCTCTTTTATCTCACAAAGTCATGCAGACAAGAGAAGGTATATCTGATTTGTTCCAATCAGGTTTCTTGGAATTATCAAAATTTCTTTTCTGGCAAAGATGAATTTGGCTCATCATAGAAAGGAGTTCTTTGAAGGCTGCTGCTAAACTTGTTTCCCTTTGAAAAAGTAAATTTCAAGGCATGATAGTGCAAGAGGTAAGTTTTTGATTTATAGAACATTTATAGACTAATTGTGCTTAGTCTCTAATTTCCAATTTATTTTAAAGAACAGAAACTACGCTGATAAGTTTCACTTTGCCTAAATTTACCAGTACATCCATGAATCGCACCAGAATTAGGACAATTTGATTATCTTAATGATTCTGCCATGAAGCTTGCACACTGTATCCAAAGGAAAAGACCCACGGATGGAGCCTCCCACAGGTTCTGTGCACAAGGACTCTCTTCTTGGGAGTCAAGGTATCTGAGAAAGCAGTTCCCCCCAGATTAAGTTCTCAAAAACCCTCTCAGTAAGCAATGAAGAAAACCAGTGCTAGGTGGAGAGTTCCTTTTGTTTAGTTAAATCTGGGAGGTCTGAGTGTTCCTGGGGTCCTCGTCGGGATGTGTCACGGGTCGAGAATCTTTCGAATGTGAGTATTCACTATTAGAAGGCTCTGTAGGGTCAATCAAATTTTCATAATCACTGTCGTCTGAATCCTCGCCACTGTCTCCAGCTGCTCTTTGGGGAGGAGGAAGGTCAGCCCCACTTCCAGGATACTTCAGTCCGGCACTGGTGGAAGCATAATTGGAGGAGCCCACAGCTTGAGGTCGAGGCATAAAGATACTCCTTTCCATGCGAGAGTGGCTCAAAGTACTTTCTTGATTGTTTGGGTGAAAATCAGAATAGGGGGGAGGAGGATCAGAGGCCTCTGCATCTCCAAGTGTACTTCTACCTTCAGCTGCAAACCCAGAAGAGGGCATCCGAGGACTGAATGCTGGGTCCAAACTTTCAGACGGCATCTGTCTGCTTAACACTGCCTGCTGCAATCCTGGATGAAAAAAAAAAGAATATTCTAACACTTTCTAGATTCTCACAGCTTTTCATCTCAATGTATAACATGGTCAACCCGAATGTTCTGGAAAACAGCAGTGAGGCAATGAAGCTGACTGTTACTATTAATTATTTTACAATTGCATAGTACTTGATAATTTACAAGATATTTCCCTACACATTAATTCATTTAAGGCCATGACAAATTTCTGAAGTGTTATCATTATCGTTATGACTACTGTTTCCATTATAGATGCAAAGAAACCAGAGTTCTGAAAGGTGAGGTGATGTGGCTAAGGGGACAGCTGGAAGTGGGCCTGA
Organism: Macaca thibetana thibetana; assembly: GCF_024542745.1. Taxonomy (NCBI): domain Eukaryota; kingdom Metazoa; phylum Chordata; class Mammalia; order Primates; family Cercopithecidae; genus Macaca; species Macaca thibetana. The sequence goes on along the minus strand of NC_065586.1, from coordinate 120,899,705 downwards.
GACTCAGAATGCAGGCTCTGCCGCTCCACATCCTGTGCTGGTTCCCTGGCGCGGGGCTTGCTGCGTCATGCTGTGGGGCCCAAAGGTTGAAATGGAAACGTCCTGTCCACGGAATGGAAATGTGAGATTCTTTCTTTGGCAGCCTCCTATCAAAAAACCAATTTCTTTATAGCTACCTGTCATAATACACTTATACACCTTAAAACTTTAAAAGCCCTATGTTAAGTAGGTACTGAACCACAGCTTTACTCTATTTTTATTAATGCTGTGAAAGAACCCACATAGTCCACATAGTCTTGAAAGTTTTTGTAGGTAACATTTAAATTTTTTAAAAGTATTATAAAACTGATACACACTCGTACAATATTTAGATTATTTAGAAAGGATGAAAGAAAATAAAAGCTGCCCACAATTCCATCATCCCAATAACATTGTCAGGATGAAAAGGACACAGGATTTCAAGCGAAGAAACCTAAATTGTAAGTATCAGGCCCTCACCTCCTTGCTCTGTTACAGAAGTCACTAATCCTTGCTGAACTCGGTTTTATTATCCAGCTTTGAGTGTTTGTCTGTACACATGTGTATAAAACATGGCTGACATCACCTAGTTTATACTGTTTTATATCCTAGTTTTTTGTTTGTTGAGACAGGGTCTCACTCTGTCACCCAGGCTGGAGTATAGTGACACAATCATGGCTCACTGTAGCCTTGACCTCTCTGGCTCAGGTGATTCTCCCACCTCAGTCTCCTAAGGAGCTCGGACTAGAGGTGCATGCCACCACACCTGGCTTTTTTTCTTTTCTTTTCTTTTTTTTAAGTAGAGACAGGGTTTGCCATGTTGCCCACGCTGGTCTTGAACTCCTGGGTGCAAGTGATCCACCTGCCTTGGCCTCCCAAAGGGCTAGGATTACAGGTGTGAGCCACGATGGTTGGCCTAGTTTTTTTTTGTTTGTTTGTTTTTTGAGACGGAGTCTCACTCTGTCGCCCAGGCTGGAGTACACTGGCGCTATCTTGGCTCACTGCAAGCTCCGCCTCCCGTGTTTACACCATTCTCCTGCTTCAGCCTCCCAAGTACCTGGGACTACAGGCGCCTGCCACCACGCCACCACACCCGGCTAATTTTTTGTATTTTTAGTAGAGACGAGGTTTCACCGCGTTAGCCAGGATGGTCTCGATCTCCTGACCTCGTGATCCGCCCATCTCGGCATCCCAAAGTGCTGGGATTACAGGTGTGAGCCACCGTGCCCGGTCTAGTTTTTTTACTTAAAATTATATATTGGGGCCAGGCGCGGTGGCTCACGCCTGTAATCCTGGCACTTTGGGAGGCCAAGGCAGGTGGGTCATGAGGTCAGGAGATCGAGACCATCCTGGCTCACGCGGTGAAAACCCCTCTTTACTAAAAATACAGAAAAATTAAGCCAGGCGTGGTGGTGGGTGCCGAGAGTCCCAGCTACTCAGGAGGTTGAGGCAGGAGAATGGCATGAACCCAGGAGGCAGAGCTTGCAGTGAGCTGAGCCACTGCACTCCAGCCTGGCTGACAGAGTAAGACTCTGTCTCAAAAAGAAAAAAAATAATAAAATAATATATTGGGCATTAACTCAAATTCACTTCAATGGCTGTATAATATTCCATCATACATATATATACCATAATTTAAATAAAACTTATAACTGTAAATTGACAAATTATAGCTATACATATTTATAACATACTGCAATTTATTCAATTATTTTACTTTTGTTGACTTAACTACTTTAAATTCCTATTTTTGCCAGGCATAGTGGCTCACACCTGTAATCCCAGCACTTTGGGAGGCTGAGGCAAGAAGATCGTTTAAAGCTCAGGAGTCTGAGACCAGCCTGGGAAATAGAGTGAGACTTCATCTCTAAAAAATGAAAATAAAAATTCCTATCTGTATTTCTTTCTTTTTTCTGAGATAGAGTCTTGCCCTGTGGCCCAGGCTGGAGTGCAGTGGCGTGATCTTGGCTCACTGCAACCTCTGCCTCCCGGGTTCAAACGATTCTCCTGCTTCAGCCTCCCAAGTAGCTGGGATTACAGGTGCCTGCCACCATGCCCAGCTAATTTTTGTATTTTTAGTAGAGATGGGATTTCACCATGTTGGCTAGGCTGGTCTCAAACTCCTGAGTTCGTGATCCGCCCGCTTTGGTCTCCCAAAGTGCTGGGATTACAGGCATGAGCCAGCATGCCCAGCCTCTATTTTGTTGTTTTTTTTTTTTTGAGACAGTCTCACTGTGTTGCCCAGGCTGGAGTGCAGTGGTGTGATCTTGGCTCACTGCTACCTCCACCTCCCAGGTTCAAGCAATTCTTCTGCCAAGTGCATGCCACCATGACCAGCTAATTTTTGTATTTTTAGTAGAGATGAGGTATCACCACATTGGCTAGGCTAATCGAACTCCTGACCTCAGGTGATCTGCCCGCCTCAGCCTCCCAAAGTGCTGGGATTACAGGCGTGAGCCACTGCGCCCGGCCCTATCTGTATTTCTGATTATTTCTAGAAAAATGTAACAGTAAATCAGACTGTTATATTTGCCTGGAAACATGAATTACATTTTAACTGGATTATATATATTCTTATTAAATTAGAAAAGTTTAGCCCTAACCTTATCTTTTACACTTGATATTATCTGCCATATGTTTATAAATTTTACATACAGATAATAATTCTGGTGGTGTTACAGCAAACATGGCTGTTATGCTGGAATTACTAGGTTCATGGGCCTAATTCTCATTCAGTTTGTTCCTTAGCCTAATGGTGTCTATTCATCCATGGTTACGAAAATTAGACATTTAAAACCTTTACTATGACCGAACATAAAGCTAAAAGAATATTTGGTAGCTCCTCTATGAGGCTATATTAAGACAGGACACAGGCTGGGTGCAGTGGCTCACGCCTGTAATCCCAGCACTTTGGGAGGCCGAGGCGGATGGATCACCTGAGGCTGAGACCAGCCTGGCCAACATGGTGAAACCCCGTCTCTACTGAAAAAACAAACAAAAAAAACAATTAGCTGGGCATGGTGGCGGGCACCTATAGTCCCAGCTACTCGGGAGACTAAGACAGGAGAATCACTTGAAACCAGAAGGTGGAGGTTGCAGTGAGCCAAGATCACGCCACTGATTCCAACCTGGGTGACAGAGGGAGACTCTGTCTTAAAAAAAAAAAAAAAAAAAAAAAAATACAGGACACAGTGTTCTGCTGGGTATGCCAGGGTTAACTAAGTAGCAACCACCACATTCACTGTAACTAGATCCGATTGTCAATATCGGATCAATAACTTATTGGGATTTATTCTAATTTCCACTTCAGCTTTTCTACCTTTGGTCTTCTTTTTCTTCAAGTGTCAGAGAATTGAGGGGGCTACTATGAAAAACAGCACTTGCCCTCCAGAGAAACTGAACAAGAGACTACTCTGCCGCAGCCAGGCTAATCTGAGACTTGATGAGCATAGAAAGAAGCATATCATTTATTGTATAATATAATCTGATGTTTAAAACAACATTTCCCTGATACTGAATGGTAAAATTAATAAGAAACTTACTTCTTTCTTGTTCCTTTTCATTTTTCCTCTGAGTGATTTGTCTTCTTAATTTGTTCACTTCCGCCTGACAAGATTCAACAACTCGCTCACTCTTTTCAACATCTGCACACACTGCCTGAGGAAAAAAAAGACAACAAGGTTAGCTTCAAGTTCAAGCACAAGGCATTCCATAAATTCAGCGCTGATTACAACTCCAGGAAAAGTCCAGATGGTTTATTGAGTTAAAAAGCAGCCACATAAGGTAGAACAAAATCAAGAAAGCCCAAAAGACTAGAATTGTTATTATTCACTGATTTGCTTTAATTTTAAGATGATTACGCTATTTAGCTTACAAATTCTTGACCAATAAGGGTAAGATAGGAAAGATTTACTCTTTCCTTTGATTAATCATTTTTATTGAAATGAAAAGGGAACTGTTGGTACCAGTTTAGCATACAAAGGAAGAACAAAAGATAAGACAGGAATAAGATGCTTTCAACTTTCATTTATCACCAACATTCAAAAAATCAGATAAGACAATTTAACAGAAAATATTTATAAAGAAAAGTTGAAAAAAAGTTTCAAAGTCAAGGTTTAATAAAAGGTAGTTTTTGAGACTGCATCTGTGTAATGTAGCTATTTATAACCCTGAGAAAACTATGTGATTTGGTATTTTCAAAGCAGGCCTTATTCAATCAACAATGAAATATAACAGCCACTTTTGGCCAGTGCTGATATTCTGAAAAGGGCATGATCATGAATTCAGGACAAAAAGCTATTTTCCACTGCACGTTCCTTCCATAGCAGAAATACCAGAAGCTTCCAGAAAGTAGGCTGGTTATCAGTGAGTCTGTATAAAGCTCCCTATACTAGTAGGTGCACAGTGACCCTAGTTTGGAGCACTAGACTGGAAATGGCTCTTGTATGCTTCTCCTTTTGCCCCGGGCTGAACTCAGCCTGTTTTCCTCTTTTTCAGTATCTGCCTTCATTCCTCTTTCTACTCATTGAGGCCTTCATCCTTTTTATTTTTATATTTTAGAGTTGAGGTCTCACTCTGTCACCTGGGCTGGAGTGCAGTGGCAGTGGCAGCACAATCATAGCTCACTGCAGCCTTGACCTCCTGGGCTCGAGCAATCCTCCTTCCTCAGCTTCCCAAGTAGCAGAGGACTACAGGTGCATGCTGCCACACCTGGCTAATTTTTAACTATTTTGTAGAAATGGGGTCTCATTATGTTGCCCAGGCTGATTTCGAACCACTTGGCTCGAGAGATCCTCTTGCCTAGGCCTCCCAAAGTGCTAGGATAACAGGTGTGAGCCACCATGCCTGGCCAAAGCCTTTTTCCTTAAAGTCAGGCCTTTCTCTGGATCTCGAGCGCTTCATCTTTAACCCTTTCTTTGCTGTACTCAAAGGCAAGTTCAAAGGCTCTTCTGTTCTTAGATTTTAGAGCAAACTACTCCTAAGAAGACAGCGGGGATGATGAAAAGAATGTGGGAAAGTATCGTTAGCATCTAGCTCAGTAGTTGGCTCACAGGAGATGTTTCCATCGATGCCTGTTGCATAAATGACTGGGAATGAACAGGCTCTGCCGAGATCCTTTCACTTCAGGGAGGCAGCTGGGGGCAAAATGAGTGAAATAGGATGAAGAAGCAGAGCAGCAACCAGTTATGGGTGCCTTTTGATACTGTCTCGACTTAGAATATAACTGATGGAGATAGCTGTGTTCTTAGCAAGACTTTCTACATTTTCCTAGAAAAACTACTATCACAAATGGGGCCGTAAGTATTTGAAACAGTAGCATTAACAATCTACTTCAGGCACAGAGTGAGTGAGCCGGGATTCTGCAAGACGGTACGAATCATTATTCCACAGCTTGACTCTGTTCTGGGGAAGCAGATTCTGACTTTCGGATCCTAACTCTATTTGTCAGTTGGAAGATAATTAAAAATTAAAGTAGAATTAAAAACTTTTGGGCAAGACAAATAAGATGAAAACTAATAAATAAATCAGTTACCTGAACTTTCTCCTGAAGTGCATTGTAAACCTGATAAATCGCCCTGATATCTTTCATTACTCCATCCTTGTCAAAAAAGTCAGTACTAGAAGGCAAACAGAAAAAGATGTCACAAGGTTACCATAACCGCTGTGAAATGGAAAGGCATTTTTCCTATCTCTTCCATTTTATTGTTTAAATGCTGTGACTCCAAGGTGACAGTGTTTAAGGAATAATGCTCATACCACAAGAATTACAGAAATTTTAAAAACCCATGTTACCAAGATCATTTAAAAAATAATAAAAAGCTATGTATTTTTCAGTGACTATGTTTAGGTTTTAGAACCTCAGAAATAATACTCTATCTAAAACTTTTGTATCAATTACAAAAAATATTGTGGTAAATGATTTTTAAAATTCATGAAAGTAAATTCTCTTTTCAATAAGAACAAAATTTTGATACATGCTGGTGGTATCTAGACAATTATCTTACTGTATTCTTCAGTTTTAATCATATCAAACTTGGTTTTACATTTTTCCATACACCTTTTAAATGTTATTAACAAAAGAAATATTGCTGACAAAAGAAAAAACTAGCACTTTACCTTTCAACTTACCCATGTTCTTTAATCACTTTGGCATAACTCTGAGAAGTATTTGGCACTGAAGACACTTTGTACTCTTGCTGGCTAGTATTTCCTAGATTGGGAATAGCAAGTGATATCCTTTGATTATACCTATGGGAAAAATTCAGAAAGAGATCATGTTAAATGTACCGTTCTATCATATTCAAGTGAGATTGACAGTTTGAAAAAAAAAAAAGGGCTAGGTGTGGTGGCTCACACCTGTAATCTCAGCACTTTGGGAGGCCAAGGTGGGCAGATCACCTGAGGTCAGGAGTTCGAGACCAAGACCAGCCTGGCCGACATGGTGAAACCTTGTCTCTACTAAAAATGAAAAAAAAATTAGCTGGGCATGGTGGTGCACACCGGTAGTCCCAGCTACTGAGGAGGCAGAGGCAGGAGAATCACTTGAACCCAGGAGGCGGAGGATGCAATGAGCCAAGATTGTGCCACTGCACTCCAGCCTGGGCGACAGAGCGAGACTCTCTCTAAATAAATAAATAAATGAATAATTCTTTAAAAAGGGCATGTGTGGTGGCATGTGCCTACAGTCCCAGCTACTTAAGAGGCTGAGGTGACAGGATCAGGAGTTCAAGGTTACAGTGAACTATGATAGTGCCACTGTACTCCAGCCTGGGTGACAGAGCAAGACCCTATCTCTAAATAATAATAATAAAGTTAAAATAAATAAAATTAATTAACTAAGAAAAGAATGGGGCTTGGTGATAGGAGTCTTAGTTGCTGACATTGGTAAACTAACAGGAAGGTCTCATGGAGCACCTCCTTCTACAGAAAACCCAAGGATACATGAGTTAGTAATGTTTTCCCTCCTATAAAGTAGAACCTTGCTTATCAATTCCTTGAGAGCAGAGGTCATGCCTTACACATCTTTCATATACCCACAGTGACCGACACAATGCTGAGCCTATTGTAAGTGCTCAAGAAATACCTACAGATTATGTAATGAAATCTTATAAAAACCTTTTTAACAATTAACAATTATTTTCACTGATGTCAATTTAATTTATTCTACAACAAATAAACTTCCAGAGGGAAACCATTCTGCTGTTTACAAACAGACAACATGATCGTATAATCATATGGGTGTTTTTTTTTTTTTTTTGCTTTAACAAGTTCACAATGCAAAACCCTTATTAACCAGCAGGTGGATCAATTTCACAATTTTGTATATGAAATTTATGTTTCAAAATTATAATCAGACTTCCGCAGCAATAACAGTGGATTATGGAGAAGCAAATGATGATTTCCAGCTATTTATTCCTTATAAGGATTTATGCATAATAAACACATCTTATTAATGTTTCTTGATCCAAAAACAATTTTATGTAAATAACTGACAAGAAAAATACCTTCTGTAACCACAAAAAGAGCTAAAGAGAATAATACAAATTTTTATTTAAAGATGCATAAAATTTTGGGAGGCTGAGGCAGGTGAATCACCTGAGGTCAGGAGTTCGAAACCAGCCTGGCCAACATGTCAAAACCCTGTCTCTACTAAAAATACAAAAAAATTAGCCAGCATGGTGGTGTGTGCCTGTAATCCCAGCTACTGGAGAGGCTGAGGCAAGAGAATCGCTTGAACCCGGGAAGCAGAGGTTGCAGTGAGCTGAGATCGTGCCACTGCACTCCAGCCTGAGTGACAGAGCTGGACTCCGTCTCAAAAAAAAAAAAAAAAAAAAAGCATAAAATGCACTATAATGCACATTTTCAAAGTCATGAATCTCAATGACTTGTACCAACGTCCGTCCTTTTTTTTTCTTTTTGAGATGGATTCTTGCTCTGTTGCCAGGCACAATCTCAGCTCACTGCAACCTCCGCCTCCAGGTTCAAGCGATTCTTCTGCCTCAGCCTCCTGAGTAGCTGGGAATATGGGCACATGCCACCACACCCAGCTAATTTTTGAATTTTTTTTTTTTTGTCTTTTTTTTTTTTCCTTTTTGTGGAGAACGGGGTCTCGTTATATTACCCAGGCAGGTCTCGAACTCCTGGGCTCAAGCTATCCTCCCGCCTCTGCCTCCCTGAGAGCTGGGATTACAGGCGTGAGCCACCGCACCCGGCCTAATTTTTGAATTTTTCGCAGAGACGGGGTTTCACCATGTTGGCCAGGATGGTCTCGATCTCTTGACCTCATGATCTGCCCACCTCGGCCTCCCAAAGTGCTGGGATTACAGGCGTGAGCCACTACGCCTGGTCCCAACATCCTTCTTATATGTGAGACAGATGGAAAAGAAAGCTTTACCTTCTATTTGGTCTAAAGAGTACGTATTCTAAAGCGTGAGTGGAATTGTTGGCAGTGGAGATGAAGCTGAAGAGGAGAAAGACGAGGTCGGGCACACCGAGGATGCGGGTGAGCTGCTTGTGAAGAACCTGCTCTCTGTAGGACATCTGCTGCTGTGTGTTGCGCCGGAATCTGTACCACCCAATGACTTTCTGAAAGAAAAGTGTGAAGAGTTGCATGAAATCTTACAAATTTAATTCTGAATGTATCCATACAAACACAAGTGCACAAATGTTCACAGAAGCTTTATGTGCAAAAGCCCCACACTGAAACAACCCAAGTGTCCATCAGCAGGAGCATGGATAAACAGACTGGTTCCGGCATACACTGGATCCTGCTTAGTAAGAAAAAGAACACGAATGAGTCCCAAAATAACTATGCTGAGTGAAAGAAGCTAGACACCTCCTCACTAAAACAAGTATAGGTTATAGGGTTCTATTTATACAAAATGCTAGAAAATGAAAACTAATCTACAGTGACATAAAGCAGATCAGTGGTTAACAGGAATCAGGGGAGAAGGCAGGACTGGAAAGGCATAAGGAAGCTTTTGTAGGTGATAGAGATGCTCGTTATCTTAGTATGGTGATGGCTTCACAAGTTTACACATACATCAAACTTCTAAGAGTATACATTTGAAATATGTATGATATGTCAATTTTACCTCAATAAAACTATTTTAAAAGTGTGGCTTTGTCAGCTCTAACTACAGCGTAACTAAACTAGCTGATGAAACTGTTATGCTCTCTAGAAGAATACTTCTCATAATGAGATTTGTTGGTCATCAGGAAGACAGATGACTTTAGGGATATCCGAAAGACTGCTGAAGTGCAGATTCCTGGGCCCCACCCAAATCTGCAGAATCAGAACCTCCCAAGACAGAGCCAGGAATCTGAATTTAAGTAAGTTTCTGAATTTTTCTTTTGCACATTGAAATTTAAAAACATCTGTTGTCAAAACATTTAATTATTTATTAGAAGATCAATCTTCATACAGCTTCCTTCTTTGAAACCAACTCTGGGCTAAAATCTTGTTTTAAGAAGTAAAGGTAGTTTAAATCTATTAGTGTCATATTAAAATTAAAATTAACAGTAAATTGAGATTGTTTTGACACTTTCATGTAGAAAGTAAGCCAACTTTTGCTGAGGCTAGCTATGTCACAAATATTTTCACTAATTATACCACTCTAAGTGAATAATGTTTTCTCCATTGAGTTCATATCACATGCAAAGAACTACAGAGAACAAAGAAATAAGCAATAGTTCCTGACTCAAGGAGTACTACTGAACCTAAAACAAATCTTCCCATAGATTAAAGCAATTAATTCTGATATTCCTTAAATAAAAAGAAAACCCAAGCTTTTCTTTCAGGGTATAATCTTTTTTTTTTTTTTTTTTGAGACAGAGTCTTGCTCTGTTGCCCAGGCTGGAGGGCAGTGGCACGATCTCAGCTCACGGCAACCTCCACCTCCTGGGTTCAAGTGATTCTCCTGCTTCAGCCTCCCGAGCAGCTGGTATCACAGGCATGCGCCACCATGCCCAGCTAATTTTTTTATTTTTAGTAGAGATGAGGTTTTGCCATGTTGGCCAGGTGGGTCTTGAACTCCTGACCTCAAGTGGTCCATCCGCCTCAGCCTCCTACAGTGCTGGGATAACAGGCATGAGCCACTGTGCCTGGCCTCAGTATATAATCTTATAGAAGAGATGTTTTGTCCAAAGTTACAGAGCTCATGAGTGACAGCCAAGATGTGGAATCAAGGTGCCTGCCTCTTTCCACTGGGCAACACTAACTTTCACATTCTACATTAGACATGATGGTGGCCATAAAAAAGGTAAAAGTAGTTTTCATTTCAAGAAAATGTGGATACAATTAGATAGAGCTACTGATGTATGTGAACATGGCACATTTCATTCTAAGATTCAATACTCTGTGCCCAACTCCTATTTGGAATGTTGGAATTACCTACTCAGTAGACCTCAGGCATGCCCCACACTTCCCCTGCCTTCCTGCAAAGACCTGAACGGTGCTCAGCACACTGGCTGTTTTCATGAAATACTCATTGACTAATAGAATCTTTCAAGTGGCTATTGGATGAATAACAGTGCTTTTCAGTTATGCCAATTTGAACTATTTTATTTCATTATTTTTCCTAGTGCCTTTTTTTTTTTTTGGTTTTTGAGATGGAGTCTTGCTCTGTTGCCCAGGCTGGAGAGCAGTGGCATGATCTTGGCTCACAGCAACCTCCACCTCCTAGGTTCAAGCAATTCTCATGCCTCAGCCTCCCAAGTACCTGGGACAACAGACGTATGCCACCACGCCTGGCTAATTTTTTGTATTTTTCGTAAAGATGGCGTTTCACCATGTTAGCCAGGATGGTCTTGATCTCCTGACCTCATGACCCACCAGCCTCAGCCTCCCCAAATGCTGGGATTACAGGCATGAGCACCGTGCCCAGTCAATTTCTTCTTTTGTGAATTTCCTGTTCAAGGTCGTTACTCATCTTTCTCACTTAAAATTTTGAAATCTGCCAGGTGCAGTGGCTCACACCTGTAAACCCAGCACTTGGGGAGGCCAAGATGAATAGATCGCTTGAGCCCAGGGCTTTGAGACTAGCCTGAGCAACATGGCAAAAAAGTTTCTACTAAAAAAAAAAAAATTAGCCAGGTGTTATGGCGCATGCCTGTAGTCCCAGCTACTTGGGGGGCTGAGGTGGGAGGATCACCTGAGCCTGGGAGGTCGAGGCTACAGTGAGCCATGATCATGCCACTGCACTCCAGCATGGGTGACAGCGTGAGACCCCCATCTCAAAATAAATAAATACAAATCAAATCAAATAGAAATTTGAAATCTGTTTAAAAAAAAATACTTCCTGGTACTTCTAATATGTAGTGAATGCTCTAGAAAATTGTGCTCCAAAAAGAATCTGTATAGAACAAATTTTAGTTTTAGAAAGTAAAATCAAGATTCATGGCTGGGTGCGGTGGCTCATGCCTGTAATCCCAACAATTTGGGAGGCTGAGGCAGGTGGATCACTTGAGTTTGAGACTAGCCTGGGCAATATGGTGAAACCTCGTCTCTACCAAAAATGTAAGAATTAGCCGGGTGTGGTGGTGCACCCCTATAGTTCCAGCTCCTCAGGAGGCTGAGGCAGAATTGCTTGAACCTGGGAGGTGGAGTTTGCAGTGAGCCGAGATCGCGCCACTGCACTGCAGCCTGGGTGACAAGAGTGAGACTCCATCTCAAAAACATAAATAAAAAGTTTTTTAAAAAAGTATAATAAAGGTTCATAATTTAAAATATGAAAAATGAGGGTGTAAGGTAGCATCTGAGAGGTGAGGGATGGGCTGCTAAGAGATTCCAGGGCCGGGCGCGGTGGCTCAAGCCTGTAATCCCAGCACTTTGGGAGGCCGAGACGGGCGGATCACGAGGTCAGGAGTTCGAGACCATCCTGGCTAACACAGTGAAACCCTGTCTCTACTAAAAAATACAAAAAACTAGCCGGGCGAGGTGGCGGGCGCCTGTAGTCCCGGCTACTCGGGAGGCTGAGGCAGGAGAATGGCGTAAAAACCCGGGAGGCAGAGCTTGCAGTGAGCTGAGATCCGGCCACTGCACTCCAGCCTGGGCGACACAGCGAGACTCCGTCTCAAAAAAAAAAAAAAAAAAAAAAAAAGAGATTCCAGAATGTCTGCTCCCAGGCAAATCACTAATATGAGAGTGCTGGACCATGTGATGCCTGTGGCTGCTTTAACACCCCTTCCTGGTTGGGCAGGCAGCTTGGTTAGACTACCAGAATGCAGCACCTCTTCAGCTTACTATCATGTATAAAGCCATTTGCCTTTCTTCTGACCTATCCTTCCACACTTCCTATTCTTCCTTTTATCCTTACCTCCTCCTGCACATTAGAAAGGCTGTTGTTTTAATCTAACTGCACTTACTCCTAACACTGTTAAACAAAGTCATTTTGTTTCCCGCTTGACAAGTTGAAAACCTTTTTTTTTTTTTGAGACGGAGTCTCACTCGTCGCCCAGGCTGGAGTGCACTGGCGCCATCTCGGCTCACTGCAAGCTCCACCTCCTGGGTTCACACCATTCTCCTGCCTCAGCCTCCCAAGTAGCTGGAATTACAGGCGCCTGCCACCACACCTGGCTAATTTTTTGTATTTTTAGTAGAGACGGGATTTCACCATGTTAGCCAGGATGGTCTCGATCTCCTGACCTCACGATCCTTCTGTCTCGTCCTCCCAAAGTGCTGAGATTACAGGCGTGAGCCACTGTGCCCGGCGACAAGTTGAAAACTTTTATTGGTACTTTCTTTCTTAAGAAATGGTTAGTAATGGATCTGTTTTTATAGAATTAATATCCCAAGGTAAAAAGTAAAACCCATACATAGTACAACACAGTAAATTACAAATGGCGTTATTAGTCACTACTGCAACAAGACAACTTTGGTTTATTTTCAGTTGTATTCAGACTTGCTTACCTAGTCTATACATAACTAGAACATCATATGCAAATGTTGATAGAAATAATAAACACATGACCTTTCGGAGAAACATCTGTGTTCACCTTTTTTTTTTTTTAAATTGAGATGGAGTCTCGCTCTGTCTCCCAGGCTGGAGTGCAGTGGTGCGATCTCAGCTCACTGCAACCTCTGCCGCCCGAGTTCAAGCAATTCTTGTGCCTCAGCCTCCCGAGTAGCTGGGATTACAGGCGTATAATAATAATGGTATCAGGCTATAAATATCTAAATTTTTTTCTATTAATATATCAAAAAATCTATGTAGGTTAACAAAACTCTTACATATTAACATCAAATCTTATTGTTCCATTTTACATTCCTGTCTGGTTTTTTTTTTTTTTTTGAGACGGAGTCTCGCTCTGCCGCCCAGGCTGGAGTGCAGTGGCCGGATCTCAGCTCACTGCAAGCTCTGCCTCCCGGGTTCACGCCATTCTCCTGCCTCAGCCTCCCGAGTAGTTGGGACTACAGGCGCCTGCCACCGCGCCCGGCTAGTTTTTTGTATTTTTTAGTAGAGACGGGGTTTCACCGTGTTAGCCAGGATGGTCTCGATCTCCTGGCCTCGTGATCCGCCCGTCTCGGCCTCCCAAAGTGCTGGGATTACAGGCTTGAGCCACTGCGCCCGGCCTCCTGTCTGGTTTTAGCTTTGGGAGATAAGGAACGATTTCAGAATCACACTGGGCAACAAACAGAACATACCTTTCTCCGATCTTTAAGAATCCTGTCCAAACTCTCCTCATTCACTTTGCTTGCGTAGTCATAAAAACTGTTTAAGAGAAAAAAATCTTTTACTAAAACCACATAGTTTTGTGACATAGACGTGCTGAGCTACACGTGTCTGTGGTAACCCTAATGAAGACCTAATTTCTCACCTTTCATAGGCACATAAAGAGAAATCAGTCTAAATGCTTTTCTGAAATGAGGTACCTTTTGCATCGAAGAATACTCAAGAGATTGGTACATTCAAGAGATATTACTTCCACATGTGGGAGGTGCTGATAGCAAGTAATTATAAAATATGGGGTTTCAAATGGCTATGACATCTTTTCTTTGTTTCTAGGTATCAATTACTTATGAAAAAAAGATAACATAGCAGCTCATTTTCTGAGAAATGAAGAAGGGAAATAAACATTTGTGGGATGCGGAAGACGACACTGGGCTGCATACTTTCTCAGGTTGTTTCATTCCATTCTTGCCTCAGTGCTGGGAGGTATTAGTTTGACCCAACAATTCCACAAGTTTTATTCCCAGTTTCATAGATAAACGCACCAAGGCCAAGTGACTTCCTCCAAATCACAGGGCTGGCAGACAGAAGGGCTGGAATTTGAAGCCAGGTCTGGCTAGCTTCAAACCTAATACAATCACCTCCAAAACAGACCAACATGACCAGGATCCTGTGGTGTACATCCAGGTATAATGATGCATGGGCCTCCTCTATCACTGGATGTGGGCTTGGGAAAGCCACACTTCTACCTCTTTCCCTACCACCATAAGCTCGGGCCTTATAAGACAGAAAGGAATTCAAGATATGGTTAAAAACAAACAAGCAAACAAACAAACAAACAAAACCACTGACTTGAAAGGCAAGTGACACAAGCTCCAGCTCCTGTTCTGTTTCTCACTGTATGATCTGGGGCAAGTCACTTCACCTGGTTTCCATTCCATTTTTTGCAAAATAAGGAGTTTGGAATAGACAGATGTTATCTAAGGTTTCTTTTGGCTCTAATAACTGAGTCTATTCTTTAAACTCAAATCCTTGTTCTAGTACTGCTTTGCTGACAGTATTTTAATGAATTCCTCAGAAGGCTGAGGCAGGGTACACCTAGTGAAGCTTTGGACAGTCAAAACCAAATCAGACACCTTCGTAGACCAGAGGCAATGTGTGAACCAGAGTCTAAACAATTTCACTTGCTCTGAGATTCCTCTCAAACGAACTGCTGACTGCTCATCTTGCTTCCCCATTCCTCTTTCGGTTATGTGTAAATCTCAGAGAGGTGAGGTTCTCAGCAACTGATGGCTTCATTTATAGGTAGCCATCTTGCATGGTGACAATTCTCTGAAGCAATCAATAGGTGGGGGTGGATGTGCGAGGGTGAATGTGACACAAGTCTCCAGGGGTTTGTGGGCAAGGGGGCTAGGTGTTTGGGCCACCTGACAGTGGGAGGGTGGTCAGGGTGAAAGCTGCAGGGAACAGCAGGAAGAGGCAAGCGAAAGGGCTGGCTGGTGTTACGGAAGGAAGTGCTGATCAGGAATGCTGGTAGTATCCATGTGGGCAATGCTAGAAGGAAAGTATTGGCCTGGCTTTTGGAAAGGGGTAAGAAGTTGGGTCTTGGGGGAGTTTTATGAAACACAGAGTTGAAATCATGATCCCAGCCATTAGGTGGAAGGATTTAGGGCTGAGAAAGAAGGCATAGGCCTGGTGGTGGTTTGGGGGGAAGTCCAGTGAGTAAGAGACCCTGGACTTACTCTTCCTCACTCCTTTCCCTCCAGATGTCTCTCTGTTGTATGCTTTCTCCTTTCCGAACGTTTCTCCCCTTATTTCTTTTTCATTTTGTCCTTTAGTTGGTCATAATATGGCATTGGTGAATACAGTAGTCCCCCTCTTACCTGTGGTTTCACTTTCCAGTTTCAGTTACCCTTGGTCAATCTCTCAAATATGTTTGAGAGTGAGTGGACACATTCACATAACTTCAATCATCTCTTACTGTGCCTCATTCATAAGTGAAACTTCATGATAGGTATGTACATATAGGAAAAACCATAGTACATATAGATACGGTTCAGTACTCTCCACGATTTCTGGAGTCTTGCCACATATCGCCCGAGGATAAGCAGGGACTACTGTATTCACTTCAATGAACACAAAAAGAACATTTTATATTCCCTTTTCTTACTTTTTTTTTTTTTTTGAGACGGAGTCTTGCTCTGTCACCCAGGCTGGAAGTGCAGTGGCGCGATCTCGGCTCACTACAAGCTCCACCTCCCGGGTTCACGCCTTTCTCCTGCCTCAGCCTCCCGAGTAGCTGGGACTACAGGTGCCCACCATCACGCCTGGCTAATTTTTGGTATTTTTAGTAGAGACAGGGTTTCACCGTGTTAGCCAGGATGGTCTCAATCTCCTGACCTCGTGATCCACCCGCCTCGGCCTCCCAAAGTGCTAGGATTACAGGCATGAGCCACCGCGCCCGGCCTTTCTTACATTTTTAAAGTTGAACACTAAACATTTTTTATTCCTCTTAAGAACATCCATTGAATTATTTTATGTTGATTAACTTTTTACTCTATAACTGAAGAGCCCTTGATAGGCTGAGAGGAAATACTTCCGTTCTAAATCACTATGGCCACAACTGACACTCTCCCCTTCCCTTTTCCTAACCTAACACAATGCCGTGTACACAGCACTCAATAAATCCATGGATTTGGGTACCCTCGTGACTTTACAGCCACAATCAGCTACAGGCCAAAATTCACTAGCTTTTCATCAATCAATCCTTTCAATAAGGACTAAAAGCTTACACGTGGCTTACCTAAAAAGTTTTGAACAAGGCTGATGGTTATGGATTTCTGTAATTAGAAAGAGGAAATACATCTTAGTTAATCATATAAGACATAGGCAACTATAAAATAGCTCAGGATTTTTTTTTTAAACCAAAATCTCTGACAACAAAGACAGCTTTTTCCTCTGCCAAACAGTTGCTACGTGTATACCAGTGAAGGCAGCACGACCTCTGAACACTCACCCTCAGTGACACACTCTCAGAATAAAGGAGACTACAGAATGAAAGTTCTATTTCTATTTGCCCATGTATGATGAGCACACGTCTGAAAGATATTATTCAGGAATATGCAGCTATTATGTGCCTTATTCAATCTTATCTATTTAAAAAAGCATCACAGGAAAAAGCAACCACTGACTGGAAGTATTTAATCAAGTGGGATAAAAGCTGTGAGGTGACTGGGTGCGGTGGCTCACACCTGTAATCCCAGCACTTTGGGAAGCCGAGGCAGACGGATCACTAGGTCAGGAGTTCAAGACCAGTCTGGCCAAAGTGGTGAAACCCCGTCTCTACTAAAAATACAAAAATTAGCAGGGCGTGGTGGTGGGCGCCTGTAATCCCAGCTACTCGGGAGGCTGAGGCAGGAGAATCGCTCGAACCCAGGAGGCTGAGGCTGCAGTGAGCAGAGATCGTACCACTGCACTCCAGCCTGGGCGACAGAGTGAGTTTCTGTCTCACTAAAAAAAAAAAAAAAAAAAAAAAAAAGCTGTGAGGACAGCCTGGGGACAGAGGGCCTTAACCACCCTCGCCCTACCATTAATAACCAATAATAACTCATGACAACTTGAGCCAGGTGTTTTGAAGTGGAAGGAACTCTGGAAGTCTATTAATCCTTTCAAAGATGGTCAGTACCGAGGGAAACAATCACTACAGGGTAGATTGTAACAGCTTCTGAAAAGTTGCTGTGATTAAGCAGAGTGAACAATTTCTTCGAGCTCATCAGGGGGCTTAGGGTCTGGGTTTCTTTATAAGACCGTAAAACTAATTGACCATTCAGTTATATTAATCACATTCTCCTAGAGAGCAGCTCATTACCTGCTGTTTAAAAAACCACAGCCTCAGAGTTCTAGGCTGTAATCTTAACTCAATTAAAAGGAAACCATAGGCCGGGCACGGTGGCTCAAGCCTGTAGTCCCAGCACTTTGGGAGGCCGAGGTGGCGGATCACAAGGTCAGGAGATCGAGACCATCCTGGCTAACACAGTGAAAACCCGTCTCTACTAAAAATACAAAAAAATCATCTTCTACTTTAAAGAACTGTCATTTAATGAAATTCCTGGAGTAAGTTCTGAACTCTGAATGCACACTGTTACCAAAGCAGTTTCTTTCAACTTTACAAACTGGATTAGAAGCACGCTAAAGACATTCTATGGAGATTGTGTGGTATTTTTTGAAGTTAAAGCTTTCTAAGATGTTTTGCAGTACTAAGCACTCATGGAAAACAGGGTGATTATCTCAAACATGAAAAACTGCAGATCGAAATGAAGTTGGAGGACACCTTAATAGACAGGCAAACCTCTGGAAGCAGGCAAGGGCTGGGCAGCCTCACCTGGAATTTCCAGAGTTTCTGTGCCTCAACAACACAGTAGACACCTGTTCATGTACACGTTGCCTCCCAGCACACATTTCTTTACAAATCCCTGCTGTGTGGTACTGTTGTTCTTGCTTTTCTTTCTGTTGGGTGAGTTGAACATTTCTTCTCCTTCCTCCTTCATTCTTTCCAATAATTGTTACTGCATCACCTCATTAACTAGGGACACTGCTGTTGCTGCCTTCTCCCTGCCACTCCTAGAACTAAGGGTGGACAGCTCTGCTTCAAGTGAGTTAGCACAGCTTTTTCAATTCATACATATCCAAAACAAGATGCAGACATTTCATGTTCAAAAGGTGATATTCTTTTTTGTTGCTGTTGAGACAGAGTCTCACTTTGTCACCCAGGCTGGAGTGCAGTGGCACAATCTCGTCTCACTGCAACCTCCGCCTCCCACGTTCAAGCGATTCTCTTGCTTCATTTCTTTTTTAATTTTTTTTTTCTGTTGCCCAGGTTAGAGTGTAGTGGCACAATCTCTGAGCCACCGTGCCCGGCTGTTTTAGGGTTTTAAAGAATTAAGCAAAATGAAAATAAAAACAAAAACACCCTTGATGGGCCAGTGCAGTAGTTCACACCTGTAATCCCAGCACTTTGGGAGGCCAAGGCGGACAGATCACAAGGTCAAGAGAGCGAGACCATCCTGGCCAACATGGTGAAACCCCATCTCTACTAAAAATACAAAAATTAGCTGGGAGTGGTGGTGCACACCTGTAGTTCCAGCTACTAGGGAGGCTGAAGCAGGAGAATCGCTTGAACCCAGGAGGTGGAGGTTGCAGTGAGCCGAGATTGTGCCACTGCTCTCCAGCCTGGTGACAGAGCGAGACTCTGTCTCAACAAAACAAAACAAAAACACCCGTGATGAAAGACTAGCTCTACTGTCTTACACATCACAAGTCTTTTTTTTTTTTGAGATGAGATCTTGCTCTGTTGCTCAGGCTGGAGTGAATTGGTATGATCACAGTTCACTGCAGCCTCAAACTTTCGGGCTCAAGCAAACCTCCCACCTTAGGCTTCTGAGTAGCTGGGACTACAGTAGCACAACACTACGCCTGGCTAATTATAAAAATTTCTTGTAGAGACAGGGTCTCACCACCTTGCCCAGGCTGGTCTTGAACTCCTGGCCTCAAGCCATCCTCCTGCCTCGGCCTCCCAAAGTGTTGGGATTACAGGTATGAGCCACTGCACCCAGCCTCAAGCCTTTACTTAGTAAATAAGTCAATGATGTGGTGAGTGAGTTTTATACTTTTGATCCACTAGGGCAGGGGTATCCAGTCTTTTGGCTTCCCTGGGCCACACTGGAAGAAGAATTGTCTTGGGTCACACATTAAATATACTAACAATAGCTGATGAGCTTTAAAAAAAATTGCAAAAAAATCTCACAATGGCCGGGCATGATGGCTCACACCTGTAATCCCAGCACTTTGGGAGGCCAAGGCAGGCAGATCACCTGAGGTTGGGAGTTCGAGACCAGCCTGACCAACATGGAGAAACCCTGTCTCTACTAAAAATACAAAAAAATTAGCTGGGCGTGGTGGTGCATGCCTGTAATCTCAGCAACTCAGGAGGCTGAGGTAGGAGAATCGCTTGAACCTGGGAGGTGGAGGTTGCAGTGAGCCAAGATCGCGCCATTGCAATCCAGCCTGGGCAACAAGAGCGAAACTTGGTCTTAAAAAAAAATTTTTTTTAAAAACCTCATAATGTTTGAGGAAAGTTTACAAATTTGTGTTGGGCTGCATTCAAAGCTGTCGTGGGCCACATGCAGCCTACAGGCCGTGGGTTGGACAAGCCTGCATTAGTAGGTAGTTCAGTCTCTTGATTCCCCCTAATCCTGACCTAACTTCAATACACACCCTTGGGGCCAGACGTGGTGGCTCACACCTGTAATCCCAGCACTTTGGGAGGCCGAGGCAGGTGGATCACCTGAGGTCAGAGGTTCGAGACCAGCCTGACCAACACGGAGAAACCCCGTCTCTACTAAAAATACAAAAATTAGCCAGGCGTGATGGCATGCACCTGTAATCCTGGCTACTCGGGAGACTGAGGCAGGAGAATTGCTTGAATCCGGGAGGTGGAGGTTGCAGTGAGCCGAGATCACACCACTGCACTCCAGCCTGGGTGACAGAGCCAGACTCTGTCTCAAACATAAATAAATAAATAAAACACCCTTGTCCCCTACCCCACATACTAGAAGCCTATCAGAACAGGCTTAAAATTAATTATTTGCTCCAACATGACCAAACTTGCCATTTGCCAACAGTATTTCCTTCTTTTTCTTTTCTTTTCTTTTCTTTTGAGACAGAGTTTTGCTCTTGTTGCCCGGGCTGGAGTAGAATGGCACGATCTCAGCTCATTGCAACCTCTGCCTCCCAGGTTCAAGCGATTCTCCTGCCTCAGCCTCCCGAGTAGCGGGGATTACAGGCATGTGCCACCACATCCGGCTAATTTTTGTATTTTTAGTAGAGACGGGGTTTATCCATGTTGGTCAGGTTGGTATTGAACTCCCAGCCTTGGGCGATCCGCCCGCCTTGGCCTCCCAAAGTGCTGGGATTACAGGCGTGAGCCACTGTACCCGGCTAGCCAACAGTGTTTCAAACCATAAACCACTCATCTCCACATATTCTGTATTTTAGTCATATGAACAGGCCAGATTCCCTGTGTGTTTTATGCAGACCTTGTTCTGTGCTCCCCTGAATGTACTGCCCATTTAGTTTACCTCCTGACACACATCTTCACTGATTTCCCCACTAGCAGTTTTCCTCTCAACTTTGGGCACTTCGGGGATTTTCTTTATTACTTTTTTACAGCATTCTTCTCATACTGTCTGGTATTTCTTCCTGCCTGTCTAATCCTCCCCGCAGCTCTAGAAGGCAGGGATGATTCTGGGTATTTCCTTTACTGCCCAGCACACACCTCACATATGAAAGTTCTTCAATAAATGTTTGCCGCATAAATAAATGAAAAGTTCCTTGCTTTGTTCAGAGTATTAGGATATGCAGTTTGGTGATCTGCCTGAAGTGTACCTGAAAGGACTATGACCTCTATTCACCAAAAGGAGGCTGATCCACAGAGAGTGGGTGCATCTATATCTACAAAGACTCCTTCATCTTCCCCAGATATCTCCTCCAAAGTGGTATCTGGCTTATCCCTCAGAAGGCTGTATAGGTTTAGTAATATCCCATGTAAACAAATGTAAATATCCTTGCTGGATCCCTTTAGGAAGGACCAGCACAACAGATGCATTTGTTATAGTATGAGGTGATATTGGCAATGGGGCGAGCCTAATTTGCAAACTTGAGGTTCATGGTGGTTTTGAAAAGACTATCGATCAAGTGGTCACACAGCAATTCAGTGAAAGTCACCCCCATTGGTGGGAAAGGAATACTTTATAGAAGACCCATACTTATAGTTAGACATTCTGTTTTCTCTGACTTTATAGTGACATAAAAACATCTCGTATCATTTATTAGTGCAAATAATCTTAGTTATTTTCTTTCTTTCTATTTTTGAGACAAGATCTTGGCTCACTGCAACCTCCACCTCCTGGGTTCAAGCAATTCTCCTGCCTCAGCCTCCGGAGTAGCTGGGATTACAGGCACCTGCCACCAAGCCCGGCTCATTTTTGTATTTTTAGTAGAGACAGTTTCACCATGTTGGCCAGGCTGGTCTCAAACTCCTGACCTCAGGTGATCCACCCACCTCAGCCTCCCAAAGTGCTGGGATTACAGGCATGAGCCACCATGGCCAGCCTTTTAGTTTCTTTTCTACACACTCTTTGAATTTTTTTTTTTTTTTTTTTTTTTTTTGAGATGGAGTCTTGCTCTGTCCCCCAGGCTGGAGTACAGTGGCACGATCTCGGCTCACTGCAACCTCTGCCTCCCTGGTTCACACCATTCTCCTGCCTCAGCCTTCCAAGCAGCTGGGACTACAGGCGCCAGCCACCATGCCTGGCTAATTTTTTTGTATTTTTAGTAGAGACGGGGTTTCACTGTGTTAGCCAGGACGGTCTCGATCTCCTGACCTCGTGATCCGCCTGCCTAGGCCTTCCAAAGTGCTGGGATTACAGGCTTGAGCCACTGTACCCAGCATACTCTGAATTCTTTAGGATAAAATCAGTTCAGGGCAAAACAACAAAACAAACATTAAGTAAATATACAAAAAAGATATTTCTGAAGTCATTGAGAAATTTACTTACCAATTACTTGAAGAAATTCTGTGTTGCTGATTTGTGAGTCACTGATGCTAAACGTTTCCTCTTGTCTTACCTCTCCCAGTAAAAATCCTTCCTAAAAGTAATTAAAGAAAATAGTTGCAGACTAAAAATAAAAATGACTTTTACTGAAATTAAGAGGAATTGAGGACATATAAATTTATAATTTTCACAATAATCCAAACAAGCTTCCCATGTAAACCACTGTTCCATAAACCAACAAATAGTCTAAAGCAATCTGAGGTATATCTATTAATTGGATTGTTCCAAAAAAGGATAACAAGATAAAATATTATTTTAATCCCTTCAATTCTTCCCAGTTTTTGGAAGAGTGAATTTCATCACCTAAATCTTTTTTTTTTTTTTTTTTGAGACGGAGTCCCGCTCTGTCGCCCAGGCTGGAGTGCAGTGGCCAGATCTCAGCTCACTGCAAGCTCCACCTCCCGGGTTTAGGCCATTCTCTGGCCTCAGCCTCCCGAGTAGCTGGGACTACAGGTGCCCGCCACCTCGCCCGGCTAGTTTTTTGTATTTTTTAGTAGAGACGGGGTTTCACCGTGTTAGCTAGGATGGTCTCGATCTCCTGACCTCGTGATCCGTGCATCTCGGCCTCCCAAAGTGCTGGGATTACAGGCTTGAGCCACCGCGCCCGGCCTCATCACCTAAATCTTAAGGATCATAACCAATGCCAAAAAACTCAGGAAGTAGAACTATTTCATAGTTGTTTTCTTGAAATCACATACAATGTATTTCGTTGTTGGAAAAACATCGCTGATGATGAAAAGATAAAGTTAACACAATGACAACTAAATGCTTTTATACGGGCTGGCATAGAAAATTAGGATTTTAGCAAAACAATTTCCTATCATTCACATGAATCTTTTTCTTTAATAAATGCAGAGGTTAATTTATTTACACTTTTGGAGGGTATTAACCATCACAGTTGATTCTAGATTACTTGGCTTATTACCCACTCTTTGTGTACTTGCTGCCATGTTCTGCACAAGCACAGCTGGGAGGAAACATACTCTAAATCTTTTTTTTTTTTTTTTTTTTTTTTGAGACGAAGTCTCGCTCTGTAGCCCGGGCTGGAGTGCAGTGGCCGGATCTCGGCTCACTGCAAGCTCCGCCTCCCGGGTTTACGTGATTCTCCTGCCTCAGCCTCCCGAGTAGCTGGGACTACAGGCGCCCGCCACCTCGCCCCGCTAGTTTTTTGTATTTTTTAGTAGAGACGGGGTTTCACCGTGTTAGCCAGGATGGTCTCAATCTCCTGACCTCGCGATCCGCCCGTCTCGGCCTCCCAAAGTGCTGGGATTGCAGGCTTAAGCCACCGCGCCCGGCCTCATACTCTAAATCTTAAAGTAACTTTCCTATACAGAAGGTTGAACTGAGAAGCTGTCCTGGAATCTCTCTCCCCAGATACCACATGGCTTACTCCTTTCCTTCATTCAGGTCTCTAGTCAAATGGCACCCTATCAGAGAGGTCTTGCCTGATCAACTTAATGGAAATAGCATCTGCCAGGCACTCTGCCCCTTTTATCTTACATTCTCTTTCTTCTTAGTCTTCTCATTATCCATCATATTACATATTTATAAATAAATACATTTATTATCCCTTGCCAGAATGTAAACTCCATGAGAGCAGGGACTTTGTGCTTGTTCACTGCTCTATCTCATCACCCAGCACAATGCCTAATACTTACTAGGTGCCTCACTAACACTGGTAGAATAAATTTGTTGAAACAATGCCCTTGTACAATATATCCTTCTATTCTAAGTTGATCCTTCAAATCAATTAATGAAGTTTCCTAGTTTAAAAACATTTCCAGTTTAAAGTGAGAATCTATGGGAGTGGGGAAAGACAGACACTTTACAGCCTAATTTTTGTATTTGATTTGAGGAGGGGGAGTGTCCTAAAATACCAAATCATCACAGAGCATTTCTCAAACTTAAGAAATACGTAGGCTGGGCACGGTGGCTCTCACTTGTAATCCCAGCACTTTGGGAGGCCGAGGTGGGTGGACTGCCTGAGGTCAGGAGTTTGAGACCAGCCTGGCCAATGTGGAGAAACCTTGTCTCTACTAAAAATACAAAAACTAGCTGGGTGTGGTGGTACGCACCTGTAATCCCAGCTACTAGAGCGGCTGAGGCAGAAGAATTGCTTGAACCCAGGAGACAGAGGTTGCAGTGAGCTGAGATTGTGCCACTGCACTCAAGCCTGGGTGACAGAGTAAGACTCCGTCTCAAAAAAAAAAAAAATATATATATATATATATATATATATATATATATATATATATATATATATACTCTTTTAAAAAAAACTCTGAGACCCAAAGGAGTGTCCATGACTACTAATTTGAGAAACACTGCCTAAATAAGCTTGTTTGACCCTATGAAAATCTTTCGGTTATGAATTCTCACGACAAAAGCAGTTTTGTCTTGCACAAGCAAAAGACAAAACCAAACCAAAACCCACTTTCAAAAAATCAAAGCAAAAAAATAATTTCATATTCACACAGAACTTTAGACCTTAAAAACTTAGCTAGATTCCTAGTGTTCTACACTATTGGGTTGCTGGATTTAGCAAAAAAGATACAAGACACACAATAAAATTTTAATTTCAGATAACAAATAATTTCTTCTGTAAGTTTTGGGATATACTTATACTATAAATAAATTGCTATTTATCTAAAATTCAGATTAACTCAGTGTGCTGTATTTCATCTGGTAACCCTACAACAGTCTTCCGTTTGTGGAATAACGACATAACTCAACAGTGACATTAAGAAATTCTAGGTCAGATGCGGTGGATCACGCCTGTAATCTCAACACTTCAAGAGACCAAAGAGGGAAGATGGATTGAGGCCAGGAGTTTGAGATCAGCCTGGGCAACATAGCAAGACTTGTCTGTAATTTTTTTTTAAAAGGACATTCTAAAGCCAAGGATAAGAGGAATGTTTATACATCTACTGGTCTGGATTATCTGAGCCACTGTTACTTTATAGTAGGAGTTGGCAAACTATGGCATGGGGACTAATTCCAGCCTAATGCTTATTAATGTATGGCCTGTAAGCTAAGAATGGTTTCTATGTTTTTATTTTATTTAAATATTACTATTGAGACAGAGTTTTGCTCTTGTTGCCCAGGCTGGAGTGCAATGGCATTATCTCGACTCACCACAACCTCTGCCTCCCAGGTTCAAGGGATTTTCCTGCCTCAGCCTCCCTAGTAGCTGGGATTACAGGAATGTGCCACCACGCCCGGCTACTTTTGTATTTTCAGTGGAGACGGGGTTTCTCCATGTTGGTCAGGCTAGTCTCAAACTCTCGACCTAAGGTAATCTGCCCGCCTCGGCCTCCCAAACTGCTGGGATTACAGGCATGAGCCACCACGCCCAGCTAATAACAGTCACTTGAATGTTTTACTGTCTATAGCTGCTTTCTCCCAATAGCAGAGTTGAATAGTTGCTACAGAGACCATATGGCTTACAAAGCCTACAAAGTTTACTATCTGGCCCTGTACAGAAAAGTATGCTAGCCCCAGGTCTACAGATGAGTGGTTTTAAATTAATTTATTGCCTGGACAAAATAAGTATGTACTACAAAAGTAAATTGTTGGTTCTTCAACCTTAAAATTGAAATTATTTTCAAGGATTCCACATCTATAATTGTAGGAAAGTTAATATAAACAGGCATGGTCATATAAAACACAGTTGCAAACTATTGGCATTGGTGAAAATTTCTATGAAGTCTAGTACCACGCCTTGCACAGAGTAGATATTAAGGCATATCTCTTGAATTAATTTTTTTCAACAGGTAGCTGCTTGTTCTTACAGTAATCTTGCCATATACATAAACTGTGATATTACTAGGCACTCAGGAAATAAAGGACCCATTTTTAATAGTCCATGGACACTAGGGGTATCACAAACCCTTACATATGGAACTATATTACATTATTAAATAGCTGGTTGTAGTACCGTAGGCCATAGTGTTCAAAGCTGCCTCTGGAAAAACCCATGATGTATATACTCCTATTCCTATCATTAAGTTCTACCATCAACACTGAAGGGATGAAAGGTACAATAATTTAATTGCATTCAATTTACTAATGGAATCACCTCTCTGTAAAATCAGTTTTTATTAATAGAAGCTAAGATTGCTGACATCAAACCAAATGCAGTTTCTCCTTCTGCAGTGTACCATTTTGCTTTGTAATGACAACCAAAAACCCCACATATAGGTTTAATGAGTTTGAATCATTCACTGTTAACTTAAAATAATCCCCCAATTTGGTGGCCAAATTATATACCCCCTTTAAGAGAGAAGTGATCTAGTTTCACAAAGCATTTCCAATCAGAGGTCAATGACATTAAAAGACAATTTGTAAAATAAAGGCACTAAAACAGAGAGGATCTGATCCTCTTGTGGGCTCCAAAGCCTATGCATTTCCGATCACTCACTAGTGGGCCTGTCACTTCCCTATTTCACTGTGACTAGTCCCGTGGTCTTAGAACTCCAGCCAAAGAACTAAACACGCAACTTCAAGGAAATACAAAATAGAACCTGCACCTAACGCTCCTGTTTACATTCTCCATTTTGCATCAGGGCGAAGAAAACACACAACCATGTCTAACAAGTATCAATAGTGACAGCCATGGTTTCACTCGTAGCACCCCCACGACAACCTGTAAGACCGGCGGGTGGGGATGAGCACCTCGCCTTCTGGACTAAACACCCGGCCTCTAGATTCCTTCCCGACCCCGTGCGCCCCTCATAAGTCTAGAAGCCTGATTTTCAGGGAGGGGCAGGCGCTGGGTTTCCACCGAGCGACTCCTGACACTGCAGGAGGCCAGGTGGGACAGCTTTGCTGCATGGGAGGCGGCTCTGCCGGGACGGCCGAGCGGCTGAGAGCGCGAAGCTACCGGGCCCGTCCCATGGGGGAAGGAACCCCCAGAGGCAAGAGCTCACCGGGGGCGGGAGCCGCCCGGGTCACCAGCTCCTCTGGCCGGCCCTGGTGCCCAGGGGGCGAGCCGCATGAGGTTCCGGCTTAGCCGCGAGCGCCGGCCCGAGACAGAGGCTGAAAGCCCCCAGCGGCTGCGGCAGGGGGCCCGGCACCTACGTGGTCCGCGTTGCTGTTGGCGCTGTGGAAACACACAGCACTGAAGGTGTAGCCCGAAATGGACGCCGCCATGATGGAAATCTCTAGCTCCCCCATCATGCCCCGCGGAGGGCACACGGCCTTCCGGCCGGCCCGACCCCTTAGCATCATGGGAAGTGGAGTCTGCGGCGGGCAGCGGCCGAGGGCCCTGAGCCCGCCCAGTCCTGAAGGCTGAGGAACGCCTGTTCGGAAGGACCCCGGCACCGTATCCTCCGCAGGGGTGTCGCTTCCGACACACCTCAGACAGCGATTGATAATTCCGCAAACAGTTCTTTCCCTTTGCAAGTGAAACTCTTAGTATTAAAAGTCAACATTCTAGCCGGGCGCAGTGGCTCACGCCTGTAATCCCAGCACTTTGGGAGGCCGAAGTGGGCGGATCACCTGAGGTCAGGAGTTCGAGACCAGCCTGACCAACATGGAGAAACCCCCATCTCTATTGAAAATACAAAAATTAGCCGGGCGTGGTGGCACATGCCTGTAATCCCAGCTACTCGGCAGGCTGAGGGAGGAGAATCGCTTGAACCCGGGAGGCGGAGGTTGCGGTGAGCCGAGATCGTGCCATTGCACTCCAGGCTAGGCAACAAGAGCGAAGCTTTGTCTCAAAAAAAAAAAAGGCCAACATTTAGGCTGAGCGCGGTGGCTCACACCTGTAATCCCAGCACTTTGGGAGGCCAAGGCAGGTGGATAACTTGAGCCCGGGAGACAGAGATTGCAGTGAGCCGAGATTGTGCCAGTGCACTCTGGCTCTGTCTCAAAAAAAAAAAAAAAAAAAAAAAAAGAAAAAAGGCCAACATTTACCAAGCTCAAGGATAAAAGGACAGAGGTAATTCAGGCAAATAAACAGTTTGGTATAGTAGTGACATAATGTGATAACAGATAATACGACTGCTTTGGCTGCAGAGTTGAGACTGTAGTGTCATGGGGTGGGAGGGAAGTGAAATGGTGGTTCAAGGCACCATCATCTCTCTCTCTCTTGGAATTTTGTATCCTCTTACTCACTGAGTCTGAATTGGTGGCAGTTTTGCCTCCCAAAATGGCATGTGGCAATGTTTGGAAACATTATCAGAGATCATAATGCAGAGTCAGGTGCCACTGGCATCTGGTGGGTGGGTAGAGGCCAGAGAAGTGGCTAAAAATCTTACAGTGCACAACGACAGGTCCACAACAAATAATTATCATCAGTGGTGACAAGGCTGAGAAACCCGGTGTTCTGCTGCAGCTTTTAATCTCCTCCTTGCCAAATCTATGCTCAACATAGCAAAATGGTCGACATTTAAATGTAAAAATTAAACCATGTTGCTTCCTGGCCAGACACACAAGTCTTGCCAAGACCTGGCCCCTATTACTTGTCTGACTTCATTACTTGCTACTGCCCCCTTTATTTACGGAGCTTCAGCTACATTGGTCTTCTTTCTGCTTCCTGGACATCCCTAGCTCATTCCACTTTAGGGCCTTTGCGCTTGCTGTTTTCTTTGCCTGGGATGCTTTTCTCCCAGGCAGCTGCATGGTTTACTATTTCCGCCCTAGATGCTATGATGTGCCACTGAGACCTCCAGTCCACCTTGCAGGATTGATTGATTGCTGCAGGTCAGCTGTCTCCTGTAAGTATGCCTAGTTGAAGAGAGCTTCATTGCCTAAGGCCAGTCCTCCCCTTTGTGGGCATCCAGCATTCAATGCCTGGTTGAGGGAGATGAATACAGGGGAGGGCCAGGAGGATTTGCTGAAGTTCTGTTGTAGTGGTACCTCGGTCCAACTACTTCATTCAGCCAATCCTGCTTCTTTTTCTTCTCCAACAGATGATGACTCTCAGAATACTCCCTAATCAACTTCCTCCCTGTTCATCTCAGTGTCACACTTTGCTCCCTGGGAACAAAACCTATGACAACCTCTTTTAGGTTTTCACTTAGTGCTGCCACCCCCTCAGACAGTCCTTCCCTGGTACACTATCAAGGATTGCAACCTTCACCCTATGTTCTCAGTAGTACTTCCCTGTTTACTTTTCCCTTTACCACTTATCATCTAGCAGCATCTCTGTGTTATTCATCTTTCCTGTCCATTGTCTTTCTCCCTCTCGGAGCACGTTCTGGACTTCATGAAGACAGGGATTCTTTTATTTTTATTTTTATTTTTAGATATAGGGTCTCGCTCTGTCACTTAATAGCTCACTGCACCTCAAACTCCTAGACTCCAGTGATCGTCTTGCCTCAGCCTCCTCAGTAGTTGGGATTATAAACGTGAGACACCACATCTAGCAAAGACAGGGATTCCTGCTTATTTACTGTTGCATGTCCATCATCTGGAATAATGGCTGGCATGTAAATGTTGCCCAATACAGGACTGTAGAATGAATGCTGCATGAAAAAGTGAGAGGGTTTTAGGGGAGATAGTTGTGTTTGATCAGCAGGGTGCTGGAGGGGGATGGAGACAAAAGTAGCTGATAAAAGGTGTAGGCTTGCTAATAAGGAGGTGCCTAGGTTTGCTCACTGAAGAAACAATTTGGGATGTAGGAAATGAGAGAGGAAAGAGAGGCAGATGAACTGGAAAAATTTAGGGGGTGAAGGAGAAAGAGGATGAGAAGAGGAGATGAGTGGCTACAGTGAGGTTCTGGACTTTGGTGACAGAGAGATGAGGATAAAGAATTTTTAGGCTCTGACCAGGCTTGGTGGCTCACACCTGTAATCCCAGCAATTTGGGAGGTCGAGGCAGGTGGATTGCTTGAGCCCAGGAGTTCGAGACCAGCCTGGGCAACATAGTGAGACCCTGTCTCTACAAAAAAATTTAAAAATTAGCTGGGCATGGTGGTAGGCACCTGTAATCCCAGCTACTTGGGAGGCTGAGTTGGGAGGATCACTTGAGCCCAGGAAATCGAGGCTGCAGTGAGTTAAGTGATCATGCCACTGGGCCGGGTACAGTGGCTCATGCCTGTAATCCCAGCACTTTGGGAGGCAGAGGCGGGCAGATCATTTGAGGTCAGGAGTTCAAGACCAGCCTGCCAGCATGGTGAAATCCTATCTCTACTAAAAAGACAAAAAAAATGAGCCAGATGTGGTGGCATGTGGCTGAAATCCCAGCTTGTCGGGAGGCTAAGGTGGGAGAATTGCTTGAACCCAGGAGGCAGAGGTTGCAGTGAGCCGAGATCATGCCACTGCACTCCAGCCTGGGTGACAGAGTGAGACCCTGTTTCAAAAAAAAAAAGTAGATCATGTAGATCATGCCACTGTACTCCAGCCTGGGGGATAGAGTGAGACCCTGTCTCAAACAAACAAACAAAAGAAAATCTTCAGCAAAACACCCATAGTGATAGAGCACACTCATGTAGTGGTTATGCTTGAAAACTTTATGAAAGATTGCTTGGGTCCCAATCTCAGCTCCAGAACTTACTTCTATGTGCCCTAGTTAGCTCATCTGTAAAATGAGGCTAATACTAGTATCTACCTCATGTGGCTATTTTTTTTTTTTTTAATGGAGTCTCGCTCTGTCACCCAGGTTGGACTGCACTGGTGTGATCTCGGCTTACTGCAACCTCCACCTCCTGAGTTCAAGCGATTCTCTTGCCTTAGCCTCACAAGTAACTGGGATTTCAGGCACCCACCACCACGCCTGGCTAACTTGTTGTATTTTTAGTAGAGATGGGGTTTCACTGTGTTGGCCAGGCCGGTCTCGAACTCCTGACCTCGTGATCTGCCTGCCTTGGCCTCCCAAAGTGCTGGGAATGTGGCTATCTTTAGGAGTAACTGAAATAATACATTGGATGCACTGAACACAGTTCTTGGCACACAGTGACAGCTGTACGATTGCTAGCCATCATTTCTATTATCATGAATTAGTTTAAAAGGTAAGAGATCCATAGGCATTGACAAAAAAAGATTTCCAAGCACAGTATATCACTGGAATATTGTTAAATGAAGATGTAAAATGCAAACATGCAAATAGTAAGATTCCATTTATATGTATCAATACAATGCAAAGCATTGCATGAGAATGCCACACTTGGCTATGATGGGCCTGAAAGTGGGAACGAGAAAGTCCAGCTTCATTTGGATTATGCCCATTTGAGGAAACTGCGACTTAAGATGTTTAAATTAAGTAACTCACTCAAGGTCATACCTTGTATGGACTAAGTTGTGATTCAAGTTCAAGTCGGTTTGCCTCTACAGTCCATGATCAGTTGGGAAAATGCAAAGGAAAAGAGTGAGTGATGTCAGGCACTGAAGGAGAGGAAAACTGGGCAAGTCTTGGAGGCCTTTCAAGAGGGAATGGGAAACAAGGCATAGCTAGGGCCTGAGGAAGGGCCAAGTGCCAAATGGCTCGCGGAAGGTTTACTCAGAAGCTGCTGCAATGGCCTGAGTGGCCAGAAGGAAGTGAGCCCAGGGACCAGGAAGAGACCAAGAGGAGCTGTGCAGGGAGGAAAGGAGGAGGATGATGCTCCGCTTTGGGTGACAGTGTAGATGGTCAGGGACCACCTGCAAACACAGAGGAGAAAGGGTTTGGAGGGGAGGCACGGTGTGGGGATGGTAATGCAAGTGAGTTCAATTTTGAACACATTGAGTTTAATGCAGCAAGGGACATCCAGGCAGCTGCAATACAATAAAATAAGAGAAAATACAAATCTGGAGGGAGAGCAAGAGGTTGGAATCAGAAGTCACTAACACAGGCATATGAAAAGGTGCTCAACATCACTGATCATAAGAGGAATGCAAATCAAAACTATAATGAGATATCATCTCACTCCAGTTAAAATGGCTTCTATCGGCTGGGCGCAGTGGCTCACGCCTGTAATCCCAGCACTTTGGGAGGCCGAGGTGGGCGGATTATGAGGTCAGGAGATCGAGACCATCCTGGCTAACACGGTGAAACCCCGTCTCTACTAAAAATACAAAAATAGCCGGGCGTGGTGGCAGGCGCCCGTAGTCCCAGCTACTCGGGAGGCTGAGGCACGAGAATGGCGTGAACCCGGAGGCAGAGCTTGCAGTGAGCGGAGATCGTGCCACTGCACTCCAGCCTGGGTGACAGAGTGAGATTCTGTCTCAAAAAAAAAAAAAAAAAAAAAAAAAAAGGCTTCTATCCAAGAGACAGGCAATAATAAATGCTGGCGAGGACATGGAAAAAAGGGAACCCTTGTATACTGTTGGTAGGAATGGAAATTAGTCAAATCATAGTGGAGAACAGTTTGGAGTTTCCTCAAAAGACTAAAAATTGAACTACCATATGATCCAGTAATCCCATTCCTGGGTATGTACCCCAAAGAAAGGAAATCAGTGTATCAAAGAGATAACTGCACACCCATGTTTGTTGCAGCAGTGTTTACAATAGCTAAGGTTTGGAAGCAACCTGAGTGTCCAAAAACAGATGAATGAATAAAGCAAATGTAGCACATAGACACAAGGGAATACACAAAAAAGAATGAGGGCCAAAGTTGTCTGTCTGCCAAGACAACAGAAACGTGATCATTTGCAACAACATGGATAGAACTGCAGATCATTACCTTAAGTGAAATAAGCCAGGCACAGAGACAAACATCACATGTCCTCATTTACTTGTGGGATCTAAAAATCAAATCCATTGAACTCATGGACATACAAAGTAGAAGGATGGTTACCAGAGGCTGGGAAGGATAGTGGGAAGTTGGTGGGGAGTGGGGATGGTTAATGGGTTAAAAAAAAAAAAAGAATAAGACCTACTATTCGATAGCACAATAGGGTGCCTATAGTCAATAATAACTTAATTGTTTACAATAACTTAAAGAATGTAATTGTATTGTTTGTAACTGAAAGGATAAATGCCTGAGGGGATGGATACCCCTTTCTCCAATGTGCTTATTTCATATTGCATGCCTGTATCAAAACATCTCATGTACCCCATAAATATATACACCTATGTACTCACAAAAATTATTATTTTTTATTTATTTATATTTATTTATTTATTTTGAGACAGAGTCTCACTCTGTCGCCCAGGCTGGAGTGCAGTGGTACGATCTCGACTCACTGCAAGCTCCACCTCCCAGGTTCATGCCATTCTCCTGCCTCAGCCTCCCGAGTAGCTGGGACTACAGGCGCGAGCCACCATGCCCAGCTAATTTTTTTTGTATTTTTAGTAGAGACGGGGTTTCACTATGTTAGCCAGGATGGTCTCGATCTCCTGACCTCGTGATCTGCCCGCCTCAGCCTCCCAAAGTGCTGGGATTACAGGCATGAGCCACTGCGCCTGGCTGACCTAAAACTCTTAAAGGCTCACTCAGCCCCAATCAAGCTTGCTTTCTCTAGCATCTAGAACCTAGAAAAGATCAAAACAACCACTTGCCCAGCACTAATTGGCTGTGGCATCAGGTGGTTTTATTGCTCTGTAATAAGGTTACTAAAGCTCTTTCTTGAAATTTTTTTTTAGACAAAGTTTCACACTGTTGCCCACGCTGGAGTGCAGTGGTGCAGTCTCTGCTCACTGCAACCATCCTCTCCTTGGTTCAAACAATTCTCTTGCCTCAGCCTTCTGAGTAGCTGGGATTACAGGCAACTGCCACCATGCCTGGCTAATTTTTGTCTTTTTAGTAGAAATGGGGTTTCGCCATGTTGGCCAGGATGGTCTCGAAATCCTGATCTCAAGTAATCTGCCTGCCTCAGCTTCCCAAAATTCTGGGATTACAGGCTTGAGTCACTGCGCCCGGCCTTTTGTTTAACTACTATGCACATGGATTTCCATCTGCCATTTTTTTTTTTTTTAATACAGAGTCTCACTCTGTCGCCAGGCTAGAGTGCAGTGGCGCAATCTCTGCTCACTGTAATCTCCGTCTTCCGGGTTCAAGTGATTCCCCTTGCCTCAGCCTCCCGAGTAGCTGGGACTACAGGCACCCGCCACCATGCCTGGCTAATTTTTTGTATTTTAGTAGAGACAGGGTTCCACCATGTTGGCCAGGATGGTCTCTATCTCCTGATCTCGTGATCTGCCCGCCTCGGCCTCCCAAAGTGCTGGGATTACAGGTGTGAGCCACCGCGTCTGGCCTCCCATGTGCCTTTTACCTTACCCTATTACTAGTGGCTGCCTGATGATCTCAGAACACCATGTATAGGAGATGCGCTTCCGATTCTAGGAAGGATTTCTAATGCTGTTTTATCTTTAGGGACTTGATACTGCGCTTCTGTCTGCCAAGCCAACAGAAACGTGGCTTAGAAACAATGCTTTTTGGTTGGAAGGCAGTCTTGCTAGGGGTCTTTGGGGGCCTTTCCTAGGACATTGGACCAACAGCATTTCATAGCTACTACAGAAAATACCCCAGACTTTGGCCCATAAGATCTCTCGTATTATACTGCAGATCTACCAATGGCAGTCAGACCTAGAGGCAGATGCAATCTCCGGTTCGCGGGTTGGGACCAGTCTTGTGGAACAAAGTCACCGCCTACTTCTGACACGGTACAGGGAGGAAACACACAGAGGTTAAGATTTAGGCAAGAGGCCAAGCGCGGTGGCTCACACCTGTAATCCCTGCACTTTGGGACGGCCGAGATGGCAGAGGTGGGCGGATCACTTGAGGTCGGGACTTGGAGAGACCAGCCTGACCAATATGGAGAAACCCCATCTCTACTAAAAATACAAAATTAGCCAGGTGTGGTGGCGCACGCCTGTAATCCCAGCTACTCGGGAAGCTGAGGCAGGAGAATCGCTTGAACTCGGGAGGCGGAGGTTGCGGTGAGCCGAGATGGCGCCATTGCATTGCACTCCAGCCCGGGCGACAAGAGCGAAACTTTGTTTCAAAAAAACAAAACAAAACAAACAAACAAAACACACAAAAAACCCCAAAACACTTAGACAAGGCCAGGTGCCTGGGTCGAGGCCAGGCATCCTCTCACTTAGCAGTCTTTCTTTCACAACACACTGATCCCCGTGTTCGGCATATTGTGGGGAGTTGCAGGGCATTCCTTTCCCTGGACATAAATTTCCATCGTTTACTGGTGACATCAAATCACAAGAGGCCAGAACGCAATTTTGAAGTCAGAATCTCAGCCAGAAACGAAGTTGGCCTCTTGTCGAGGAGCCAAATAACTGGATGGACGCTCTCATCCGCTTCGCAGACGGGCGCACACGGTGCGGAGGTGAGGTGATTTCTGTGTTTGGGTAGAGCGGCGTCGGCTTTAGGTGTCCACAGTACCGAAGCTAGTCTTTTACCAAAATGCAATATCTCTAATGGTCCCTCACAAACAGCAGTCCCCAAATACAGCCGCGCTTGGACCTCGACGAAGGGGGTACCACTAACGCTTTGGGGAGAGCCCACGGTCCGCGCCGGCGCCTGGAGGCCGGGTACAGCCCGGAGGGCTTCGCGTCCCCAGCCCAGCCCCAGCGCGGGGGATGGAGCAGTCGAGAGGGCGGCCTCCCGCCGCCTAGAGGCGCCGGCCCGCTTGTCCGCTCTGCCTGTGCCCCGTCTCTATGGCGGACCCAACGGCCGTCCAGGACGTGGAGCGAGATGAGCTCGGATGCTGACGGCGGCAGTGGCGCTGAGGTGGCTGCGCTGTCGGACAAGGGCAGTCCCGGGGAGGACGGTTTCGTCCCGTCGGCGCTGGGGACCCGCGAGCAGTGAGTGTGACGCTGGGCAGGGGAGGATGAGCCGTGCCGCCCTGCCTGGGCCCCGAGAAGGGGACGGAGGGGTAGAGACCCAGGGCTCGGGGACAGGGAGACCCTCGGGAGCGTGACGGCAGCAGGGCCACCTGGCGGGGGTCTCAGGGGGATTTGAAAGAGTGGAATCTCTAGGGGTCGCCCTGCGCGGTTAACCGACGTTTCAAGTGATGGGAGCCCAAGGGGCTTGTGGGTGCGGGACAGGCTTTGAAGCTCCTGGGAGGCCTTCTGAGAGTCTCGAACCGAGGCCCAGGCTTGGGGGAAGGGGGGAGAGGGCGAGAGCTGGTCGGCGAGAGTGAGAGACCGAGGGAGAAGTGCTGGGCCTGGGAGCTGAAAAGGCTAAGGGTAGGAGGGGAGGGATGTGGGAGCTAGAAGTGGGGTGGGAATAGCGGATGGCCCGAGGCGGGAGCGAGGAAGAGTGGGGGATCATGGGGTGAGAGAAAGCGATCTGACGTAAAACAGACGCTCAGGAATTATTAAATGAATTAATGTGGGTGGATCAATGACTGCAGGGAACGGCTGGGGAGAGGTAAATTGGCGGGATGAGAGGGAGCAGGGATTCTAGAGAATCATTGTAGGAAAAGACAAGGCAAATGAAAAGGATCCGGAGGACCGGGTGAGGTGGCTCACGCCTGTAGTCCCAGCACTTTGAGAGGCGAGGCGGGCGGATCACGAGGTCAGGAGATCGAGACTAGCCATGACCAACATGGTGAAACCCCGTCTCTACTAAAAACACAAAAATAAGCCGGGGTGGTGGCGCACGCCTGTAGTCCCAGCTACTCGGGAGGCTGAGGCAGGAGAATCGCTTGAACACGGGCGGCGGAGGTTGCAGTGAGCGGAGATCGCGCCACTGCGCTCCAGCCTGGCGACAGAGCGAGACTCCGTCCCAAAAAAGAAAGAAAAGCGTTCAGAGAAAATTTAAACGGAGGGCTAGAAGACTGGAATAGGCAGAGACAAATAGCACGGGAAAGAGACTGTGTGCCTGCACGCTTGAGACCAGATGTGCTTGTTTCATCAAGTTTTGAAGTTGGGTCAGGGACTTAGGGATACGTGGACAAATGTCTGTGTTTTTTTAGGCTAAAACTTATTGTTGTGCGTCAGATACTGTCCTAAATGCTTTACATGTACAGTATAAATGTATTCTGCTTGCCCAGGTATTTCATTCTTTTAACTCAAGGGTGTTAAAAGATTGAACTATGTGTACTTATTAATAACACTAGTGATGTTTTAAACCTCTGTCATAAATAGCTCTGTAATGTATTAGAAACATACATTTAATTCATAATACAGTTTAATTCAAAAGTTTCGCTTTGCATTTCATTGTTTACATAGTTGGGATGCTGTCTATGAGAGAGAACTGCAAACTTTCCGAGAATTTGGAGATACAGGTGAAATCTGGTGAGTTAGGAAAAGAATCAAGTTATAATCTAGAAGATTGTATGTATATGTGTGTGTTTAAACAAATATGTATATATTCAAGTGCTTATACCCAAAGAAAGCCTAAAAATCCTGGGAACCCTGGATTAAGTCTGGCTTTAGTGGGTAGGTTTAAAGTATGTCTCTTCTTTTATTATTTTTTATTTTTTACTTTTTTTTTTTTTTTTTTTTTTAAGAGAGGTGGGGTATCATTCTGTCATCCAGGCTGGAGTACAGTGGCATGATCATCATAGCTCACTACAACCTGCACCTCCTGGGCCCAAGTGATCTTCCCGCCACAGCCTCCTGGGTAGCTGGGACTATAACTGTGTGCCACCATGCCCAGCAAATTTTCTTTTTTGTAGAGACAGGGTCTCACTGTGTTACACAGGCTGTCTCAGACTCCTGGCCTCAAGCAGTCCTCCTACTGTGGCCTTCCAAAATGTTGGGAGAATGGGTGTGAGTCCTCTTTTAAAATCTCACATTTACATTTGATGACAACATTTCACCCTGTAGTTGTCCTTTTTCAATAAACAATAAAATTTTGAGCCACCAACACATACAAGTGTTAATGCTGATACAGAGAAATGTTAGTAACATACTGACCTTGTCTATTCTGTTGTATTCCTGGAGGTGGTTTCTTCTAAATTACAGTAGAGACAAAGCTTAAGCAGTCACAGATGTTTTCACTTTCAAATAAGAGTTTGAGCATATGGTATAAATAGCTTAAATGGAATGTAGTGGTGACTTTTGCTCTGTACCCCTCAGTTATTTGACTGATTCTCTCTAACAGGTTTGGAGAAGAGAGTATGAACCGACTAATAAGGTGGATGCAGAAACACAAGATTCCATTGGATGCTTCAGTGCTTGATATTGGAACTGGAAATGGTGTTTTCCTGGTTGAACTTGTTGGTACTTTAGTATTTGTTCATTAGAGACAAATTTTAAAATGAAAATTTTTAAAAGCCCTGCAATTGTGGATATTAACCATGTAAATATAAAACTGTAAAGCAGTCATACTTTGAGAAGTCACATAGTACAAAAGGGAGGCTACATGGATTGTGAGAGAACCTAGGCAATCTCAGTCCTAGTCTTTTTTTTTTTTTTTTTTTTTTTTTTTTTTTTTTTTTTGAGACGGAGTCTCGCTCTGTCACCCAGGCTGGAGTGCAGTGGCCGGATCTCAGCTCACTGCAAGCTCTGACTCCCAGGTTTACGCCATTCTCCTGTCTCAGCCTCCCGAGTAGCTGGGACTACAGGCGCCCGCCACCTCGCCCGGCTAGTTTTTTGTATTTTTTAGTAGAGACGGGGTTTCACCGTATTAGCCAGGATGGTCTCGATCTCCTGACCTCGTGATCCGCCCATCTCGGCCTCCCAAAGTGCTGGGATTACAGGCTTGAGCCACCGCGCCCGGCCTCAGTCCTAGTCTTGACCCTTCTGGCTATAGCCTTATTCTTGAGCAAGCCACTTAATTTTTCTAGGCTTCAGTTCTTCCCTAAGGGTTGTAACTAGGTGATTGCTATTGGTTTCTTGTAGCTCAAAACTCTGGAAATATATATATATACACACACATACATATATACATGCACACACACACACATATATATATAAATATGACCTTCTGGCATTCCAGTAGGACATACATATCTTAGGTGAGCATATGGTTTGAAAAGCGCATTTTGTCCATGGAACTGTGTTTTGGTAAATATTCCACTGCTAGCTAAACCATCACTGTTGTATGCCTGTAGTGTGCTCTTGCTATGCTGTGTGCTATGGAGGAATTATAAGACTTAGGTTTCATCCTAGATAGTTTTACAGTCTTAATTAGTACAGAAATAAACATAAGAGTGAAATTTGTTGAGTAACCACCAAATGCCAAGCCTCATGTTTGGCAT
Organism: Macaca thibetana thibetana; assembly: GCF_024542745.1. Taxonomy (NCBI): domain Eukaryota; kingdom Metazoa; phylum Chordata; class Mammalia; order Primates; family Cercopithecidae; genus Macaca; species Macaca thibetana. The sequence goes on along the minus strand of NC_065586.1, from coordinate 120,860,315 downwards.
TGGCAACATGAAAATTTAGACTTTGTGCTTGAATTGTTTACATTACAGTAGAGTATGGACTGACACAGACAATTGTGCTATCACTTGATGCATGCAGTAATACACTGAATATAGAAAAGAGAGTGATTAATTTTGGAGTGGAAGGATAGGGAAGCATCTTGGAGGAGTTAATATCCAAGTTGGGTGGAAATTTCAAGGACAGTATGGTGACCTAGTGGAGTGTAAAGAGGGAGAAAATATCAACTAATGGAAATATTATCTAAAGGCATAAAGGCTGAAGCAGTATTTTATGTTCTGGGCCTGTAAATAATTTGACAAATTGAAATACAAAGTATCCGTGGGGATGGACAGACATGAGGATTAAGTTAAAGATAGGAACCATATTATGCTTTGCCATGCTTAAGAGCTTCAATTTTGCATTTAGGCTATGGGGAATTGTTAAAGTGTTTTTAGTAGTGGAATATGATTAGAAATACTTGAAATAACCCTTTTTGAAACATTGAGATATAGTATGTATACATTAAAATGCACAAATCAGAAGTGTACAGCTAAGTGAATTACCAGAAAGTGAATACATCCACGTTAACAATCACCTGGTCAAGATGTAAAATATTACAGAACTCTAGAAATTCCCCTTGAACTGCCTACCAATTGTTGCTCTGTCTTTTTTTTTTTCAGGCAGGGTCTCACTTTGTCACCCAGGTAGGAGTGCACTGGTGTGATCATGGCGCATTGTAGCCTTAACCCCTCAGGCTCAAGTGATCCTGTCTCCTCATTTTTTGATTTTTTTTGTAGAGACAAGGTCTCACTCTGTTGCCCAGGCTGGCCCTCCTTCCTTTTTAAAAGTAACCACTATCTGCCAATCATGAACCAAAGATGAGTTTTAACATCAGGTTAATTTACCTGTTTTCATTTATACATTTGAAGGTATAAATGAAACTCTTTAGGATGTGCTATTTCTGGTGTCTTTCAGGCTTTTGTTTTTTTTTGAGACGGAGTTTTGGCTGTTATCACCCAGGCTGGAGTGCAGTGGCACGATCTTGGCTCACGGCAACCTTCACCACCTGGGTTCAAGCAGTTCTCGTGCCTCAGCCTCCTGAGTACCTTGGATTACAGGCACACGCCATTATGTCTGGCTATGTAGTTCATTTTTATTGCTGTATAAGATTCCTTTGTGTCCAGGCACGGTGGCTCATGCCTGTTATCCGAGCACTTTGGGAGGCTGAGGCAGGTGGATCACGAGGTCAGGAGATTGAGACCATCCTGGCTAACACGGTGAAACCCCGTATCTACTAAAAATACAAAAAATTAACTGGGAGTGGTGGCAGGCACCTGTTTTCCCAGCTACTCAGGAGGCTGAGGCAGGAGAATGGTGTGAACCCGGGAGGCAGAGTTTGCAGTGAGCGGAGATCAGCCTAGGCAACAGAGTGAGACTCCATCTCAAAAAAAAAAAAAAGATTCCTTTGTACAATGATATCAGTTTCATTTATTCTTTGTTTACTTACATAGGTTCTTTTGAGTTTTAAAAGTTTACTGGTAGAGGCTAATGATTTATCCTTCAAGATTAATAGCCTATAGATTGTTTTCTTTCTTTTTTTTTTTGAGATGGAGTTTCACTCTGTAGCCCAGGCTGGAGTGCAGTGGTGCCATCTTGACTCACTGCCACCTCTGCCTCCTGGGTTCAAGCAATTCTCCTGCCTCTCAGCCTCCCAAGTAGCTGGGACTACAGGCTCATACCACCATGTCTGGCTAATTTTTTTGTATTTTTAGTAGAGACAGGATTTCACCCTGTTGGCCAGGCTGGTCTTGAACTCCTGACCTCAAGTGATCTACCCGCCCTGGCCTCCCAGAGTGCTAGGATTACAGGTATGAGCCACTGTGCCTGGCCAGTTTGTAGATTCTTTTAGGCTTTCTTCACTTATGTACACTATGAATAGTGGCAATTTTATTTTTTTCTTCCCAATCCTTTATAAATTTTCCTCTTATTACATTGTCTAGGACCTGCAGTAGAATGTTGAAAAGAAGTGGTGGTAGAAGACATCGTTCTTTTCCCTTTTCAGAAAATGCTTTCAATATTTCAGTCTTAGGTGTGATGTTAGCTGTTTGTTTTGTAGATAACTCCATATCAGATTTTTTTTTTTTTTTGAGACGGAGTGTTGCTCTGTCGCCCAGGCTGGAGTGCAGTGGCCGGATCTCAGCTCACTGCAAGCTCCGCCTCCCAGGTTTATGCCATTCTCCTGCCTCAGCCTCCCGAGTAGCTGGGACTACAGGCGCCCGCCACCTCCCCCGGCTAGTTTTTTGTATTTTTTAGTAGAGACGGGGTTTCACTGTGCTAGCCAGGATGGTCTCGATCTCCTGACCTCGTGATCCGCCCATCTTGGCCTCCCAAAGTGCTGGGATTACAGGCTTGAGCCACCGCACCCGGCCCATATCAGATTAAAGAAGCTATTCCTGCTTTGCTAAGAGAGGTAGGGGTGTGTGTGTGTGTGTGTGTGTGTATGTGTATGTATGTATGTGTGTTTCTTGTTTTTTTTTTTTTTTGAGACGGAGTCTCACTCTGCCACCCAGGCTGGAGTGCAGTGGTACAGTCTTGGCTCACTGCAAGTTCCACCTCCCAGGTTCAAGTGATTCTCGTGCCTCAGCCTCCCCAGTAGCTGGGATTACAGGTGTGCACCACCACACCCAGCTAATTTTTTGTATTTTTAGTTGAAATGGGATTTCGTCATGTTACCTAGGCTGGTCTCGAACTCCTGAGCTCAGGTGATCTGCCCGCCTTGGCCTCCCAAAGTGCTAGGATTACAGGTGTGAGCCACCACACCTGGCTGGTTTCTTTTTTTTTTTTTTTAATTTGGAGACGGAACCTCACTCTGTCTCCTGGGCTGGAGTGCTGTGGTGTGATCATAACTCCCTGCAGCCTTGAACACTTAGGCTCAAGCAATTCTCCTGCCTTGGCTTCCCAAGTAGGTGGGATTACAGGCACCCAACACCACACTTGGCTGTGTGTGTGTTTCTTATGAATCTTGTTGTTTGTCAAATGTTTTTCCTGTTATCAAGATAATCAAGTAATTTTTCTCTTACAGTCTATTAATGTTGATAAATTATGTTGGCCCATTTTCAAATGTTAAGTGTATTTCTGGAATAAACCAAACTTATATATGCCACTAGATTCAGTTTAATATTTTGTTTAGGATTTTTGCAGCTCTCTCCTGATGGAGATTGTCCTGTAATTTTCTTCTGAGGCTATTGTCAAGTTCTGTTGTCAGGTTATGCTGGTATCATTAGTTGAAATTCTATTTTTTGAAATTTTAAGAATGGTGTTACTTGCTGGGCGCGGTGGCCCACGCCTGTAATCTCAGCACTTTGGGAGGCCGAGGTGGGTGGATCATGAGGTCAGGAGATCAAGACCATACTGGCTAGCACAGTGAAACCCTGTCTCTACTAAAAATACATAAAATTAGCCGGGCGTGGTGGCAGGCGCCTGTAGTCCCAACTACTCGGGAGACTGAGGCAGGAGAATGGCTTGAAGCCGGGAGGCCGAGCTTGCAGTGAGCTGAGATCGTACCACTGCACTCCAGCCTGGGCGACAGGGCGAGACTCCGTCTCAAAAAAAAAAAAAAAAAAGTGTTACTTCTTCCTTCAATGTTTGTTAGAATTCACTGGTGAAACCACCTAGATGAAGGGTCGTTTTTGGGAAGTCTTTTTCTTTTTTGAGGTGAATTTTTCTTTTCCTTTTCTTTTTCTTTTTTGAGACAGAATCTTGCTCTGTCACCCAGGCTGGAGTGCAGTGGTGCCATCTTGGCTGACTACAGCCTCTGCCTTCTGGGTTCAAGCGATTTTCCTGCCTTAGCCTCCTGAGTAGCTGGGATTGCAGGCATATACCATGCCTGGCTAATTTTTGTATTTTTAGTAGAGATGGGGTTCTGCCATGTTGGCCAGCTGTTCTCAAACTCCTGACCTCAGGTGATCCATCTGCCTGCCTTGGCCTCCTGGAGTGCTAGTATTGCAGGTGTGAGCCACTCTGCCTGGCCTGAACTTCTTAATTGAAGTGTAGTTTATGTAGAAAGGTGAGCATAAGTGGTACAAAATGAACCCCTTGGGTTATTCACCAACGCTACTAAAAAAAAATAAGACATTTCTAGTACCATAGAAGCCTCCTTGTGGCCTCTCCCGCTCCTTCCCTTCTAAAGGTGACCACTGCTGTCACTTCTATCATCAGATAGGCTGTTTTTGGTATTAACTGTAGTAGCTTCTTACAGTTTTAATTTGCATTTCTCTAATGAGTAATGATGTTGAGCACCTTTTCATGTGCTTATTTGCCACCTGTATATCTTTTTTTTTTTTTGAGACGGAGTCTCGCTCCATTGCCCAGGTTGGAGTGCAGTGGGATGATCTTGGCTCACTGCAACCTCCACCTCCTGGGTTCAAGTGATTCTCGTGCTTTAGACTCCTAAGTAGCTGGGATTACGTACGCCAGCATGTTTGGCTAATTTTTTTGTATTTTTAGTAGACACAGGTTTTACCATGTTGGCTAGGCTGGTCTCGAACTCCTGACCTCAGGTGATCTACCCACCTTGGCCTCTCAAAGTGCTGGGATTACAAGTGTAAGCCACTATGCCTGGCCTGTTTATCTTCTTTTTTTTTTTTCTTTTTTTGAGACGGAGTCTTGCTCTGTCGCCCAGGCTGGAGTGCAGTGGCCGGATCTCGGCTCACTGCAAGCTCCGCCTCCCGGGTTCACGCCATTCTCCTGCCTCAGCCTCCCGAGTAGCTGGGACTACAGGCACCCGCCACCTCGCCCGGCTAGTTTTTTGTATTTTTTAGTAGAGATGGGGTTTCACCGTGTTAGCCAGGATGGTCTCAATCTCCTGACCTCGTGATCCACCCGTCTCGGCCTCCCAAAGTGCTGGGATTACAGGCTTGAGCCACCACGCCCGGCCTGTTTATCTTCTTTAGTAAAATGTCTGTTCAGATCTTTTGCCCATTTTTAAATTGGGTTGTTTACTTACTAAGTTTTGACAATTTTTAATGTGTTCTGGATATAAGTTCTTCACCAGGTACAGGATTTGCATATGTTTTCTTCTATTCTTTGGCTTATCTTTTCATTCGCTTAACAGTATCTTCTAAAGAGCAGAAGTTCTTAATTTTGATGAAGTCCAATTAATTTTTTCCTTTTTTGGATCCTGCTTTTGTTGTCATATTTAAGGACTCTGCCTAACCCAGAGTCACTTAGAACTCCTGTGTTTTTGTTTAAAGTTTTAACATTTTACTTTTTACATTCTTTTTTTTTTTTTTGAGATGGAGTCTTGCTGTGTCACCCAGGCTCGAGTACAGTGGCATGACCTCGGCTCACTGCAACTTCCACCTCCTTGGTTCAAGCGATTCTTCTGCCTCAGCCTCCAGAGTAGCTGGGACTACAGGAGCACACCACCATGCCCATCTAATGTTTGTATTTTTAGTAGAGATGGGGTTTCACCACGATGGCCAGGATGGTCTAAAACTCCTGATCTCGTGATCTACCCACCTCGGCCTCCCAAAGTGCTGGGAGTACAGGGGTGAGCCACCGTGCCCAGCCTACCTTTTACATTTAGACCTTTTTTTTTTTTTTAAGATGCAATCTTGCTCTGTCTCCCAGGCTGGCCTTTGGGGTTCAAGGAATTCTCCTGCCTCAGCCTCCTGAGTAGCTGAGATTATAGGTATGTGCCACCATGCCTTGCTAATTTTTATATTTTTAGTAGAGACAGTGTTTCACCGTGTTGTCCCTACCTGGCCTATTTTTGTGTTTTTAATTTCATTGAGTTCTGTTCTTTTTTTTTCTTCTTGAATTTACTTTGTTCCTTTTTTTACCTTCTTAAGGTGGAAGCTTAGGTTATTGATTTGAGACTTTTCTAATGAAATTATTTAATGCTATGAATGCTATGAATTTATCAGTAAGCACTGCTGCATCCCACAAATTTTGATATATTGTATTTAAAAAAAATTGTTCTATACCTCACCTGGATTGTTTTTTAAATTGTTGATTTGTTGTATTTTTATTCATTCCAAAATGTTTTCTAATTTTTCTAATTTTGTTTTCTTTTATCCATGAGTTATTTAGAAATTTGTTTAATTTCCATGTTTTGGGGATTTTTCTGTTATGTTTTTGGTACAGATTTATAGTCTAATTCGGTTATAGTCAGATAACATGCCTTGTATGATTTGTATGATTTCAATCCTTTCAAATTTGTTAAGGTTTGTTTTATGACCTAAGATACAGTGTGTCTTGGTGAATGCTTCATGTGAGCTTGAAAAATGTATGTATCGCCAGGTATGGTGGCTCATGCCTGTAATCCCAGCATTTTGGGAGAACGAGGTGGGCAGATCCTGAGGTCAGGAGTTCAAGACCAGCCTGACCAACATGGAGAAACCACGTCTCTGCTAAAAATACAAAATTAGCTGGGCGTGTTGGTGCATGCCTGTAATCCCAGCTACTCAGGAGGCTGAAGCAGGAGAATCACTTGAACCTGGGAGGCAGAGGTTGTGGTGAGCCGAGATCGCGCCATTGCACTCCAGCTTGGGCAACTAGAGTGAAACTCTGTCTCAAAAAAAAAAAAAAAAAGTAAAAAAATGTAGCCAGGTTTGGTTGGTGGCAAGTGCATCCGTAGTCCTGGCTACTTAGGAGACTGGAGTGGGAGGATCATCTGAGCCTGGGGAGGTCGAGGCTGCAGTGAGCAATGATTATGCCACTGCACTCCAGCCTAGGTGACAGACCTTGTCTCCAAAAACAAAAAAGGAAAATTCATGTGTAAGTTTTTGTGTGTACATATGTTTTCACTTCTCTTGGGTGAAATTTCACTTAAGAGGGAAATTGTTGGGTCATACGCCAGTTAAGCATACTCTAAGTTTAACCTTTTAAGGAACTGCTAGACCATTTTCCACAGTGGCTGCACAATTTTAAATTTCCATCAGCAATACATGAGAGTTTAAATTCCTCCATATTCTTGGCTGGGCACAATGGCTTATGCCTGCAATCCCAGCACTTTGGGAGGCCAAGGCCAGTGAATCACTTGAGGTCAGCAGTTCGAGAACAGCCTGGCCATCATGGTGAAACCCTGTCTCTACCAAAAAATAGAAAAATTAGCCGGATGTGGTGGTGTGTGCCTGAGTAGTCACAGCTACTCAGGAGGCTGAGGTGGGAGAATTGCTTGAACCTGGAAGGTGGAGGTTGCAGCGAGCCGAGATGGCACCACTGCACTCCAGCCTGGGAGACAGAGTGAGACTCTGCCTCAAAAAAAAAAAAAATTTTTTTTTCTCTATATTCTCACCAATACTTTTTATTATCTATCTTTCAAATTATAGCCATCCTAGTGGACTTGATGTTCAACCCCTTTTTGTTTAGTTTTTACATGTTATATCATTTTCCATCGTTTTACTTTTAACTTATTACTTTTTTTTTTTTTTTGAGATGGAGTCTTGCTCTGTTGCCCAGGCTGGAGTGCAGTGGCCGGATCTCAGCTCACTGCAAGCTCCGCCTCCTGGGTTCACGCCATTCTCCTGCCTCAGCCTCCCGAGTAGCTGGGACTACAGGCGCCCGCCACCTCGCCTGGCTAGTTTTTTTGTATTTTTTAGTAGAGACGGTGTTTCACTGTGTTAGCCAGGATGGTCTTGATTTCCTGACCTCGTGATCCGCCCGTCTCGGCCTCCCAAAGTGCTGGGATTACAGGCTTGAGCCACCGCGCCCGGCCAACTTATTATATTTGAAGTGAGTTTCTTGTAGCCAGCATATAGTTGGTACTTATTTTTATCCTAACAATCTCTAACCTTTAACTGGTGTATTTAGAACATTTATGTTTAATGTGATTATTGGTGTGTTTGGATTTAGGTCTGCATTTTATTGTTTTCTCTTTTTTACCTGTTTTTCTTTTTTTTTTTTTTTGAGACAGAGTTTCACTCTTGTTGCCCAGGCTGGAGTGCAATGGGGGGATCTCGGCTCACTGCAACCTCCACCTCCGGGGTTCAAGCGATTCTCCTGCCTCAGCCTCCTGAGTAGCTGGGATTACAGGTACCCACAACCATGCACAGCTAATTTTTGTATTTTTAGTAGGGATGGGGTTTCGCCCTATTGTCCAGGCTGGTCTTGAACTCTTGACCTCAGGTGATGCGCCCTCCCCTTGGCCTCCCTTTGTGCTAGGATTACAGGCTTGAGCCACTGCGCCCAGCCTAACCTTTGTTTTTTATTCTTCTCTTTTTCCTTTCCTGCTGGTATTGGCTTATTTGAACATTTGTTAATATTTCTTTTTTTTTTTTTTTTTTTTTTTGAGACAGAGTCTTGCTCTGTCGCCCAGGCTGGGGTGCAGTGGCCGGATCTCAGCTCACTGCAAGCTCCGCCTCCCAGGTTTACGCCATTCTCCTGCCTCAGCCTCCCGAGTAGCTGGGACTACAGGCGCCTGCCACCTCGCCCGGCTAGTTTTTTGTATTTTTTAGTAGAGACGGGGTTTCACCGTGTTAGCCAGGATGGTCTCGATCTCCTGACCTCGTGATCCCCCCGTCTCGGCCTCCCAAAGTGCTGGGATTACAGGCTTGAGCCACCGCGCCCGGCCTGTTAATATTTCAATTTAATTTATGTATATCTTCTTGAATGTATATCTTTGCATATACCTGTTTTAGTGGTTGCTTTAAGCAGTTGACTGTGTCTTTTGATACGGCTTTTCTAGTGTTTCCTGTGTGGATTACAATATATATAGTTGTCAAAATCTCCTTGGAATCAGTATTTTACCACTATAAGTGGAATGTGAAAACCTTATTAGGTTGGGTTCTTGATCTTTCCCCTTTATGTTGTAGTTGCCTTTAATATTACCTTTATGTTGAAAATTCCATTAGATAATATTATGATGTTTTTCAAGCATTTTAAGGAATGCACTAGGCTAAAAATATTTAATTATATTCACCTAGATACTTATTTCACCTTTGTATTCTGGATCTTCTGAGCTTTTTTTTTTCTTTCTGTCTGAGAAACTCTTCCTGGAAATTATTTTAGAGAGAGTTTTCTCGCAATAAATTTTTTTTAGTTTTCCTTTACCTGAGAATAGCTTTATTTCTCCTTCATTCCTAAGGAGTTTTTTTTTTTTTTTTTTTTTTTTTTCTGAATATAGAATCTTTTCTTTTTTTTTTTTTGAGACACAGTCTCACTCTGTCACCCAGGCTGGAGTGCAGTGGCACAATCTCAGCTCACTGCAACCTTCACCTCCTGGGTTCAAGCGATTTTTCTGCCTCAGCCTCCTGAGTAGCTGGGATTATAGGTGTCTACCACGACGCCCAGCAAATTTTTGTGTTTTTAGTAGAGATGGGGTTTCACCATGTTGGCCAGGTTGGTCTTGAATTCCTGATCTCGGATGATCTGCCTGCCTTGGCCTTCCAAAGTGCTGGAATAACAAGCGTGAGCCATCACAGCCAGCCTGAATATAGAAATCTGAGCTAGCCGTTTATTTCAGTACTTTAAAAATGTTACCGGCCGGGTGCAGTGGCTCACGCCTGTAATCCCAGCACTTTGGGAGGCTGAGGCGGGCAGATCATGAGGTCGGGAGATCGAGACCATCCTGGCCAACATGGTGGAACCCCATCTCAACTAAAATACAAAAAATTAGCCGGGCGTGGTGGCACACGCCTGTAGTCCCAGCTACTCAGGAGGCTGAGGCAGGGGAATAGCTTGAACCTGGGGGGCGGGGGTTGCAGTGAGCCAAGATCGCGCCACTGCATTCCAGCTTGGCGACAGAGCAAGATTCTGTCTCAAAAAATAAGTTATGGCCGGGCGCGGTGGCTCAAGCCTGTAATCCCAGCACTTTGGGAGGCCGAGGCGGGTGGATCACGAGGTCAGGAGATCAAGACCATCCTGGCTAACATGGTGAAACCCCGTCTCTACTAAAAATACAAAAAACTAGCCGGGCGTGGTGGCGGGCGCCTGTAGTCCCAGCTACTCGGAGGCTGAGGCAGGAGAATGGCGTGAACCTGGGAGGCGGAGCTTGCAGTGAGCTGAGATCGCGCGCCACTGCACTCCAACCTGGGTGACACAGCGTGAGACTCCGTCTCAAAAAAAAAAAAAAAAAATAAGTTATGTCACTTGTTTCTGACTTCCATGTTTTCTCATGAGGAATCTGCAGTCATTTGTTGTTTTCCTATGAATGCGTCCTTTTTCTGGATACTTTTAAGATTTTTTTTTCTTTGTCTTTTGTTTTTTGCAGTTTGCTTATGATATGTGCTGCCGCTTGGATTTCTTTGGCTTATCCCATTTGTTGTTCACTGAACTTTTTACATCTGTAAGCTTATGCCTTTTGCCAGATTTGCAATATTTCTAGCTTTTGTTTTTTCTATTTTTTTTCCTGTATTGCTGTTTTTCTCGTTTCCTTTTGGGAGTCTGTACACATGAAATGTCAATTTTTCTATTGCTCCACAGGTCCCTGAATCTCTGTTCAATTTTATTTTATTTTATTTTTTTGTTGAGACGGAGTCTCGCTCTGTTGCCTAGGCTGGAATGCAGTGCCGGATCTCAGCTCACTGCAAGCTCCGCCTCCCGGGTTTACGCCATTCTCCTGCCTCAGCCTCCCGAGTAGCTGGGACTACAGGCGCCCGCCACCTCCCGGCTAGTTTTTTGTATTTTTTTTTAGTAGAGACGGGGTTTCACCGTGTTAGCCAGGATGGTCTCGATCTCCTGACCTCGTGATCCGCCCGTCTCGGCCTCCCAAAGTGCTGGGATTACAGGGTTGAGCCACCGTGCCTGGCCTCTGTTCAATTTTTTAAAAGTCATTTTTGCCTTTGTCGGCCAAATGTTATATTTTTATTGATCTGTCTTCAGGTTCACTGACTTTTTCTCTGTCACCTTCATTTTGCTATTAAGTCCACACATTGCAATTGGTTGGTATGTCTTAATTTTTTTCTGCATTATTTCTTTATTTACCATTATGATTTATTTTTTGTAGAAGGTAGTTCATTTGTCCAAATGGTTTTTCACAATGAATTTTCTAATTGCATCTCTGTAGTATTTAACATGTGTTCTGCCCCTTGTGTTGTCTCTAGGTTGGACATTAGATCTAAATTAAGGGTCAGCAAACCACAGTCTGTGGGTCAAATCTGGACTTCCCTTGGTTTTATAAATATTTGTTGGAATAAAACCACATTTATTCATTTGCATATTGTCTATGGCAGCTTAAGTGATGCATTGGTAGAGTTGACTGGTTATAACAGAGACTGTATGGCTGGCAAAACCTAAAATATTTATTCTGTTTCTTTATAGAAAACGGTTGCTGGCTGGGCGTGGTGGCTCACACCTGTAATCCCAGCACTTTAGGAGGCCAAGGTGGAAGGTTTGCTTGAGCTCAAGAGTTTGAGACCAGCCTGGGCAACATGGTGAAACCCTGTGTCTACTAAAGACACAGAAAAATAGCCAGGTGTGGAGATGTATGCTGGTAGTTCCAGTTACTCAGGCGGCTGAGGTGGGAGAATCGCTTGAGCCTGAGGAGCAGTGAGCCGTGATCACGCCATTGCATTCCAGTTTGGGTGACAGAAGGAAACCCTGTTTCCATAAAAGAAAAGATTTTGCTGACCCTGGACTGAGAGATTTTTTATTTTTTTTTTTGAGACGGAGTCTCGCTCTGTCGCCCAGGCTGGAGCGCAGTGGCCGGATCTCAGCTTACTGCAAGCTCCGCCTCCCGGGTTCACGCCATTCTCCGGCCTCAGCCTTCCGAGTAGCTGGGACTACAGGCGCCCGCCACCTTGCCCGGCTAGTTTTTTTTTGCATTTTTTAGTAGAGACGGGGTTTCACCGTGTTTAGCCAGGATGGTCTCCATCTCCTGACCTCGTGATCCACCCGTCTCGGCCTCCCAAAGTGGGATTACAGGCTTGAGCCACCGTGCCCAGCCGAGAGATTTTTTATTAGATTTATTTTTTTGGCAAGTAAACTTATTAGGTGTTGGTGTATATTTGCATATGTGGCGTAGAACATTTGGTTATCTTTTTGTTATATTAACAGCCATTGAAGACCGTTTCTTATACGTACTACTTTTTCATTATCAGCTACATTTTTGATGGCTACTTTTCCTACATTTTTGATGAATGTTTTTGCTATATCCTTTTAGGTTACTATTTTTCTTTTACTATCTTCTGGCTTCCATTCTTTATCACTTATTGTTAGCCGTGAGCCTTATTGTTGTCCTTTTAAAGGTCATCTGTCTCCTTGTATCCCGCATCCCTACTCCCTGTATGTTTTTGAGATTTTTTTGTTTTTCTTGTTTTTCTTTTTGGGACGGAGTCTTGCGCTATTGCCTGGGCTGGAGCGCCATGCACCGTCTCTGCTCACTGCAGCCTCTGCCTCCGAGGTTCAAGTGATTCTCCTTGAGTAGCTGGGATTACAGGCATGAGCCACCACGCCCGGCTGATTTTTCTGTTCTTTTCATCAGATACACTATAATGTGCCTAGGTGGAGTTTTCTTTGCTTTCATCTGCCTTGAATTTATAGTGTTTCTTGAATCTGAGGCTTGGGTCCTTTGTCACTATTGAAATATTCTTAGCCATATGCCATTTTTTCTTCTGCCCTGTTCTCATTTCCTTTCCTCTCAGATTCCGCATATGGATTGTGTATATATATGTTTGTGTGTGTATGTGTTTGTGTATGGACTGTGTATTAAAATTGTAGGAGCTCACTATAACCTCCACCTCCCGGGTTCCTGCCTCAGCTTCCCGAGTAGCTGAGATTACAGGCACCCACCACCACGCTCAGCTAATTTTGTGTTTTTAGTAGAGATGGGGTTTTACCATGTTGGCCAGGCTGGTCTTGAACCCCTGTGGATATAGAGGGTTGTGTGTGTGTATATGTATGTATAGTCATACACCACATAACAATGTTTCAGTTGACAGTGTACCACATATACAATGGTGGTCCCATAAGGTTATAATATCGTGTTTTTACCTTTTCTATGTATAGATATCTTTAGGGCTGGGCACAGTGGCTCACACCTGTAATCCCAGCACTTTGGGAGTCCAAGGCAGGTGGATAACTTGAGCCCAGAAGTTCAAGACCATCTTGGGCAACATGGTGAAACCCTGTCTCTACAAAAAAACAAAAACAAAAACAAAAAACCAAAAATTAACCAGGCGTGGTGGTGGCATGAGCCTATCCAACTACTTGAGAGGCTGAGGTGGGAGGATTGATTGAGCCAGGGGGCAAGGCTGCAGTAAGCCATGATTATCCTGCTGCACTCCAGCCTGAGTTAACAAGACTGAGACCCTGTCTCAAAAAAAAAAAAAAAATCTTTAGATACACAAATACCATTATGCTGCAGTTGCCTCCAGTATTCGGTATAGGAAAATACTATACAGGTGTGTAGCCTAGGAGTAATAAGCCATACCATGTAGCCTAAGTGTGCAGTAGGCTCCACCATTTACGTTTGTGTAAGTACACTCCATGATGACACATAACTGTGTGTGTGTACATGTTACATCTTATATTCTGTGCTATATTCTGTCTTTTTTTTTTTTTTTTGAGTCAGAGTTTCACTGTTGTTGCCCAGGTTGGAGTGCAATGGCATGATCTTGACTCACTATAACCTCCACCTCCTGAGTTCAAGCGATTCTCCTGCCTCATCCTCGTGAGTAGCTGGAATTACAGGTGCCCACCACCATGCCTGGCTAATTTTTGTATTTTTAGGAAAGACGGGGTTTCACCATGTTGGCAGGCTCGTCTCGAACTCCTGACCTCAGGTGATCCACCTGCCTTGGCCTCCCAAAGTGATAGGATTACAAGCGTGAGCCACCATGCTCAGCCCATATTGTGTCTTTGATATTCTTTCCTGTTTTTAGTTTTCCATTCTTTCGTCATTCTGTGTATGACAGGGATATTTTCTCTGATTGTCCTTTGCTAATTTTTAAAAAATTTTTTGCTGTGTCTCATCTGCTATCAAGCCCACCCGTGAATTTCCTAATTATTTTGTTTTTCAATTATGTTATTTAGTGTTTCTTTGTTTTTTTTTTAAATTTTTTATTTTTTTTATTATTAGTATTTTTGAGACAAAAGTCTTGCTCTGTTGCCCAGGCTGGAGTGCAATGGCATGATCTTGGCTCACTGCAAACTCCGCCTCCTGGGTTCAAGTGATTCTCCTGCCTCAGCCTCCCAAGTAGCTGGGATTACAGGCAGCTGCTACCACGCCTGGCTAATTCTTGTGTTTTTAGTAGAGATGGGGTTTCACCATGTTAGCCAGGCTGGTCTTGAACTCCTGACCTCAGGTGCTACGCCTGCCTCAGCCTCCCAAAGTGCTAGGATTACAGTCGTGAGCCACCGTGTCTGGCCTTGTTTGTTTCTCTGTTGTAGTTCTCAGTTCTCTGCTAGAATTCTCTCACTTGTCATTGTCATTTCTGTCAGTTGTTTTAAAATTTTTTTCTGATAATTCATTTATTTGGGTCTCCTGTCGGGTCTGTTTCTAAAGTCAATTTCTCCCCTTGGGTTTCGTTGTTTCCTTGAATGTCTGCTCATTTTTGGGTGCCAGAAATTGAATGTGAAAGACATTGGAGATAGTTTGAGGCCCTGAGTGATATCTCTAGAAACCTAAAACATCTATTTGTGATTTTTATAAGTTGTACTAGAAGATTAAACAGGCATGGGAGAAGAAGGAACCGGTAGGCCGAGGTGGGCGGATTACAAGGTCAGGGGGTCAAGACCATCCTGGCTAACATGGTGAAACCCCATCTCTACTGAAAATACAAAAACAAAATTAGCTGGGCGTGGTGGTGGGTGCCTGTAGTCCCAGCTAAGTGGGAGGCTGAGGAGGGAGAATGGTGTGAACCCGGGAGGCAGAGCCTTCAGTGAGCCGAGATCATGCTACCGCACTCCAGCCTGGGCGACAGAGCAAGACTCTGTCTCAAAAAAAAAAAAAAAAAAAAAAAAAGAAGGAACCGGTAAGAATCAGTTAATAGACTCATCCTGGGTTCTAGGTCTCCCAGAGAAGGAGTTAAAGGAAATGGAGAGAAAATAAGATCTCAAGGAATAAGGAGGGATACAGCTAAAAGGGTAGAAGGTTGGCATCAAAAAAGAGAATATTAGACCTTTAGATTAAAAACAAAAATAAAGGGAGCAATCTACCTGTAGAAAATAATTGGTATACTTGTTTCTTGAGTTTAGATTAGGAATCAGTTACTTAGGGTTAAAAAGACTTGGTAGGTCTTCATGGATTTGATGTGGCAGTGGGTTAAGTTTTTTTTTTTTTTTTGAGTTTCGCTCTTATCACCCAGGCTGGAGTGCAATGGCGCAATCTTGGCTCACCGCAACCTCCACCTCCCAGGTTCAAGCAATTCTCCTGTCTCAGCCTCCCAAGTAGCTGGGAATACAGGCGTGTGCCACCACATCTGGCTAATTTTTATATATTTAGTAGAGATGGGGTTTCTTCATGTTGGTCAGGCTGGTCTTGAACTCCTGACCTCAGGTGATCCACCTACTTCAGCCTCCCAAAGTACTGGGATTACAGGCGTGAGCCACTGCACCCAGCCAGTAAGTTAAGTTTTAAAGGAAGTAATCATTTAGTAAATGGTGAAGAGGAGGAAGGGAATTTCAGGCTACACTGTACTTTGTAACTTACTTTAAAATCTTTTTCTGATAATTCATTTATTTGGGTCTCCTGTCGGGTCTGTTTCTAAAGTCAATTTCTCCCCTTGGGTTTGGTTGTTTCCTTGAATGTCTGCTCATTTTTGGGTGCCAGAAATTGAATGTGAAAGACACTGGAGATAGTTTGAGGCCCTGAGTGATATCTCTAGAAACCTAAAACATCTATTTTTGATTTTTATAAGTTGTACTAGAAGAATAAACAACTGACAGAAAGTTTTTCATGTTTCTTTTGAAATTATTTTTAGTCTCATTGGTCTAAAAATGTTCATCATTGTTAGGGGATGTGTAAAAACCAGAAGCTTCCATGCTTTTGCCACAGACACTATACAGCCTAGATGGATTAATGGCTAGTAAACACCAAAACTCTCAAGTCCAATGAGTTAAAGAAACTTCTTGGGGATACTGATACCTGCCCACCCTACCTCATAGTTTTTTTTTTTTTTTGGAGACCGAGTCTCGCTTGTTGCCCAGCTGGAGTGCAGTGGCACGATCTCGGCTCACTGCAAGCTCCGGCTCCCGGGTTCACACACCATTCTCCTGCCTCAGCCTCCCGAGTAGCTGGGACTACAGGCGCCCACCACCACGCCCAACCCTGTTAAGTCAGGATGGTCTCCATCTCCTTACCTCGTGATCTGCCTGCCTCGGCCTCCCAAAGTGCTGGGATTACAGGCGTGAGCCACTGTGCCTGGCCACCTCGCAGGTTTTTTGTAAAGATCTAGTGGGATGTATGAAATACTTTTAAAGATGAAAAAGTAATATACAAATGTAGGGTGGTTAAAAATCACATGGCTGGTGGAGAATTGCATAATGTATAATTACACTGAAGGGAAAATTTAAAAATTGATAGCTTATTACATTTGCATTGATTTTATTCATATAATTTAATTGGGTTAAGTAAAATTTATGACAAATTTATGTGTGAATTGGAAATTATCAGTATCAAAAGTTAATGTTACCTTTTTTTGCCTGAGGGCTTATACATATATTTTCATTATTTTTGAGAACATGAATTTCCTTTTGAAAAAGAGATAAAATATTATGAAAACAAAGGCGTTGTCATAGTATATGAACTTACAGTTTTTGTTTAGAGTCTACAATAAAATTTAAGCATTATGAATTATTGGATTATATGTCATTTTCTCTACAACAAAAATAAGACAACCTCGGTCCTAAAGGAATATTATAATTCATAAAACATTATATTAAAATTTTATACTAAAGTATAAAATTATTTCTCTCTGTCTAGGCAAAATTTGGTTTCTCTGATATTACTGGAATTGATTACTCTCCTTCTGCAATTCAGCTTTCTGGAAGTGTTATAGAAAAAGAAGGTTTATCTAACATTAAGTTAAAGGTAATATTATTTATATTACTATCCTATTTATAATAGAGGTTAAATGTTTCTAGAACATATTAATTGACAAGTTTTAAACTCACGTAAATTAGGGATCAATCATAAATAATACAAATTGAAACATTTTTAAATAGCTATATTAAAAATTTAGTTGGTTTGGGGAAATTATTTTTTCTTTTGTATGTTTGTTCATAAACTACTGCTCCTGATGTTTGCAAATACACATAATACTTAACTATGGATTAACCAGATCAAAAGGTTTTTTTTTGAGACTGAGTCTCGCTTTGTCGCCTAGGCTAGAGTGCAGTGGGGCCATCTCGGCTCACTGCAAGCTCCACCTCCCGGGTTCACGCCATTCTCCTGCCTCAGCCTCCTGAGTAGCTGGGATTATAAGCGCCCGCCACCACGCCCGGCTATATTTTTAGTAGAGACAGGGTTTCACCGTGTTAGCCAGGGTGGTCTCAATCTCCTGACCTCGTGATCCGCCTGCCTCGGCCTCCCAAAGTGCTGGGATTTATAGGCGTGAGCCTCCACGCCTGGCTGATCAAAAGGTTTTAAATGCGTCAAGTAGTAACGTCACCAAACATCATTTAGTTTATTTTTGTGTCCTATAATCTGTGAGATGATGATTCCTAAATTTATATTTCTAGTCCAGGCCTCTCTTCTGAGCTCTAGAGTTATAGACAGGCATGCCCCATGTTTTTGGCTTCCCAAATGGTATGTTTTTTGACAAATCAAAGGTTTGTGACAAGCCCATTGAGCCCATCTGTTGACATCGTTTTTCCAACAGCATGTTCTCACTTTGTATCTCTGTGTCACGTTTTGGTAATTGTTGTAATATTTCAGAGCTTTTCATTATTATTTTATCTGTTATGGTGATTCATGATCAATGATCTTTGATATTACTATTGTAATTGTTTTGGCGTGTCGTGAACTGTGCCCACGTAAGATGGTGAACTTAATTGATGAATGTTGTATGTTCTGACTGCTCTACCTACTGGCTGGTCTCCCGCTGTCTCTCCTTCCCTCCCTCCCCCTCAAGCCTCCTTCTTTCTTGGAACACAGCAATATTGAAATTAGGCCAATTAAAAACCCTATAGTGGAATGGGCGCGGTGGCTAACGACTGTAATCCCAACACTTTAGGAGGCTGAGGTGGGCGGATCACTTTGAGGTCAGGAGTTTGGGACTAGCCCGGCCAACATGGTGAAACTGTGTCTCCACCAAAAATACAAAAAATAGCCAGGCGTGGTGGTGGGTGCCTGTAGTCCCACCTGCACTCCAGCCTGGACAGCAGAGGGAGACTCTGTTTTTAAAAATAAAACAGAGGCAAGAGGATCGCCTGAACTGGGAGGTGGAGGTTGCAGTGAGTTAACATTGTGCCACTGCATTCCACCCTGGGTGACAGAGGGAGACTGCATCTCAAAGAAGAAAAAGAAAAAAACAAATACAAAAAATAAACAACCCCCACCTCAACACAGTGGCCTGTAAGTGTTTAATTGAAAGGTAGAGTCACACATCTCTCACTTTAAATCAAAAGCTAGAAATGATTAAGCTTAGTGAGGAAGACGTGTTGAAAGCTGAGATAGGCCAAAAGCTAGGCCTCTTGTGACAAAATTTAGTCAAGTTGTGAATGCAAAATAAAATTTCTTTAAGG
Organism: Macaca thibetana thibetana; assembly: GCF_024542745.1. Classification (NCBI taxonomy): domain Eukaryota; kingdom Metazoa; phylum Chordata; class Mammalia; order Primates; family Cercopithecidae; genus Macaca; species Macaca thibetana. The sequence goes on along the minus strand of NC_065586.1, from coordinate 120,841,690 downwards.
AAGTTAAAAGTGGTATTCCAGTGAACACATGAATGATGAGAAAGTCAAAGAGCCTTATTGCTGATACGGAGAAAGTTTTAGTGGTCCAGATAGAACATCAAACCAGCCACAGCATTCTCTCAAGCCAAAGCCTAATCCAGAGCAAGGCCTTGACTCTTTTCAACTCTGTGAAGGCTGAGAGAGGTGAAGAAGCTGCAGAAGAAAAGTTTGAAGCTAGCAGTAGTTAGTTCATGAGATTTAAGGAAAGAAGCCATCTTGACTGGGCATGGTGGCTCACGCCTGTAATCCCAGCACTTTGGGAGGCCAAGGCGAGAGGATCACCTGAAGCCAGGAGTTTAAGACCAGCCTGGCTGACATACTGAAACATTGTCTCTACTAAAAATACAGAAAGTTAACCGGGCATGGTGGTGGGTGCCTGTAATCCCAGCTACTTGGGAGGCTGAGGTAGGAGAATTGCTTGAACCTGGGAAGCGGAGGTTGCAGTGAGCCAAGATCGTGCCACTGCACTCCAGCCGGGGCAACAGAGCGGGTTTCCATCTCAAAAAAAAAAAAAAAAAAGAAAAGCCATCTCCATGACATAAAAGTGCAAGATAAAGCACTAAGTACTGATGTAGAAGGTGTAGCAAGTTAGCTAGCAAATAACCAATGAAGCTGGCTAAACAGCACACAGATTTTCAATGGAGATGAAATAGCCTAATATTGGAAGAAGATGCCATGTAGGAATTCCATAGCTAGAGAGAAGTCAGTGCCTGGCTTTAAAGCTTCAAAGGAGAGGCTGACATTATTGTTAGAAGGGGCTAATGCAGCTGATGACTTTAAGTTGAAGCCAAAGCCCATTTCCCATTCTGAAAATCCTAGGGCCCATAAGAATTATGCTAAATATTCTTTGCATGAGCTGTATAAATGGAACAACAAAGCCTGTATAACAGCACATCTGTTTACAGTATGGTTTACTGAATATTTTAAGCCCATTTTTGAGACCTACTGTCCCAAAAGAAAAAGACTCAAAGTATTACCATTCATTGACAATGCATGAATTCACCCAAGAACTCTGATGGAGATATATATGACGATTAATCTTGTTTGTTTGTTTTTTTTTTAAGATGGAGTCTCGCCCTATCACCCAGGCTGGAGTGTAGGGGCGCAATATCAGCTCATTGCAAGCTCTGCCTCCCAGGTTCATGCCATTCTCTTGCCTCAGCCTCCCAAGTAGCTGGGACTACAGGCACCTGCCACCACGCCTGGCTAATTTTTTGTATTTTTAGTAGAGATGGGGTTTCACCGAGTTAGCCGGGATGGTCTCGATCTCCTGACCTCGTGATCTGCCTGCCTCAGCCTCCCAAAGTGCTGGGATTACAGGTGTGAGCCACTGTGCCTGTCCTGTTTTAAGGTTTTAAAGAATTAAGCAAAATGAAAACATAAACAAAAACACCCTTGATGGGCTGGTGTGGTTGCTCACACCTGTAATCCCAGCATTTTGGGAGGCCGAGGCGGGTGGATCTTGAGGTCAGGAGAGCAAGACCATCCTGGCTAACCCGGTGAAACCTCGACTGTACTAAAAATACAAAAAATTAGCTGGGTGTGCTGGCAGGCGCCTGTAGTCTCAGCCACTTGGGAGGCTGAGGCAGGAGAATGGCGTGAACCCGGGAGGCAGAGCTTGCAGTGAGCTGAGATCGAGCCACTGCACTCCAGCCTGGGCGACACAGTGAGACTCCGTCTCAAAAAAAAAAAAAAAAAAAAGCCTTCTGGAAATGATTCACCATTCTACATGTCATGAAGAACATTTATTTTATAATTTTATAATTCATGGGAGGTCAGAATATCAACATTAACAGGAGTTTGGAAGAAGCTGATTCCAACCCTAATGAATGACTTGGAGAGAGGTTCAAGATTTCAGTGGAGGAGTTAACTGCAAATGTAGTGATAGTAGCAAACTAGAATTAGAAGTGGAGCCTGAAGGTGTAACTGAGTTGCTGCAGTCTCATGATAAAACTTGATCAGATAAGGAGTTGCTTCTTATGGTGGATGAGCAAAGAAAGTGATTTCTTGAGATGGAATCTACTGTGAACATTGTTGAAAAAGGATTTTGAATATTCCATAAACTTAGTTAATAAAGCAGTAGCAAGGTTTGAGAGCATTGACTCCAGTATCAAAGGAAGTTCTACTGTGTGTAAAGTGCTATCAAACAATATCATGTGCTCCAGAGAAATCTTTCATAAAAGAGTCAGTCGATATAGCAAACTTCATTACTGTCTTATTTTAAGAAATTGTCACAGCCATCCCAGCCTTCAGCAACCACCACCTTGATCAGTCAGCAGGCATCTTCATCGAGGCAAGGCCCTCCAGCCAGAGAAAAGATTATGACTTACTCATGGTTTTGATGATGGCTTGTTAGTGTTTTTTAACAATAAAGTATTTTTTTGGGGGATGGAGTCTTGCTCTGTCGCCCATGCTGGAGTGCAGTGGTGGGATCTTGGCTCACTGCAACCTCTGCCTCCTGGGTTCAAGTGATTCTCCTGCCTCAGCCTCCTGAGTAGCTGGGATTACAGGCACCTGCCACCACACCTGGCTAATTTGTGTATTTTTGGTAGAGATGACGTTTCACCATATTGGCCAGGCTGGTTTCAAACTCCTGACCTTGTGATCCACCCGCCTTGGCCTCTCAAAGTGCTGGGATTATAGGTGTGAGCAACCACGCCTGGCCATTTTTGTATTTTTTTAGTAGAGATGGGATTTCATCATGCTGGCCAGGCTGGTGTCGAACTCTTGACCTCAGGTGATCCGTCCACCTTGGCCTCCCAAAGTGTTGGGATTACAGGCATGAACCACCACTCCTGGCCTACAATAAAGTATTTTTTAAGGCACGCATTTTTAAAAAAGACAAAATGCTATTGCACACTTAATAGACTATATAATACAGTGTAAACATAACTTTTATATGCACTGGGAAACCAAAAATTTTGTGTGACTTGCTTCATTGTGTTGTTTGCTTTGTTTTGTGGGTCTGGAACAGAACTTGCAGTATCTCTGAGGGATGCCTGTAAAATCTACCTATTCAAAATTTCCATTTGGAATGCTAATAGTCTGTCAACTTAATTAGTCCAAAATGAAACTCATGATTTCCCCCTCAGACCTGATTTCTCCAGTCTTTCCCATCTCTATTAATAACACTCTCATTCACCCTGTTGCATTTACCCAAACCCAAGGAGTCATCCTTGGTTCTTCTTTTTCCTTAAAGTCCTATATCCAATTCTGTTAGTCATATGTGTGTGTGTATATATATATATATATATATATATTTTTTTTTTTTTTTTTTTGTAGAGACAGTGTCTTGCCCTGTAGCCCAGGCTGGAGTGCAGTGGTGTTATCACAGCTCATTGCAGCCTCAATCTCCTGGGCTCAAGTGATTGTTCCACCATAGCTTCCAGAGTAGCTGGGACTACAGGCCTGCTTTACCACACCTAATTTTTTTGTAGAAATGGGGTTTTGCCATGTTGCCCAGGCTAGTCTTGAATTCCTGGCCTCAAGCAATCTGCCTGCCTCTGCTTTCCAAAGTGCTAGGATTACAGGTATGAGCCACTGCTTTTGGCCAGTTTTATCTTCAAAATATATCAAGAATGTGATCATTCCTTGTTATCTCAATTGCTTCCTGTGAAGTCCGAACCACTATTACTTCTTGTTTAAACTACTACAGTAGCCTTTGATTTTTGCCTCTCCATTTCCATTCATGCTGCTCTGATGTTCTTTTACCACAGGGCAGCCAGAGTGATTTTTTATTTTTTTTTATTTTATTTTATTTTTTTTGAGACGGAGTCTCGCTCTGTCGCCCAGGCTGGAGTGCAGTGGCCAGATCTCAGCTCACTGCAAGCTCCGCCTCCCGGGTTCCCGCCATTCTCCTGCCTCAGCCTCCCGAGTAGCTGGGACCACAGGCGCCGCCACCTCGCCCGGCTAATTTTTTGTGTTTTTAGTAGAGACGGGGTTTCGCCGTGTTAGCCAGGATGGTCTCGATCTCCTGACCTTGTGATCCGCCCGTCTCGGCCTCCCAAAGTGCTGGGATTACAGGCTTGAGCCACCGCGCCCGGCCGATTTTTTATTTGTTATTTTTTGAGACGGAGTCTTTTTCTATTGCTCAGGCTGGAATGCAGTGGCACCATCCTGGCTCACTGCAACCTCGGCCTCCTGAGTTCAATCTATTCTCATTCCTCAGCCTCCCAAGTAGCTGGGACTACAGGCGTGAGCCACCACATCCAGCTAATTTTCTTTATATTTTTTTAGTAGAGATGGGGTTTCAGCATGTTGGTCAGGCTGGCCTTGAACTCCTGACCTCGGGTGATCTGCCTGCCTCAGCCTCCCAAAGTGTTGGGATTACAAGAGTGAGCCACTGTGTGCAGCCTAATTTTCGTATTTTTAGTAGAGACCGGGTTTCACCATGTTAGCCAGGCTGGTCTCAAAATCCTGACCTCAAGTGATCCTCCCACCTTGGCCTCCCAGAGTGCTGGGATTACGGGCATGAGCCACTGTGTCCAGCCCTGGCCAGATTTTTAAAGATGTAAATCTGTTCATGTCACTTCCTTGCTCACAATCCTGAATTGACTTCCCCATTGCATTGTAAATGGATTCTGAACCTCATCCAGCCTTACAAACTCCTTCATTTCTTACCTTCTTCCTCTTTTATCAACACTTCTGTCACACTGGCTTTTCCTCTGTTCCTGAAACATGTCAAGTTTGTTTTGAATCTGTATACTTGCTGCCCTCTGCCTAGTATTCTTGCCTCAGATCTTAGCATGTTTGGTTCATTCTCATAATTCAGATCTTTGCTCAAATAACACCTTAGAGAAAACTTTCTTTATTTTTATATTTTGAGATGGAGTTTCGCTCTTGTTGCCCAGGCCGGAGTGCAATGGGGCGATCTTGGCTCACTGCAACCTCCGTCTCCTGGGTTCAAATGATTCTCCTGCCTCAGCCTCCCGAGTAGCTGGGATTACAGGCATGCACCACCATGCCCGGCTAATTTTTGTACTTTTAGTAGAGGCGGGGTTTCTCCATGTTGGTCAGGCTGGTCTCGAACTCCTGACCTTAGGTGATCTGCCCATCTTGGCCTCCCAAAGTGTTGGGATTACAGGCGTGAGCCACTGTGCCTGGCCGAGAAAACATTCTACTCTATTTTCCAAACTATTTCTCTTCCAAGTCAATTAGTGTCTTATTTCTCTGGTTTTTCTTTTTCTTTTTTTTTTTTTGAGACGGAGTCTTGCTCTGTCGCCCAGGCTGGAGTGCAGTGGCGTGATCTCGGCTCACTGCAAGCTCCGCCTCCCGGGTTTACGCCATTCTCCTGCCTCAGCCTCCTGAGTAGCTGGGACTACAGGCGCCCGCCACCTCGCCCGGCTAGTTTTTCGTATTTTTTAGTAGAGACGGGGTTTCACCGTGCTAGCCAGGATGGTCTCGATCTCCTGACCTCGTGATCCGCCCGTCTCGGCCTCCCAAAGTGCTGGGATTACAGGCTTGAGCCACCGCGCCCGGCCGGTTTTTATTTTCTTCATGGCACTTTGAAGTTATTTATTTAGCTTATTTATCTTTTATCTTTCTCTTTGTAGAATATAAGGTATATTTTCTTCTTTTCTTTTTTTTTTTTTTTGAGGCAGAGTCTCACTCTGTCACCTAGGCAGGAGTGTAGTGGTGTGATCTCTGCTCACTGCAACCTCTGCTTCCCAGTTCAAGCGATTCTCCTGCCTCAGCCTTCTGAGTAGCTGGGACTACAGGCACATGCCACCACGCCCGGCTAATTTTTTATATTTTTAGTAGAGACGGGGTTTCACTGTGTTAGGATGGTCTCGATCTCCTGACCTCATGATCCGTCTGCCTTGGCCTCCCTAAGTGCTGGGATTACAGGCGTGAGCCACTGTGCCCAGCCAATATATATTTTCATACAGGGACATTTTCTATTTTGTTTACTGTGATATCCAGCTGAAAAGTACCTGACAATAGATGTCCACAAAATATTTGTTGAATAGATGAGTATTTTTTTTCTGTTTTTTTTTTTTTTGAGACAGAGTCTCGCTCTGTCGCCTAGGCTGGAGTGCAGTGATGTGATCTCGGCTTACTGCAAGCTCCGCCTCCTGGGTTCACACCATTCTCCTGCCTCAGCCTCCCGAGTAGCTGGGACTACAGGCGCCCGCCACCTTGCCCAGCTAATTTTTTGTGTATTTAGTAGAGATGGGGTTTCACCGTGTTAGCCAGGATGGTCTTGATTTCCTGACCTGGTGATCCGCCCGCCTCGGCCTCCCAAAGTGCTGGGATTACAGGCGTGAGCCACCGTGCCTGGCCAGATGAGTATTTTTATATAGGCATTTAGGATGAGGAAGCCTCTTCAAAGTTAGCTCTTCAGACTGATAGTCATTATTTTGCTTCAGGTATCATGAATACTTTGGACATGAAGGAAGGGAGAAGACCCACCTTCCAATATACATCAACATAATATATACATTTTTAAGTCAATAAGTGTTTTAGATTAAACATGGTTTATAATTACTGTATTAAATTTGTATGAATAATTGTGAGCTAGTTGCCTAATTGTTTTTTTCAAAATGAGTTTTCAGAATTTTCAGTGGTAAATTGCGAATATTTTATAAAATTGAGACAGATTGCTATTTCCGATGCTTATTATGCCATCAAGTTATTGACAGTGAATGAGATGGTGATGTATGACTTTACACATCTAAAGTGCATGAAATCTACCAACTTAAGTAATTGCAGTTTAAAAGTTATTTAATTTCTTAAGCCTTATGCCATTCGTTATTTCCATTAGTAATTTCGTGAGCTGCTGAGTCAAGACCCAAGAAATTCTTTTTTTTTTTTTTTTTTAAAGGCAGGTCAAGTGAAGCAGTGGTAATAGAGAAGGAAGGAAGAACTTTGTAACTGGTTGTGATCTATTAGTTGTAAACACGACTGCACTCGGACCAGCCAAGGCCCAAGAACTTTTGATTTACCGTGTTTATTTTAGGTTACACACTAGGAATATAAGCTAAAAATCTTATTCCCATAGCTGAGTGCTGTGGCCACATCTACTTAGGAGGCTGAGATGGGAGGATTGCTTAGCTCAGGTTTTCAAGTCTATCCCGGGCAACATAGCAAGACTCCTGTCTCCAAAAATCTTATTTCCAGTGACTTTAGTTCCAAATAAATTGTCATTTTTAAGAATATGTCAAATATTCTACTTTTTGACAGAAACAGTTTTTTCATAAACTAGGCTTGTGAGCTCCATAATGTGCTGGTATTATTAGGGAATATGGCTGTCTTTGATTTGTTTCCAAATTTGTAGAGATTTGGAATGTTCAGGAAATATCAGTCTCTCTTATTAATCTTGGCTTTAATGATCTTGGAATGAAGCTCATAAAAGGTATAAAGTTGAAAATATGTTTATTATATGTAAAATGCCATTACAACTAATGGGTCCTTTTATTAATAACCTTTTACAGGTTGTCACATTCTGTAAGGATTTTGTTTTAATTGTTCTCACATAGACATTGACTTTTAATATAGGTAGAAGACTTTTTGAATCTCTCCACACAGCTGTCTGGATTTCATATTTGTATTGACAAAGGGACTTTTGATGCCATAAGCCTTAATCCTGACAATGCAATTGAGAAGAGGAAGCAATATGTGAAATCTCTCTCCAGAGTGTTGAAAGTAAAAGGCTTTTTTCTGATAACGTCATGTAATTGGACCAAGGAAGAGTTGCTAAATGAATTCAGTGAAGGTAAATGACTATATGGCATTTAAATGTGTGCTTACCTCAGGTTTCATGTACTTAAACAGGTTTTCTCCCTGTTTTGTGTTAATAGTGGTTTACTTTTCTATTTGTGGGAATTGCCTGCTTTTTTCTCTGTTAATGACCTTGACAATAACTTTTGACTGTATATGCAAAGCACAGAGAAATAACATTGGTTGAGATCCAGAGATCTTCTAAAAAATTTTCTGAGAAATCCTGGCAGTTAAGTACTAACATTTATGAGCCTGTAAAAATTAAGTTCTCAGCCTGGGCAATGTGGTGAAACCCTGTGTCTGCTAAAAATACAAAAAATTAGCTGGGATTGGTGGCGCGTGCCTGTAGTCCCAGCTACTCAGGAGGCTGAGGTGAGAGGATTGCATAAGTCTAGGAGGTGGAGGTTGCAGGGAGCCAAGATTGTGCCACTGAACTCCAGCCTGGGTGACAGAGTGAGACCCAAATAAAAAAACAAAAAAACAAAATTAAGTTCTCTATTTGAATTGTACAATCTTTTATTTAAGATATATAATCTATTATTTATAGAATCAAACAAAACATATATTGTGCTTCTGACTTCAGTGCACTGATTTACCGGCAAATCCATAATAATGCAGATGGAAGAAGTACTTTTGTCTTAACATGATGAGAGTTTTAATATTATAGATACTTTAGCTGGTCTTGCCCTAGTGGTCATTTAGGTCTTCAGAGATTATAGAACAATTATTTTTAAGATTGCACAGAATTAAAATGTAGGGAATTGATAGAAGATTCTGGTGCCTGAGGCAGGATCCTTTTTTGCCTAGTTAGCAAAGTGTAGTTAGTGCAGTATCTGCTTAGTGGAGATCTTATGAGAACTGAGAATCTGTAATCTAGACACAAAATATTTTGAGTTCTCTGGCAGACTATTCCTTGCATTTTTTAAGAAATATTTTATCTGCCAGTTTTTCATGTAGTGCACAGGCATTTCTGGGAAAGTATCTTGAGAATCTACGAATATTTGCTTGTTTTTTCTTAGAATCCTTTTCAGATTAGTTCCCCCCCCCCCTTTTTATTCCAAATCCTGCACTTTTTTTTTTTTTTTAAGGATAGGATAAATTTTCAGGATGGAGTCTTGGGTAAAATGGTACTCAATATTTGGTTAAATTTTGAACCTCAACTGTCACAAGCTAATGGGAAGTGAATTACCTCAAGAGAATAGTTTACTGTGTACCATTATTTATAACTGTACTGCATATACCTTATTTTAGAGTTTGTTTTCTTTTTAGTATTAAGGGAATAGGCTGAGAGAACACTTAACACATGTCCTTTTGTGTGTGTTCAGTGGCTTTGACAGATTATATAATATAAAACCTGAAGTGTTTGAGGCTTGAAATATGAGCTTATGGCTTCATTACTATTGCCTCTGGAAAACAAGAATTATATGTGATTTATTGTCTTTTATTACATGTCATTTATTTTATTATCTTCCATGTTAAATTTGTTTCCTTTAGAACTGGTGAGGCCCTGTATCAATAAGCCTTTCCTCTTCCTGAACTTTGACAGTTTTAATAAATGCTCAAAGTTACACTGTGTAGGGCAAGTTTCTTTCCTGGTTTTTAAATACAGGTGTTCTTTTTTACTCCTAGAACCAGCAGACAAAAACATATTTGTCTGTCTTTGATAATGAGGAACAGACTTTAGCCTGGTTAGAGTACTTAAAAATGTGTCTCTGTCTGAAAACTATTGAGTAAACTATGTTCAATTTTAGAACGAAATACAGAATTTAAGTGAAGTGTTATCATGGGAAATGTTACATAAATAATTATATACAATTGAAAACATTTTTTAGGCATGAGTCCCTTAGAAAATGGTATTTGAAGTTAGATACGGGACAGTAACAGAATACACTGCCCTGCGTCACTGCCAAAGGTCTTGTTCCTGACTACTCATACTGGCTGCCACATTCTCTTTGCACAAAATAAAGCTTGTTTCACCAATCTTTTAAGGTTCTTTTCTTATTTGAACTATAAATGTTCATAAAACTGTTGAAACAGATGTTGCATTTTTTCCATGATACCCCTGATTATACAAATACTTTGTGTTATAATTTTTTTGGTGAGGGTTACCTGGAACCAGTTGCCCATGTTCTAATTTGATGTCCAAGGGACTTGACTTCATGACAATGAACGAAAGCAATAACCACCCATCTTACTTCAGAAGTAATTTAAGGGAGTCTTTCTGAATCTATTCGGGTTTGGGGAGCTATCCTTTGTTTTATATATTTATTTATTTATTTTTTGAGACAGAGTCTTGCTCTGCCCCCCAGGTTGGAGTGCGGTGGCACGATCTCAGCTTACTGCAAGCTCCGCCTCCCGGGTTCACGCCATTCTCCTGCCTCAGCCTCCCGAGTAGCTGGGACTACAGGCGCCCACCACCACGCCCGGCTACTTTTTTGTATTTTTAGTAGAAACGGAGTTTCACTGTGTTAGCCAGAATGGTCTCAATCTCCTGATTTTGAAATCGCCTGTCTCGGCTTCCCAAAGTGCTGGGATTACAGGTGTGAGCCACTGCGCCTGGCTGGGGAGCTATCGTTTAAAAGAAAAAGTAATTCAAATTTATTATCTAAATAGTTGAAAAATATCAATAACGTCAACACATAAGCATACAGATTAAAATAATTAAGACAATTCATTTATCATCAGTGGAGTACAACCACTATTAATATTTTGGTGTATTCTATTTTGAAATATAATAATTCCAGTTCTGTAGGATTAGTTCACGGAGTTAAAAAGTTAGTCCTGGAAAATTTATACAGACAGAAAATTTTTATTATTAAATATCCAAAGTATTTGTAAAATTTTTGAAAACAAATATGGGTATATAACTATGTATGTACCTAGCACAATGCCTGCATTTTCCAGCATTAAGATACATCATATTATTTTATTAAAAGAAATGTCCTAATTTGGAAAAGTTTTCTTTCTTTTTTTTTTTTTTTTTTTGAGACGGAGTCTCGCTCTGTCGCCCAGGCTGGAGTGCAGTGGCCGAATCTCAGCTCACTGCAAGCTCCGCCTCCCAGGTTTACGCCATTCTCCTGCCTCAGCCTCCCGAGTAGCTGGGACTACAGGCGCCCGCCACCTCGCCCGGCTAGTTTTTTGTATTTTTAGTAGAGACGGTGTTTCACCATGTTAGCCAGGATGGTCTCGATCTCCTGACCTCGTGATCTGCCCGCCTCGTCCTCCCAAAGTGCTGGGATTACAGGCGTGAGCCACTGCGCCCGCCGGAAAAGTTTTCTTGTGATAAGCTTTTAATAAGTATTATAATATTGAGTTATTATGATTTGGTGAAATTAGATAACATGAATTAGGATGTATAATGAAATAGTATGATAGACCAATTGATGCCATAATATAATTTTTATTTTTATTTTTGAAACAAGGTCTCTCTCTGTGTTGCCCATTGGAGTACAGTGGCAGGATTTTGGCTCACTGCCGCCTTGACTTCCTGGGCTCAAGAGATCCTTTCACTTCAGCCTCCTGAGTAGCTGGAACTACAGGCACACATCGTCATGCCTGGATAATTTTTATATTTTTAGTAGAGACGGGGTTTTGCCATGCTGTCCAGGCTGGTCTCGAACTCCTGGGCTCAAGTGATTCTCCCACCTAGGCCTCCCAAAGTGCTGGGATTACACCATGCCAGGCCCTGGTTGGCATTTTAGTAAGTGACCTTCCAGCTTTGTTTTATTTTTTTTAAAAGCAAAATAATAAAACATTTTATTTCATAGTTTAGGAAAACACTACATTACCTTATTTGGATCTTTACAAAATCACGGTGAATTTGATGGGGTGGGGGAGCGCATTAGTATTAGTAGCCTCAGGCTGGGATTAGAGGCCTGAGCCACTCCACCCAGTCAATATACATCATTTAAAACACTTTTTTTTTGTTTACAAGAGTTATTTGAGCTCAAAGCATGGAAATTTAGAAAATACGGAACCCCACCCCTGCCTCAAGAAAAAAAAAATTCCAAAACTGATAGTTCCATCAATAAGGGAAAAGCTTGATTGGCGTTTTATTTTACTTTAATTTTAAAATTTATTTTGAGACAGAGTCTGGCTCTGTTGCCCAGGCTGGAATGCAGTGGCATAATCTTGGTTTACCACAGCTTCCATCACCTGGGCATCTCCCACTTCAGCCTCCCAAGTAGCTGGGACTACAGGCGCAGGGGCGCAGGCCACCACAATGGCTTATTTTTGTATTTTTTGTAGAGATGGGGTTTCGCCATGTTGCCCAGGCTGGTCTTGAATACCTGGCCTCAAGTGATCTGCCCACCTCGGCCTCCCAAAGTGCTGGGATTACACCATGCCAGGCCCTGGTTGGCATTTTAGTAAGTGACTTTCCAGCTTTATTTGTTCTATTTTTTAAAAGCAAAATAATAAAACATTTTATTTCATAGTTTAGGGAAACACTACATTATCTTATTTGGATCTTTACAAAATCACAGTGAATTTGGTGGGGTGGGGGAGCGCATTGGTATTAGTAGCCTCTTTGCATAGAAATCAGGATCATGGTAGAGGTAACTTGATAGCCTATCTCATTTAGTAAGTGGTGAAGCTGAGACTTGAACCTAGGATTTTTGATTCAAAGTTAATTTTTTTAAAACCATACTGTGATGCTTTGAAAGTTACTAGTTCTTTATCTTCCTAGGACCTTTATTAGTTAGTTTAGTTTGAGTCTTCATCTTTGTTATAAATTATTGTTTTTAATTCTGCTGAAATACACATAACATACCACTTTATAACCATTTTTAAATGTACACTTCTGTGGTATTAAGTACATTTACATTTTTTGTGCAATTGTCATCACCATCCTTCTCCAGAACTTTTTCATCTTCTACAAATTCACTTACATTTCCAAGTTATTTTGCCTTTCTGTATTAAGTGCTTTTATGTGTGTGGTGTGAATTAATTAGATTGCTACATATAAAGCACTCAAAATAATGCCTGGCACATAGTAAGAACTCAACACAGGGCCAGGTGATGTGGCTCATACCTGTAATCCCAGCACTTTGGGAGGCTGAGGTGGGTGGATCACTTGAGGTCAGGAGTTCCAGACTAGCCTGGCCAACATGGAGAAACCCCATCTCTACTAAAATACGAAAAATTAGCTGGGTGTGGTGGCGTGTAACTGTAATTCTAGCTATTTGGGAGGCTGAGGTGAGAATTGCTTGAACTCTGGAGGCAGAGGTTGCAATGAGCTGAGCTTGTGCCACTGCACTCCAGCGTGGGTGATGGAGTGAGACTCCGTCTCAAAAAACAAACAAACAAACAAAAAAATTCGACACATGCTAGCTGCTTCCTACAAACGAGGTAATAGAGGCTAACAGAGATACAGCTTTGTGGGGGTGACAAACAGGAAGTTCAGGAAATGGGAGGTGGATGGAAAGCCTGTATTTTTGCAATTTGTTTTTGGTCTTGTCTTTTCCTTATTAAATTCCAAGTGATTTTGGGTGAGCATACATATACTGTACATACATAGTAGAACTGAAAAACCATGAAGTGAAATTCAGCACAATTTAGAGTTTGGACTTACAGTTTTACAAAGGGTTGAAAGGTATGGTGTTAATGCATGCATATAAATAAATGTAACTATGAGACTCAATCCTTAATAAAAGTATTTAAATTTTGTCTGACAGGATTTGAACTTTTCGAAGAGCTGCCAACACCCAAGTTCAGCTTTGGAGGCAGATCTGGAAACAGTGTAGCAGCATTGGTTTTCCAAAAAATGTGAGACTTTTTCTTGGACAAATTCAGGTAGCTACACAGAATCTACACAGCAAAGTTAACCTGACACAGAAAATCCTTGTGCAAATAAATGCTTAGTGAGTACACAGGATGCACATGTTGAATAGAATATACTGGATTGGTAAAAGAAAATAATAATAATGAGCATCTAAGTGGTTGGGTTTTAGAGATCAATCAATTTTTAATTTTCTTTTGTATTTGAAATGTAAATAGTTTTTGATTAAAAAGATTTCCTGTAACTGCTAAACAGTTAAAAACTTTAAAGTAGTAAATGAGTTTATAGAAAGCATGTATTTTTGATTTTTGCGCCTTGGTAAAGTTGAAAACTATTTATGAAGACTTGACCAAATTATTCCAGCATCAGAATAATAAGCAAAAGAACTTTGTTAGTGTTTTGTTAGACTATTTATGAAATATAACAAGAAATACTATTTTGTGTTGGATGGTGGTTATTTTTAAACTTAATACCTGTGAAAAGGCCGCTTACCTTTATGTATGTAATTAAACAAAATCAGAGAAATACATCAGTTGCTCAAAAGTTATCAAGCCTGCATTTTGCAGCTATGGTCTTCTATACACTGTAAGGGATAAACAGGTAGTAGAAGGAAAGAGAACTAAGGAATATTATTTGCTAGTGCTATGTTGAGTTGTCTTATTAAGTAATTGAATCCTTTCAATATCTTCTTGAGGTATGTATTGCTTGTTCTTGTTTCTACTTATAAGGAAAATGAAACTGAGAGAAGTGAAGTCACTTTTATGAGGTCCAGCAGTACAGGATGGAGCCAGGATTTTTATCTGGGTCTGTCTGACTTTAAAACACATTCTCTTCTAGCACATTCTGCCTCACAAGTGCTAAGTCTCTGCCTTTATAGCATTTACAGTACAGCTGGAGACCTATGATGATTACATATAAAGTTTAGTTACAAAAGATGGGTAGTTATTTTGTTAGTGTTCATCTGTGCAGTATCAGAATAGCAGCCAGTCAACTCTGTCTCATATCATCCTTCATTAATTTTCCCCATCTCCGTATTCAAAGACTTGCCTCTATTAAGAATTTTGTCATTCTTCTGTGAAAGAGTAGTGTAAGTTATATAAGCCTTCAGCGATACATGCACAAAGATATTCTAGTTAGGAGTTAATTTAGCAAGAGAAACAGTTTAGTAATGTTTTTGAAAAGATAAGGCATATTCATACTTAATACCATTTTATATTTATGGTAACATTTTAATATTGGAGCCATAATACACATTTTTGCATAATTTTTTGAAGATTTTCAGCTTTGTGTGCCGGTTGGGTTACATAACTAACAGACTTTTTGTTTATTTGGCAAATGTTACTCCTGTATTGAGTAAATCTAACATTATGTCCCTTTTCTTTTTGGGGAGGGGTAGACGGGGGAGTGAGTTTTTCATTTAGATAAACATTGATCAGCCATTAAGACAAGATAGTTGAAGACATATATGTGGACTTTCTTTTTTTTTTTTTTTGAGACGGAGTCCAGCTCTGTCGCCCAGGCTGGAGTGCAGTGGCTGGATCTCAGCTCACTGCAAGCTCCGCCTCCTGGGTTTACGCCATTCTCCTGCGTAGCTGGGACTACAGGCGCCTGCCACCTCGCCCGGCTAGTTTTTTTGTATTTTTTTTAGTAGAGTCGGGGTTTCACCGTGTTAGCCAGGATGGTCTCGATCTCCTGACCTCGTGATCCGCCCGTCTCGGCCTCCCAAAGTGCTAGGATTACAGGCTTGAGCCACCGCGCCCGGCTATATGTGGACTTTAAACAAAAATAATATTTTTGAAAAGCTTTTATTTTCAACATGTAAAAACTGAGACATTACTTCAAAATTATGCAATTTAAATTTTTTACAAAATTGTGTTGATTTTACAAGACAGGAGTTTTTTTTTGTTTTTTTGTTTTTTTTTTTTTTTGAGATGGAGTGTCGCTCTGTCCAGGCCGGAGTGCAGTGGCCGGATCTCAGCTCACTGCAAGCTCCGCCTCCCGGGTTTATGCCATTCTCCTGCCTCAGCCTCCCGAGTAGCTGGGACTACAGGTGCCCGCCACCTCGCCCGGCTAGTTTTTTTTTGTATTTTTTAGTAGAGACGGGGTTTCACCGTAAGACAGGAGATCTTAAACTGTAGATAGTTTTATAGTTTTTGAGATCTGGTCTTTGTTTTTTTTTCACATTAATATTCTTTGATTTCAAATATAACATAGATACGTACTCTTTTAGAATTTTGAGTTAAGTATATGCTATTTTAATGCACTAATCTTACAAACTAGGCTTTCTGTGTGACTAGACTGAGATGTTGAGTCTGATTCACAAAAAGCTTGGAATGGTTCTTTGTTGAAAAGCTTTTCGAGTCACTATTTGGAGCATGTTTGTGCCATTTGCAAAGGTGAAATAAATTGTTTTAACCATAGAGCTTTTTGATAAGGTTAGGAAAAGGAAGTTGTCATCTCTTCTTATTACTCTAATCCTGCTGGAAGCTAGCTTCTTGGGGACTAAAACCAGAACAAATGGAAGGTCCAAAAATGCTAATAAGAAATTAGTATTTTCACATAATACCAAACTGTTAAAAACAAGGCCAGCAAATGTCCTCAGGTTTCTGAAACAAACCATAAATACATTATTTAACTTAGTATTGTTAAATTGTATAAATATGTGGGTAACTGTGACAAATTATGCAGTTATAAAAAGGAGCAGTAAGTTAAGTAGTGAATGCTATTTTCTGTGGATAAGAATTTGGAATTGTAATTTCATTTAATCGAAAGACGCTTATTTTGAAGAAACTTGTTTGAAATGCAAACGCAATTTCTCGGTGCAGCCTGCATGGAATTGCTGCTTTTCACTATGATGTTACTGCTGCATAACAGGCCACTTCTGTGTATAGGAAGTGCGTGTGCAAATCCAAAGGGAATTGAGGCCTCAATGTGGGTGGGTTACACCAATTAACAAATACAAAGTTTTCAGTACATTTTGTTTTAAGCCAGGTGCACAAGTTAGAGTTGCTTTTTGGGACTGGCATTTATGTATGTGAGAATCAAACCTGATATCACTCTTGGCAGCCTGACTAAAGCCATTTAAAAATAAGTACAAACTGTCCTTGAATGATTTTTTTCCCATTGTAGTAGCACTGAGTTTTCCTTTTTTCTTCATCTGTGGTATGCATGCAATCTTCTGGGTTTTCTTTTTTTGAAGAAATAAGGGAGCTAAGTATATACAAAAGACTTTTAGTCTTTTTATGAATCATGTGCTTCAGTGGACTTACTTATTTTAAAATTTCTATGATACTATAATACGGTACTTTATGTTGACCTCAATTCACATTTATCCAGAGTATAATAGAAACCTCAATTTTTAAGGAACCTACATTATTGGTTAAGTTTCATATGGCCTTGAAATAATTTTCTTCAAATTGGTATACAAAGAAATAGCGTTTTCCTGCCTGTGTTAATGACTTTCGTTTATGTTCTTTTAAGTAATTTTATTTTATGAATTGTGTGTGTGTATGTGTATGTGTGTGTGTGTCTCTCTCTGTCTAGTGGCCTACAATGAAAATCTGTACAGATGTGAACAGTTCGTCTCCAGGGGAGAGTCCTGGGGTTTGAGTTCCTGTTTTGGGCTCTGTAAGCTAACGTGTATGTGCTCCTGGACAGCCCTCTGCTTTGATAGTATGAGACCAAGTGTCTTGTGTTCCACAGTAGTAACCTCTTTAGCTAATGGCGTGTGGGCGTGTGGGCGTGTGTGTGTGTGTGTGTGTGTGTGTGTGTGTGGGAGGGGGTGTTGATGGGCTCTGAAAGAAGTCTTGTCTCATACACTTCACTGAATGAAGGCTGCCCATGACCTAGAGCTTGATTGTGGGAGGTGAGGAGCATATATGGCTGAAAGACAATTGCATAGTGGGGAAAAAAATTAGGAAATCCTTATATTTCTCTTGGTTAGGCAGGAGACAGAGATGTCCATAGAAGAAGGGGGAGCTCATCAGCATGTTTTATTAACAGTTAATGGAAGAAAATTAATGCTAATTTATTCTTCATATACACCATGCAATTTGTTAGAAAAGTAAAAGAATAGTTTGAAATTCTTTGGTCAATTGATGGATTCCTATGTTCAGGGCATAGAAATGAAACTCAACATCAAGCAGACAAATACCCAAGCCCACAGGCTACATAAATGCTGAATAAAACCAGCTCTACAATGGAACTCTGAAAAGCGACGGGTAAGAAGCCTAATGAATGATTGAATATGACCTTAGCAAAATCCCTGGAGTGTTGTTGAAAGATCATTCATTTCCAGCTTAGATGTCAAGATGGGCTCTAGTAACCAGGAAAAAAAGAGAGCTTGAGTCAGTACTTACTGAGTTTTAAAAATCTTTTGCAACACAGTGTATTAGACTGAGCATTAAAAGGGCTTCTCTAGATGAATTTTGAGCTGTCACTATAGTTTAGGCCTAGGGAAATAAACTTAAAAAGATAGGAATAATTCCTAAGACATGAATGTATCAATATCCTATCCTGCTTTTCTGGAGTAGGACTTCAAAAACTGAGATGTATAGGCTGGCAGAATGTACTTTTGTCATGCTGATACCATTGTAAAAAAGACTTAAACTAGGAGATCAATTGAGCCCTAAAGTATTTGCAAATTACTTGCCTAGCTTGTTAGAAGAAGAAATAAAAAGCCAAAATCTACATTTTTGTTTTCAAAAGAAATGATTTCTTTGTTTCCTGAAGAGATGAGAAATGATAAATTCTTCCATGTTATATTTTTACGTACGTATTTTTATTACTGTACCGTATCAGCAAATGATAAGTATTTGAGCGATCTTTATTGTTCATAGTATCTGGAAGCATCTTAAGAAAAGCAAATCTAATACATCTGTTTTCCCAAATATGTAAAAATTTACACATGATCCAGCAATTAGCATATCGTGTATATTATCCGAGTAGCTTAGGAAAAAATATGAAAATACTCTGGTTGAATAAGGGGACTGTGAACTGTATTTCTCATTTTTCATTAATATATTACAGATCAGGCAGCTTATCATCAATGATGATAGCAGAATCGAAATGGTGTTGGGATGGCTATAGTTCCCCAGCTTTTAAGCCTGCCTTACTGCTGCAAAGAGGAGAGAACCGTTGGGAGGAAGAGGCTAAATGTAGAAGAGTGTGGGTGCTGTCAGTTCACATTTTCCTCCTAACCCTTCTCTAATAGGAAAATGTCAGGCTTTTGTTCCCATCTAATTTTAGTACATCCTGGCTAAAAAAATGTTGGGATGAAAAAATGTTAGGATGATTTCCAACCATGGAACTTTGAGGGGTGGGGTAGGGGAAGGAAGAGTGGAGGAAAGAGCGGTTTATACTCCATATCCGTCTGCCTCTCTGCAACAGCAGCTAGCCCCTACTCTGTTGATTTTGGTAATGAAATAAATTTAGATGCATTGAAGCACTGATAATTAGGTTTTCCTTCTATGTTCTCAGTAAGAAGCCTAGTTGGTTTCTGAATGGGGACAGTCATAATATGGTATTTAATAAAACATACCTGGTGAAATTAAAGAGCTGTAGGCAAGCTTTGGAAGAAAGACCTGAAATTGTGAGTGAAAACTACATGTGGTGCTATGTATAAATAGAACCTTTGAGATGCATTTGTGTTTCAGGGAAGCTGCTTTTATACTGTTATTTTGAATGAGAGTAATATTTTGATTTTTGAGAAGCGGTCATAAGCAAGGCATATAAGAATGAGCTGTTTATCCCCTTTGTAAACTCCGACAGGCCTAGAGGGAAAGCCCAGATTCAGTGAGAGAGCCAGTTGAATCAAGCAATTGATAATATAGTTTGTTCAAGAGATAGGACAGAATTCTTTGCTTTGTAGTTGGAAGTATCAATTGTTGTAGTTGTTATTTAATTAAAAAGTAATTAACTGGGCCGGGCACGGTGGCTCACGCCTGTCATCCCAGCACTTTGGGAGGCCGAGGCGGGCGGATCATGAGGTCAGGAGATCGAGACCATCCTGGCGAACACGGTGAAACCCCGTCTCTACTGAAAATACAAAAAAAAAAAAAAAAAAATTAGCTGGGCGTGGTGGCGGGCGCCTGTAGTCCCAGCTTCTCGGGAGGCTGAGGCAGGAGGATGGTGTGAACCCAGGAGGCGGCAGAGCTTGCAGTGAGCAGAGATCGTGCCACTGCACTCCAGCCTGGGCGACAGAGCAGACTCCATCTCAAAAAAAAAAAAAGTAATTAACTGGATTAAACTAAAAGAGCAATTCTGAATACTGGAGCTCACTAAGAAATAAGCTGTCTTCCCCCAGTATTCAGTTAGTGAGCCTAGGTTTCCTATTGGAATTTGTATGATGAAGACATTATGTAGCAGAAGTAAGATCATTTCATTATTTGCAATGAATTAAGGAGATTATTTTCTGAACTTGAAATTCAGTTGAATTTATTTTGGTTCCTTTCATTTTATAACAGCAGGTAATTTGTTAAAATCTATTAAGCAATAGAATAGATGTCAAACAAATGATTTTAAAAAATATTTAATTTTGGAGAAAAATGATTAGACCTAGCCAAGTCACTTTCCTTTTCTGGTCTTCAGTTTTTCTCTCCATAAAACAAGGGTGGTATTTAACATTCTGTATCCTTGTTAGCTCACATTGCCATAATAAAATACCGTAAACTTGGTGGCTTAAACAACAGAAATTTATTTCTAGAAAGGTAGTTCTGGACGCTGGAATTCCAAGATCATTGTGCTGGCAAGGTATATTTTATTTTAAGGCCTCTTCTCTAGGCTTATAAGTGGCTGCCATCTATGTGTGTCTGCATGACTTCTTTATGTGCGTTGGGGTTGGAGGAGAGGGAGCGCATAAGCTCTCTGGTGTCTCTTCTTATAAAGAGCACTAACTCCAGGCAGGCATGGTGGCTCACGTCTGTAATCCCAGCACTTTGGGAGACTGAGGAGGGCAGATTACCTGAGGTCAGTAGCTTGAAACCAGCCTGGCCAACATGGTGAAACCCTGTCTCTACTAAAAATACAAAAATTAGTGGTGCACACCTGTAGTCCCAGCTACACAGGAGGCTGAGGCGGGAGAATTACTTAAACCTGGGAGGTGGAGGTTGCAGTGAGCCAAGATCACACCACTGCACTCCAGCCTGGGTGACAGAGCGAGACTCTATCTCAAAAAAAAAAAAAACCAAAAACAAAAACAAAATAAAGAGCACTAATCCCATCCTGAGCGCCTCACTCTCATGGCCTCGTCTAACCCTAATTATTTCATAAAGGCCCTATCTCCAAATACCATTGCGTTGGGGGTAGAGGGTCAGGGCTTCAACATGTAGATTGTAGGGGGAAACCAACATTTAGTCCATAATACTCCTGAAATCAATTGAGGCTTAGAAAAAGCCCTATGAAATAGGCTTCTAGAATAGCTGTCTGTTGGTATGCACGAGGGATACTGGGACCACCTGCTTATAACCAAATCTATACATAGGTGAGTTTTGCATCCCAAGAATATTGTATTATCAATCTGAGTTTGGTTGAAAAAAGCCAAGTATAAGTGGACCACATAGTTCAAACTCATGTTGTTCAAGGGTCGACTGTATATGTGGGGAGATTAAATACTCCATTTGCTAACTGTCAGTTGTTAGGTAACTTGATGGTTCTTTTTAACCAAGGTATCTGTACTCATATATACATATGTATGTAAAATATTCGAAGCAGTCAGATGAATATTCAGTCTAAAAAATATTTGTCCATGTTTTCTTAAACTTTGTATTTGAGTATTGTCACTGATATCTTCTATTTGATAAGTTTGTATGCATTTGACCAGAGGTTTTTAAATTTTTTTATTTTTCTTTAAGATAGGGTCTCACTCTGTCACCCAGTCACCCAGTCACCCAGGCTGGAGTACAGTGGTGTGATCATGATTCACTGTAGCCTTGACCTCCCAGGGTTAAGTGATCCTCCTGCCTCAGCCTCCCTAGCAGCTGGGGCTACAGATGCATGCCACCACGTCGGGCTAATTTTCCTATTTTTTGTAGAGTTGGGGTCTCACTATGTTGCCTAGGCTAGCCTTGAACTCCTGAGCTCAAGTGATCCTCCTGCCTCAGCCTCTCAAAGTGCTGAGATTACTAACGTGAGCCACCGCACCTGGCCTAGAGATATCCAGGAAACTTAGGAATTTGCATCTTATTGTTTAGTCCAGTTCCATTTTTATATATAGAAAGATTGAGATCGAGACTGGGCCTTAGAAAAATTGTGATAATTTGAGGAATCTCCCCAATATGTTTCTTTTTTGACACAAGGCACAAACTACACACAGATGATCTAATTTGCCACTCTAAGACGAGTATAGAATATGGGTATAGTATATGGGTCTGCCCTTCTTATATATAGTGTGCTGTATATACTATAGTATATGTAGTATATGAGTATAGTATATGGGTCTGCCCTTATGCCCTGTGTCTCTCCAGGCTACTGTCAGTTTGTCTCTGTAACTGCTTACTTCCCCAGTGAAACTGAAGTATGTTAAAGGTGCTAGCAAAGTACCTTCTGTATAGTAGGCATTTAAGGTTGGTTTCTGTTCCATACATTTCTTTGAAACAGCTTGGAGAGAGAAGCAGTGCTTTAGACCCTGCATATTAGGAATGTGAATATTAAGTGAGAAATGTAAAGCAGCTTAGCGGGATTGCTGCCACACACCAAGGCCAAATCAGTGTTCTTTCCTCCAAGGACCCTTCTTCCCATGAAGCTGATATGTTTACTTGTTTGAGATTTTACCCCTCAGTGCCACAGTTTTAGTGTATTCAGTTCCATTGTAGGCATTTGTGTTCCAGGAGTGATTAAATGAGTGAAGAGAGGAGGAGTGCTAAATAAGTGAGAGGGAAAGTTTAGGTAGGCCTTTCAGAACTTCTTAGAAATAATACTGTATAGCTTCTTCTTCCTTAGTCTCTAGCGCTGGTGCTGAAGCACTTATTTATTTTTTTGATAGACCAAGTCTCACTGTATTGCTCAGCTGGAGTCAAACTCCTGGCCTCGAGCAGTCCTTCTGCCTCCACCTCTTAAGTAGCTGGGACTCCTCAGCAGTCCACTGTGCTGGACTTGAAGTACTTTTTTTTTTTTTTTTTTTTCAGTCATTTAAGAAATCAGGACCAGATATTATAATGCCAGATTTTCATGAAATGTCCTTTGTGATGTGTCAGCAGAGACTAAGAATACCCCTTGGATTTAGATCGTTATCTGTTTTAAGTGGTAATTTTTTTTTTTTTTTTTTTTTTTTTGAGACAGTCTCACTGTGTCACCCAGGTTGGAGTGCAGTGGTGCAATCATGGCTCATTGTAACCTCAACCTCCTGGGCTCAAGTGATCCTCCAACCTCAGCCTCCATAGTAGGTTGGACTACAGGCATGTGCCACCATGCCCAGCTATTTTTTGTAATTTTTGTAGAGACAGGGTTTCGCCATGTTACCCAGGCTGGTCTCGAACTCCTGGCCTCAAGCAGTCCTCCCACCTTGGCCTCCCAAAGTTCTGGGATTATAGGTGTGAGCCACTGCATCCAGCCCCAGTAATAATTCACTAAGAAATGTAGGTATGATGGGGGAAAATGTTAATGTGGGTACATTTGAATTGAAACCAAATGGACAAGGATATGATATACCTTCCTTCATTAGGTCTGAGTGCCAAAGCATTATTCCAAGTGACATCAGACAAAAGAACCAAGAGCAAGTCCCTGTAGGATCATGCATTAGGAAGCTGGTGGCATTGGATTTAATGAAAGTGTTGAATTGGATTTGGATCTTGTATTGGCCATTTAGGAAGCAGTGGCCTGAGATTTTATAATTGCTACTTTGCATCATCCAGATTTGATATCCTTAATCAGTGATTCAGGTTTATTTCCTTTGCTGTAAGCTAACAGTGCCATTCTCAGTGACATTTTCAAGTTTGATGTTGAGTAATACTTTAAATACTTTATCTGATTTGTCCTTAGTTTATACTAGAATTGACAGTGTAGTGTAGAAGGCATGGTGAATCAGTTGTTTATGCTACTCTAGGAAACATTTGGTTTGGCCAGGTTCGGTGGCTCACACCTATGTAATCATAGCACTTTGGGAGGCCGAGGCGGGCAGATTACCTGAGCTCAGGAGTTCAAGACCAGCCTCGGCAACACGGTGAAACCCCTTCTCTACTAAAATACAAAAAATTAGCCAGGTGTGGTGGTGTGCACCTGTAGTCCCAGCTACTCAGGAGACCAAGGCAGGAGAATTGCTCTTGAAGCCGGGAGGCGGAGGTTGCAGTGAGCCAAGATCGTGCCGCTGCACTCCAGCCTGGGCGACAGAGTGAGACTCCGTATCCAAAAAAAAAAAGAAAACATTTGGTTTTTTGGGTTTGTTTATTTCTTTAGCCTTTTTATTGGTGGTTATATGACTATCTCAATGTCTAGATTGCTTAGTATGACTATAGACATGTTGGCCAGAGCCATATTGCTTTCTCTAGTTCATCCTAGAGGACTTTAGTCTTTTAACCATTCTGAGAGAGTTCTACAGAGTTGAGGTCAATATGATATGATGTACCTCTTTACAACAGAACAGAATCAAAGCTCCAGTTATTTATGTTAGGTAGTTTAACAGTACAGTGGTTGACTAACCTGGTTTTGATCAAGGTGTTTTTTTTGGTTTTTGTCCCTTGTAAAAGTTAAGAGAAGCTGTAAACTAGTAATTGAAATAGTAAGCCAACTTCTCATTCATGTCAATTCTTTTATATTGTAGGTACAGTTCAACCTATAGCTGCAGGTTATGCACATACAAAATCAGCAAGGCTAGTCTCTCTTAGAACAGTCATGGGTATGAATTCAAACAAAAGATCTTTGCTTTTGGTTAATATAATAGATTGACAAACTGCTGAGGAGAGTTAAGAAATTCACAGGCTACTATGTAGGCTAAATGTTCTTTTCATACTGCTCCCAGGAATGTTCTACCCTTTAGAACTCTAGGGGCTGATTTCTTTTCTTGACATTTTAAATCCAAAGGATTCAGCCTTTAGATTGGGTTTTTAAGCTCTGTGAAATCACCAACTGTATCTAGTTTTAGTTTCCTTTCTACCTAATGAAAATGAAATTTACTCAGTTTCATTTTTAGGGGGAAAGGCAGGAGAGCGGTAGCTTTGGGCATATCACTAGGGAGGAATTAAAAATCGATTTTTCTTGAGACAATGACTTATGGCAGATAGTTGACAAGAGAAAAATTAAGTTTTGAGCTTATATCTCAAATACTGAATGTGAATTCCTCTAAAGAATGTTTAAGAAAAAAAGTTGAAATGGTTTCATTTAAAGATGTTAACATAAACATTTAGCCTGGTCTACAGTTGAAATATTTTCTAGATTAAATGTAATTTATAATATAGCAATATGAAAATATTGTAATTTGGTTTTAGATATGTTTTTTGGTGGGGTAACTGAAGTAAACTAGGGAACTCACCATGTTATAATGATAATAATTAGAGTCTACTTCATGTAAGATCATAAACAGATGCTTTTGAACCTTAGTATTAGAATAATAAAATAGGTTTAATAAGTTTTACATATGCCATTTACTTTGAATGTAGTGAAAAGCCTTTCTTACACTTTTTTTAAAGCTTTTTATTTACCATACATAAACTTTTAAATGTTTGTTATTCATGCTTGTGTTTTCTTGTAGCACATAATACCAGTAGCTACTATTAATTTTGAAAAAAAAAAAAAACGAAGTTGAAATAAGTTTTAACTGTTGCTTGGTTCTTTTTAGCTTACTTACCAGAACTCTTCCATCCAGTGAGTTGCAAGCGTGACATTTGCTGTGTTTTCAGCACCTGCCAACTTGGAAAGCAGGGTTTGTGCTCAGGACTTAGGCTCACAACCCATACTTTGTGGTGCACAATGCTGGCCCAGCTGGCATGCTTTCGTACCTCAATGGTGCTAGACAGTCAGTTACAAAGCTGTGTGGCTTCACATGCGCTGATCTCAATAGTCACTCCTCTTCAAGCTGCTTTCAACTCTTACTTTGTATCAAAGGAGTGGGATTGGTATTATTAAACTCATTGCTGAGGTTATTTTTCAATGAAAATAAATTGTTTTATTTAGTTCTTGGATCAAAGAGTAATTTTGTCCTCAGGAACCAAATACCGCTTTAAAAAGGTGTGTGTATATATATCATGTGTGTATGTATGTATATACATACACGCATGATTCCAGCTAGAGCTATAATTCATTTCTTATTTTCATCAGTGGATAAAAAGAACAGACAGGAAAGAACAGAAGGATTAATGTATCATGTGATCCCTACATGCTCATGTAGGTAGAGGGTTATTAGTTGTAGCTGCACAAAGATGTGGGAAAATTTACAGAACGTTTTTTTCTGAGTAAGACATGAAAATTGCCCCCATGATAGGCTCAGATTTTTTATTTCCATCTATAATCAGAAACTTCTTATATTTTCCAAAGAAGTATATTTTGCTAACATATTTCTAGTCACCAATCTTTTTGAAAATACTTAAGGTGGACTTGGTGATGTGTGTCTGCTCATAATTTATTATAAGTAATTTTAAAAGGTTCTGCTTTAAAAAAGATCTTTTCAAATGTAGAAAGAACAGTGTGAAATGTGAATGACTGGCTTTTAATACAAGGGTTGTGACAAAGAGGCAGTGGCTTTTGGAAGCCAAATAAAGGGGTGAATACATGTGCATCTGCATACTGCTGTTGGGTCCAGTGTATAACTTTTGGCGTTTGCTTACTTCACTTGTTAGTCTGAAAAGGATAGTATGTTATTCTCTCAAACCAGTTGATAATTTTTTCGTGGTGAGCTCTTTTTACAACCATACATACAGATAGATTCGATGGGAAAAACTGAACATTTGCTGGTACTTGTTCCAGCCTCAAAGCTCAGCTCTTTGTTTGAATGTCACATTTATCTGGTTCTAAAGGCATAAAAATAAAACACCCACTAACCACCTAGGACACTCCTTAGTGCATATCAAAACCCAACCTTTACCCTCCTCTGCACAAATGTGCTTAGGTGAATACTTTTATTAGCTTGTTGATACAAGTTTTAGTAGGTTACACCCTTAATAAAACACACCCTTATTGTCTCCTGTTGCTTAAGAGCTTTAAACTTATAATAGGGGAGCTCTCTAATTGGTAGTCCTCCTTTGGGGGAACTAGGATTGCTGTGTTTTATCACTGGTTTTCATATGTTTTGTTTGTTTTTTTTTCTTTTTTTTTTTTTTTGAGATGGAGTCTTTTCCTGTCACCCAGGCTGGAGTGCAGTGGTGCGATCTTGGCTCACTGCAACCTCTGCCTCTCAGGTTCAAGCGATTCTCCTGCCTCAGCTTCCTGAGTAACTGGGATTACAGGTGCCTGCTACCATGTCTGGCTAATTTTTGTATTTTTAATAGAGACAGGGTTTCACCATGTTGGCCAGGCTAGTCTCAAACTCCTCACCTCAAGTGATCCGCCCACCTTGGCCTCCCAAAGTGCTGGGATTACAGGCGTGAGCCACTGTGCGGGGCCATCATATATTGGTCTTGAAGTAAAAGACTGCAAGTAATCCCTGCATTTTATATTTCCCAGGGTGTTCTCTGGCTTAATCAGGTTAGCATTGGTTGATGATAACGGAAAAGTTACAAGTAATAGTTTTTAGATTATTTATGGATTTATTCCTAAACTGGCCTATGAATTTGCATTTAGGTGTCTGGTTGTGTTCAAAATCTGGTTTTGATTTGGTTTGACCATTTCGGATTGAACAAAGAGAGTTTAGCTCCATGTCCCTGCCCCATTGCAGCTTTTACATAGCTTTAAATCCAGAGTTCTACGTTTTTAGCTACTCTTCTGAATTGAGCAGAACTCTAATATAACAATTTTTTGGGTAGAATTTTTTCATAGTAAAGAACTATGGAGCTGAGCACTAAGAAGTGAGGGTGTTTTATAATATAGCTGTAGGATTATTACATCATGTGGGAAGAGCCTATAGTATGGAAGGTTAAGTGTGACACAGGTCTTTATGTATCTTTTTAGTCTTTGGAGATACAAATCTCGAAAATCAGAAGTAACTATTTATTGGTTAATAGCATAACTTCTTAAGCAAGTATATTAGTTCTAGACAGCCTCAAGAAAGCCTCAGAACCAGAAAAACAGGCTGCTTTAGGTTGGAAAGGAGGTGTTACAGCAGAGGAACTGGCCATGACCACCATCCTTGGAATGTGAAATGCAAATCATCCTGAAAGCAACAAGAATAATGGTTGTAATAATTGTTTCCACGCTTGGGACCCTGCATCTTGTTTTTTAAGTTGACCTGATGAACTAGTAATTGTAGGAATAAACTGAATGTTTGCCAGCAGGAGTCACTCTAGGCTTCCTAATAAAAAGTTAGTAAATTAAACTCTTGTCCTTAAAGCCCTCAAACGCTGAGGTGATTGTGTGATATCAGATAGCTTTAGGGAAACACTGACTCTTTTGGTTAAGCATAGCAGCATTCTTAAAATTATTCCTTGGGCCTTCTTTTGTTCACCATCGGTTCTTGGATCTTGTTCCTTTCGAGATTGGTCCTTAATGCATTTTTAAAAAGCAACGTATATGGGTAAGGGTATCAGTATCTTAGTATTCTGTATTCTGTATGTTAGTTCATTTTGGCTTTCTTAGGATGAATTGACTCTATCCCACATCATGTAACTTGAAATGAATAGACTCATATCCTTTCCAGTGATTGGTGTCCATTCTAATCATGCAGCAGAACTCAGTGGAGTGAGCTGTAGTGTGAAAGGAGATGTCCGTTCATGCTTTTCTGAAAAGAATGGGTCAAGTGTGATGATATTCTGAAATATTTCAGCAATAGCCATGAAATGTAATAGTTTCCCAAGCGCACAAAACTCAAGAAGTTAATTGTTCATTTATGTTTGATACTGGGATTGAAACATTGGATTAAAACCAATTAAATGTTCCTAGAAGCAACAGAAAAAGTTTCCCTATTTATGAATAGAACCATTCAAATGGCGCAGACACAATCCATGTAAAGTAATGAGGTGTTTTGTTTTTTTGGCAAAGGAGAACACAAAACAGGCATGGGGGGTTTAAAAAACCTTCTCTTTAAAAATTGCTTTTTGGATACAAGGTCAATAAAATAACATACACCGGTAGGAAGGAGTAATGGGAAATCTAGGGCTTCACTTCACAAGGAAAACAATCCCCCTCCCCCAGGTGAGCAGCACAATGAAAATACTCTGCTTATTCTATCAGGGTTACATTCCTGAACTTAAGTCAACATCCTAAGTTACAGAACTAAACATGCTCTGCCTCTGCTTAGCAACCACAAATCCTTCCTTCGCCAGTTGCATGTATTTTGGATGTGGCTTCTGAAGTACACATTCCTTCATTTTGATCAGCGCCCCGAGTTAGGAAACTTGCGTTTTATTTTCCCAAAGTGTGACAACACTTCAAGATCCCCCCCGCGCCGCGACCCCATCCGCCCGCTGTCCTGCACGCCACTGAAGTGACCGTTTCTTTTAAACCTCGGCACCTAACAACCCGGAAGCTGCACGCCTGAAGCCTATGTGGCCCAGCGTTTTCATCCCGGCTCGTGCGGGGGGCGGGGAGAGAAGCCCGTAGGGCCCCTGGCCCGGGGCCCGGGCAGCCGCGGTGGCGCGGAGCAGGCCCGGGGCCACTTCCCGCGTCCCGGGGCCTCGTAGGCGCGAGCGCGGCGAGCGGCGCGCGGCGGAGCCCGCAGGACGCCCTCTAGCCCCGCCCGCGGCGCGCCGCGAGCCCCCACTCCCCGCCCATCGGCGGCTGCGCGCACTGCACACTCGCCCGCCGCCGCCGCCGCACGCCGCCTGCCTCCTGCACGCCGCCGCCGCGCCTACCGCCCGGGCCCGCGACGCAGCCCGCTGAGCGCCGGGCCGAGTTCACGCAGCCGCTGTCGGGCGGCCCCGCGGCGGCGGCGGGCGCGGGCGGCCTGGCCGGTGCCGGTTAAAGGGACGAGTTGCAAATACTTCAGGAAGTGACAAGTCGATTTCCTCCTCCCCGGGAGCCGCTCGTACAAAGCGCTCGGCGCCGGCAGGCGAGCGTGCGCGCGGCGGACGCGCGGCGGGCAGCCCGAAAGACTTGGCGAGCGCTGGCGGTGACGGCGCTGGGTCCGCGTCCGGAGCGCCCCGCCGCGCACAGTAAGCGACCCGGGGCCGGGCGGCGGCGGCGGTGGCCGGGGGGCTGGCCCCGAGCGAGGTCCGGGCCGTGTGCGTCCCGGCTGCCGGCTGGAGGGAGCCTGGCTCGCGTGTGCAATGGGCTTGCCTGTTTTTTTTTTTTTTTTTTTCTTTTTTACTAGTGTTGCTGGTTGTCTTTTTTTCTGCCTTGTTTCGCGTTTGGATTGGGTCGGGCGGTTTCTCCGGGCGCTCGGTCTCGCCCCTGATGCAGGCGTGAGACTTGTCAGAGCACAGGCATGGGGACGAACAAGCCTGGCTGCGGCGGAAAAGTCTGCGCTCCCCAGGCCAGGACGGGCGGGCGGGCGCGGGGACTGCTGCGTCCGGGGGTGTCGTCTCCGCGTCTCGACTTGAGCCTTGACTAGCCTCTGCGGAGGAGGCGCGGAGTCTCGGGAGCCGGGTGTCCCCATTCGCCCCGAAGTTCCCGCATCGTTTGCAGACAACTCTTTTGTTCGCGGAAGTTTGCACCCGTCACCCCCGGGATGCGGGCGCGAGGCGGCGGGCTCCGCTGCTGCTGGACTGTCCGGGGCGGTCAGGATGGTGGTGAAGGGGGCATTCTGTCCCGGGCGGGGGAAGCCCGCAGGGAGGCCACGGCTGGGGCTTGTGAGTGGGGGCGTCCGCGTCGGCGTGGCTTTTGCACATGGCGAGAACGGCCGTCCGGCACAGGCACACTGGTCAAGTCACATTTTTGCCTGTCTTGGATTTTGCAAGCCCGTGGGAGGCAGGTTACGCGCTCAGGGTTTCTCTTGGTGGGGCAGAGACGAAAGAATCGAGGACACCCAGAATCCGGGGAGGGTTTGCGGTTTGTGTTGTCCCAAGTGTGTTCTCGCTCCCCCGCCCCCCACCGTGTCCCCCAGCCCCCAGCTCTCCACCCCCGTCTTCGGACTTGGGGAACAATGCTCGTGGTTCGGGCCGGGGCGCCGCAGCAGCGACGAACCGCACGGACAGGTTTGCCTGGGTCCCTCGCGTTCGGACGCCCCCTGAAGCCGAGCTCCTTCCATCTGACCGCCCAGGCTCATTAACACGTACTGTACTTAGGACGATGGTGAACAAAGAAAAGCTCTTTGCAGCGTTTGATGAATGGGATTCTGCCTCCTATAGGCCACACTACGAGTCTTCCATACGGTACAATCTCTGGACTCGGTGGTGTTAGGAAAGTGGCCCCCGGAATGGCTTGCATTCCGGGTCTGGGATCCTGGGGTGGGCATTTGTGCCGCTGCGCTCGCCTTGCTGGAGCGGGTGCAGATGGAGCCAGGCTGACGGTTGTTCAACAGGAACAAATGTTTGTTGAATTGTTGGATGGTGGAGAAAAGAGACTGTTTCCTATTGACTGCTGCAGGAGTTGGAATGGCATTGTTTATTGGCCTGGGAAGCCAGGCAAGCGTCTTGTGCTGCTTACAACATATTAGCAGACTTCCAAATGACATGCTAGCATATGTGTTCCCAGCAGTCCCCACCGGCTGGCAGGGAGATTCCTCCTTGCTCCAGATCCTGGACTCGTTTAAAAGATGCCACCTGGTTTGAGGAATTGGGAAGGAATGGAGTTAGCCGACCAGGTGAAACTGACTGTTCCGTATTAGGCCAGATTTTGGTTTCATTTTAATTTAGCTGTTTAAGAGTAACGTGTGTCAGTTACAGTTTTGATACTGCATTGCAGGTCTACAGGGTCCCCCACCCCACCTTTAGCTGCGGACTACATAAACAGCTACTTGTCCCAACTGATCGTCCCATTCAGTGGGAGAAGGTTTGGATCAGGCTTGGTAGCCCTTGACTCTGTGTCTGCACTTGGCTGTCACCCATCATGCGACCTGGGAGTGTGCCGATCCAGCTTCCAGGCGCTTTTTCAGGTTAGAAAGCTAAGGAGAGGCGTGGGGAAGGCCTGTATTTTTTTCTTCCAAACGTTCCTTCAGAGAACGAAGCTATTTGAATTCAAATGATGTTGCCCAACTACTTCCTATTTTCTTTTGGGAAGGTGAGATTCATGTGCAGTCATTTTGATATCAAAGACAAGTTTTTAAATAGAAACTAGCAACCTCATTGCCGCAGAAGTGGACTTGAATGTTCCATTATTCTCAGGACAAAGTAGAGCATTCCCCTGTCTTGGTTCATAATGTTTTCAATCAGTTTCCCCCTTCTCTTTTCAACTTGGGGTATGTTGCACATAGCATTTTGGAAGTTCATAAAGTTCTTTTGGAAAGAGCTTTATGATACCTTTTTGTCATTGTGGTGGTTACGCTTAATTGACATTTTATGGGAAGTCCTGGTCTTATTTCCTGGGCCCTTTCCGTCTCCATGTTTTAGTCTTTCTCTTTCCCCTTGTTGATTCCCTTACTGCCCCACTAGCTTCCCCATCCTCCCTATAGAAGCCTAGCGGGCTTGGGTTCCTTTAAGCGGGTCCAGTGAGCAGGCGCCTGACCCTTGATTGAAGCTCAGGAAGGGCCAGCCTGCTCTCCTCCCCTTCTGGAGGCCAGAGAGCGAGCCGTGTTTAAATATTAGGAGCTGGCAGCAGGGGACGCTGCGGAGCTCTTTTAAAAAGCACAGCCTTCTCACTCCTTGCCTTGGGCCCTGAAGACTGAGCTCTGGGCCCACCTTCGGATTGTTCAGTTGATGTTTTATTTGGGTGGCGTGACTTTCTGCAGTTAAATTGCGCATTGTATGGAAAACTTTCTGTTCTTACCCTTAAATAAAAAGACTAAAATAAGCAAATTCTCAGATCGGCACAACCCCCATCATTACCACCACCACGCACACCTCTCTGATGTGTAATAAAAGAAACCTGCAGGCATAATTTGTTATGTAATGTGCTGATAATACAAGTTTCGGTTTTCTATGGAAACCAGATGTGGAGGGACTCTCTTTAATTGATCCAGCAAGCGGAAGACTAATAGATTAACTAGTCCTTGCAAACCCCAATGGTGTTTTGTTTGTTTAACTTTAGGGGAGAATCCTTATAGGGCTTTGGAGAGGTTTTTACCCTTAGCTTCTGCTTTGCTGCAGCTGTCCTTTTTGTCAGACTCTTCTTCTCTTGAAAGAACCAGTTTGTTGCCAACCCGAAGCACATGGCTGGAGCTGGCGGGGCTCAGTGAAGCTTAGTTCTGCTGGACTCTCCTCCTCGCCTCATCCGGCTGCTGCCCTCCCCTCCACTCCACAAAGGGTCTGGCCAGGGGACTTGGGTGCTGGGAGGAGTGTTGATTGTTGTCCCTCAACTCCTTCCTGAAGTGTCAGTCCGATCATCCAGGGAGAGTTTCTGTTTAAACTTGTCCAATGAATACACCTTCCGAAAATCATTGACTCTCTTTCTCTGATTAATTTGTTTGTTTCCTGCGTAACTTTGAGAGTTTTTTCTGGATGGCTGAGTCACCTTTATTATGGCCCAAGGTTGGGGACGGCACTGTAATAGCTGACCCCATTAACAGCAGTTTCATTGCCTGCCGGGATGTGAACTTTGGAAACAAACCCAGAGGCTTAGATATGCTGATGTGCCCTGAGACTTGCTTAGAAAATTTTTGTTGTAGCGCAGTTTACATTAACATGATTAATGACTGCGCCACTGAAAAGTCCATATTCAAAAGCAATTTACCGTTCCCTAGGGTTCTTCTTACAGTGAAGTATTTTTCTTTGCCGAACAACTTTAAGGTAACTTCTTTGATGCTTAATCCAAACCTCCTGTGCACCGGGTTTTGGGGCAAGATTTGGGCTTGGTGTATTGCGGGTTGTGGTTTTGGTGGTGCCTGTCTTAACCTTACCGAACTTGGGTCGGGGGAACTCGAATTCTTATCTCAGAAAGTTCTCAGATCTGAGCAACAGACTGCTGTGCTGGCTAGGATGGGAGGGAATCTTCCAGAGGAAACTTGGCTTCTGGGTGTCTTGGAGTGATGCAAGGAGGCTGGAGCTGAAGATTTTATTTTCTTTCTCCTCACAGTGATTGGAGATACTTGAGCTTTTCTGAAAAATAGAGACGTCCTTGGGTTTTTCTTGTTTTTTCTTTTCTTTCTTTCTTTTTTTTTTTTTTTGTTAAATGTGGGTTGATTGAGAGGGGGAAATACTGATGGGTGGATCTGAAAGCAGCCTTAGGAACCCGAGAAAATAAAAACACATTTGAAGGACTCTGGAAGATTTTGCATTTCAAAGGGTCTACCTTGTAGAATTTCACATCACGTCAGGGGTTACAGAGAAGTGTGACAGGCACCCCCGCTTCTTTAATGGTTCTCCCTCTCTCCTGCTGTGGGGGCTGCACGGGGAAGCTGGCTTTTGCATGGGGGATGGGGGACAGCTTGGCCAGACCATGCTGGAATATCATGGAAACCACATTGCCTCTTGGGCATCTGTAAGTCTCGGGAAGGACTTTTTCCATGGTGCCACTCTCAGGAGGGTGAAAGCAAATCATGTTGGTAAACAGCCCATTTGACCCCAGAATGCGGTGGCAGGCTAACTCCTGACTTCTCCACTCACTCTTTTTGTTCTCTCATTAAACAAAGAAACAGATTCTTCCCCTGCGCTGGTATAATGTGATTCCCAAGGATTTAGCTGAAATGGGTGCAGATTGTTCAAAGAATAATAGCAGCACCCACTGGTTGTTGAAGGCCCACCCAGGGCCCTGGGCTTTGTATACACTTTCTAATTCTCAAAGCAAACCTGCAGTTATAGCCGAGGCTCAGAGAGGCCAAGTAACTGGCCCAAGGCCACATAGCCGGAAGGCAGAAAGCCAGGAAGGAGCTCTATCCCTTCAGAGCCTGCTTGCTTTCTATACGCTGTGCTGTGTATTCATACGATAGAGGCACTGGGTTCTGTTTTATTTCAAAGCAGAAATTTTATTTAGTCTTGTTAACACCACAGGGAAACCTAGAACTTTTAACTGCCTTTTCCCCTCCACTCCCCTTTCCTATGGCTGTGTGTGTGTGTGTGTGTTTTTTTTTTTTTGGAGTGATTGCAATCTGTATGTACTATAGGAGCAAAGGTAGTGCCATAGTTTGGGAGGCTGAGATGTTTTGCTTCAGTCTCAGAAAAGGCAGATTCACAAGAAAACATTTCCGGTGACCTTCTGGGGGAAACAGGAAGTAAACCTGGCAGCCCACTGGAAGCACCGCCATTTATTCAGATTCCGTTTTCCATTCAAAGAGATTCTTAAAAGCGTTTCCAACTTTTTTTCTTTTTGCGTTTGTAATTCAGATGTCTCAGAGTAAATTATGATGTGGTGTTTGCCACTCCAGGTCTGTACAATATCATATTTTGTTTATGTGCCTAAAGTAATCAAGTCACTGAACACAATTGTATATCCTCCAGTGTGGCTGAACTCGGTATGCCCCAGCCAGGGCTGGGCAGCGGCCCTGCATTCTGTCTCAGACAGATGGCTCTTTGCAGGTTGGTTCTGGGGGCGGGGGTGTGTGAGTGTGCGTGTGTTTTGAAGGAAGAATAAGGAGACCCATCTCTAGCAAGGCCTGCCTGGCTGGGCATGCTGTCCTTTCTGCCCCTGAAGAGTTTGTAGGAGAGTGCTGGAACTTCTAGAAGCTAGCGTAGTGGTTCTGAACCTTGGCTGCACATTAGAGTCACCCGGGAAGGTTGAAAAAAAAAAAAATCTAGATGCCCAGGCTGCATTCAGGCCCAATTACATCACAATATTGGGGAGGGAGGGCAACAACCCCGCACTGGTATCTTTAAAGTTCCTGAGTCGATTCTCTTGTGCATCCAAGACTGAGGAGTGAGGGCTGTAATAGACCCCATGCATACCTAGGGGTCTGTTCCTTAGTTTCCCTATTCCTTAGCAGGAGATTGGGGGCTTTCATATTCAGGAGTGGAGCAAACCTATTGGCATATTCTGCTGCTACTGCTGCTATGTCTTGATGAAGTGGCATCTGAAAGGCACCATCCCTAGGTGAAGTGTCTGCTGTGGGCATCCTCGAGGTCATTTCTGTTTCTGCTGGGCCAAGATTCAGCACAGTCCCTCTGAACCACTTTCTTTCCAGATTGAAGGGGGCAGATTTTACTCAGGTTGTGGTGTCAGGGTAGTTCTCATGCAGGCCCTTCCTCCCCACGGTCCTAGTGGTCTTGTTCCTTTTGGGGGTTTGTGCCCCTGGGGCTCAGGGGAGGAAAGATGCAGTTAGGTTCCAGGGCATATCCTGGCAACTCTCAGTGAGTGGTGAGTCTTTTTCACCCAGATTTGCAGTGAATGTCACTCTATCAGGCACTTGGTTGTCCCTGACAGCTCAGAGCCTGTCTTCCTGTGAACATACTCAGGATTACATTTCATAGAATTGTGTTTAGAATGGCCAGGGTGCTTGGAGAGCGAGAGCTTCTTGGGCCTGCTGATGTAAACTTCTGGAAGAGAGGTCTGATCCTTAAGAGGTGAGGTGAATCTCCCAGGGTCCTGTAGCCAGTTCTCAAAGGTGCAGCCTCTGTCTCCTGAGTCCCTGCCCTACTGCTGTGCTCTCATGATGTGGAACCTTATTCTTGCTTGCAGGACAGCCTGCTTTAGCATAGACCAACAGGTGAACTTGATCATTGCTCAGAGAGTTCATTTGCCAAGTGAAACATGCTATCCATCCCCGTCCCCACCCACCAGCCCCAATGGAAGGTGCTGAAACCTTGTAAAGGTGAGTTTGATGAAAAAGGTTTTGGCCTCTATGCCAAAAGTGTCAGTCTGCCTGGCTGTGTCGTGGTGGTGGTGAGTAGTGAATAAGGGCTCTTCCCCCCGCTGTGGGGAGTTGGGTTTGGGCTGAGTGAAGGGAGAAGAGAATTGGTGTTTCCTCGGGGCTGCAATTTCCATATTCATTCAGCAGACATTGATTGGACATCTGCTGGATGTCCAGCGTGGAGCCGGGCACTTTACTTCATTAGTTCATTTAATCCTCGGCACAACCTATGGCTCAGGGACTAGCCTAATGTCATTGCTGAAGACATGCTGCCTGGAGAAATCACTCACCCCAGGTTGAGAGGGGAGGTTGGGATTTGAACTTGGCCCAGCTGACCTCAGTCCTGTATTCTTTCTACCACACCCTGCTGCTTTTCCATCCAGTGCTCACCAGGGGAGGAGAGTTCCTGCTGTAAGACATGTGCATTGCCCAGTGGGCGTTCCCTGGCAGCTCCTGTCCGGGTGCCATGCTGCAACTTCTAGGAGGGGGCGTGGGTGGGCCCTCGAGCTCCTGGATAGCTGGGTTTGTACAGGTCCTGTCTGGGGCCATTGTGTGTCCTGGCAGCTGGACTGTGCCTTGTGCAGGAGAGGTGGCTTATACAGGTTCCAGTTGCTGCTGCCTGCCCCCACCTCGTGGAGGCCACCCTCCCTCCCAGGCTGCCCTCTGGCTGAAGCCTGAAGCACCCTGACAGACAAAGCCCAGCTGGGAGAGGCCTCCGGCCCTGCCTGGAATTCCCCTTGCTCTGGCATTGGTCTTGGCCATGGGCCTGGGAGCGGAGGGAGTTTCAGTCCGCTGGCTGGGAGCAGCTTCTCTGCATGTTTGGAGGTGGAAAGAAGTTCTCTGCAGCTGACTCTCTCCATGATCTGGGTGAGGAGAGGGAGCCTGGCTCCTGAGCCCCGGGGGCAAAGAGGTGTCTGTGATTTTGAGTCTCCAGAAGGAGAGCGGGATGCAGGGAAGCCCCTCTGTGGCATGATCGTGAGGACCGGGCCGTAGGAACCGTTCTCCCATGGAATCCCTTTGGCGGTCACACGATTGAATTTCCTGGCTGGAAGGTAGTGGGCACAGACTGCCTACTTGCTGGACCTAATTTGCCCTGTAACCCTCTCTGGGCCTCCGATTTCTCACCTTGCTGGTCCTGCCACCCAACATTTTTAGGAAGATTAGTTTAGAGCTTGTTTGAGAAGCCCCTTGCAACAGGCGTAGTGCCTTGCAGAGCGATGCCAGGTAGGAGATGAGTGTGACTGGGCAAGCAGGGTTTCTGCTGCAAAGCTCGTGGTCAGCTGCATGCCAACCAGGTGCTTCTTGTGGTTGCAGGAAGAATGGGGACTCTTTGGCATCACAGAGGAACTTTGGACAGAATCTAGGTGAAACCCAGTTCTGTATCATTGAGGGCAAAAGTAGCATTCAGCTTTGGAATCAGAAGCCTGGGTTCAAATCCCAGGTCTGCCCTTTGTTGGCCATGCCTTTGAGCAGGCGACTGTCTCTGGCCCCCATTCCCTCATCTGGAGTATGGCAGTGCTGACAGCAACCCCAACCCATAGGTTCAGGGCCCTGAATGAGACCACACGTGGGGACACTTAGAGCTCCCCAAACATTAGTGAATATCTCACACGGCCTGTGGCAATCGTGTGCTGTTGTGAGGACTGAAGAAGGGCCGGAAGGACGGGAGTCAGGCAGGTTGTCCTGAGGAGGTCAGTCAGTGGTGACAAGATACAGGACAGAGCAGAGGGGACTTCAGCTGGAGTTGGGCTTGGCTGGACGGGTCAGGCTGGGGCAGCTAGAGCCTTTTCTCCTCCAGCATCCTCCTCTCTCAGGTAGCGCAGGGTTTTCTTGGGAGGAAAAGTTGAAAGTATGCATTACAGTTTAGTTTGCAGTGTGTCTGTTACCAAGAGTTGAGACTGGTGAAATCTTTTAAGTTTTCTCTTTAGGAAACTAAATCTTTGTTTACCAAAAGTGATTTAGTTTTGGTCCTAAGCATAGAAAGTTAAATGCATGTATGGGTCGTGATGTGGCCTCACCATCTTGGCTCTGCTGCGACCCACACTTCTGTAAATGAATTCTTTGGAAACCAAGGAATTAATGGCTGCACCCCTACCTAGACTGAGAGTGAGGGGCCCACTTACTACCTTTTGGATTCTGTTTAGATGCTTTGCAGTGGGCACCTTTGTTTTTTGCTATTCCTCTCATGTTGGGGGAGCTGCCTTGGACACCTGGAGTCAGCGTCTTCTGGGTGCGGGTTATGTGGTTGCAGCTGGGGCGCCTGCCCCCCGCTCAGCCTGCGGTGTGATTCTGACTGCTTCTAGATCCCTTCGCCACCTGAACCTGACCTCAGTGTCTGCAGGAGCAAGAGCTCATCTAAGCTTGCTGAAGCTTTGAAAGGAGCCCTTGGCTTGGAGGACAGAGGGAAGGGTCCAGGCTGCGCCACCTGGGCTTCTGTTGGTGCAGGCCTCTGACTCCTGACGCGTCTATTCCCTGGGTCTGGTGAGCATCACTCTTCATGAGTCTAGGGCTGGCTGGCATCCTGTGGGGTGAACAGGATGGACAGTCTTGACTCATGAGATTTCCTGCTGCACTTTGGGTAGCTTTGAGGGAGACCCCTTTGTGTGGGGTGTGAAGACTCATGCTGTTTACTAGGCTCTGGGAGGGGGCCCTGACTCCAGACTGTGGCAGCCCCTCCCCTCTGGGGCTGGTCCTAGAGCATTCTCTCAGAGGAACCACCAAGGTGGCTGGGCATGGGTGGCCTTGAAGCAGACCTTCTGCTAGGACGATGAGATCCTGAAGCTTTGTGAGCGAGGGCTGCATAAGGGAGGTCTCCGAGGTGTCTCGGCTGCCTCTGGTCTCATGGATGTGACAGAACTCATCTGCCAGGTGGAGTGTGTCATCCTTGCCCACTGTGTCCTCCTTGGGTGTGTCACTGTTCCTGTGATAAGCACAGAACATACCTGCCATGGCGGTGGCCCCCAGGCTCAGTGCAATTCAATCAGTATGGAGTAACATCTACTCTGTGTGTCAGGCACGTCATCAGGCCCCGAGGAATTCAGAGATGCATCTACCGAATCCCTGATTTTAGGGAGTTCATAGCTCATGTTATGGACAGTCAGACTGCAGGTGTTTATTGAGGTTCTACTATGTGCCAGACACAGTGTAATAAATGAATGAAGATATGTTTACACAAGGTACTGGTGAGTCACACTGTCCTCTGGAAGTCATAGAAGGTCTCTCTAACTGAGCTGAAGAGAGGAGGGCAGGGAAGGCTTCCTGGAGGGGGTGACAGCTGACCTGAGCCTTGAGGAATGAGTAGGAGTTTAGACAGATGAAGAATGGGGAGGAGGAGATATTCCAGACCAGGAGAGCGGCATGAGACTGCGTCAGGGAATCTGGGAGACCTGGAGCCTGGGTGAGAAGAGTGTAGATTTCAGAGGGGAGCGGAGCTGATCTAGGTCAGGATGGCAGTAAAGGGAAGGACGAAGTGCTGGGAGAAGGTCCACCTTCGGGGCGCCACTGCCCAGGGGCCCAGCTTTTTGACCTAGGAGTGACCTTCCTGGAGAAGCATGAGACTAGCCTCTGAGAATTTTCATCAAGTGCCGCCTTGGCCAGAGTGATGTGGTCTTTGTTTATTTTTAGGCAAAACTCTGGCATTTAGCGGGGGCACTTGGGATTCCCAAGAGCTTCTAGAACCTCTTGCCTGTGCTGCACTGGAACTAAAGAAGTCAAAGTTCTGGCGTGTGAGTTGAAACAGTCCGATTCAGTGTAAGACTATTTTTTCTTTAAAGGGAAAAACAGGCCCCTAACCATGTTGGTGCGATGGAAGAAGGAGCTTCCGTGCCTGTTGGGCTCTGTCATAGCCTGTTCTCACCGGTGTTCTCAAAGGCAGGGGGAAGCTGCTGACACAGACACTCGAGAATGGCGGGCCTGAGTCACCTGACTCCTGGAGGCCAGTGCGCCTGAGGCCTCCGCTGCCCTCAGATGCCAGCCCAGATTCCAGGCCCCATTGACTGTGGCATGTGACCTGGGCCCAGAAGAGGAGAATAAAGAAAAATGCTGAACCTGTGCAGAGGCAGAGGCAAAACTGCAGTTAGCAGCCCATCTTGGCTTTGTGGGGTGTCTTTTCCAGGGCTGGTAGGGTTTTGCTCATCTGCATTTACTCCTGAGGGAAGAAGAAAGTGAGTAAGTTAGCCGCAGATGGTTTTGATTTTAACAGTAAACCTCTCTATTCAACTCATTCCTGGGGAGGTTAGCACATGCCTTCACCTGTTAGAAAAGAAAGTAAAAGAGGATCTGGCCTGGGTGCGTCCACATAGGCCAAAAGTTGAGCAGCAAACTGGAGTGAACGAGCTGTATGGCCAGAAGTTGGAGCAGAGAGGGGATCAGACACTTAGGCTCGGGAGAGTATGTGATAGACCACAGGAAAATGAGTTCTAACTTGCTTTGGGGAAAAAAAAGATTTTTTTTTTTTTTTTTTTTTTTTTTTTTTTTTTGGAGACGGAGTTTTGCTCTGTCACCCAGGCTGGAGTGCAGTGGCGTGATCTCGGCTCACTGTAACCTCCACCTCCTGGGTTCAAGTGATTCTCTTGCCTCAGCCTCCCAAGTAGCTGGGACTACAGGCGTGTGCCACTACGCCCAGCTAATTTTTGTATTTTTAGTAGAGACGGGGTTTCACCATGTTGGCCAGACTGGTCTTGAACTCCCGACCTCAGGTACTCCACCCGCCTGGGCCTCCCAAAGTGCTGGGATTACAGGTGTGAGCCACTGCACCTGGCCAAAAAATGATTTTTAAAAGCATGTGTGAAGTTCAGGTAAGTCCTTATATGTTACACGACTTCAGGAAGTCGTTGTTCTGAGACATGACATGGTGGCATGCTCCTCTGCTCACTGAACTACTGGGTCTGCCAGCTTCCTGCCTGGCCAACCCCTTCCCCTGTGCTTGTAAGACGACGACTGAGCATGGCTGATCCTGCCCGTTTCTGGGTGGATCAGTGGAACCTGGGGGAACCAGGGTGGAGTCCCTTATGGGAGGCAGCCATTGGCCTGGCCAGGCTTTGGGCGCTGTTGGAGACAGGGCTGATTTCTAGCCCCGAGTGTAGGCACAGGCGGGAGCTGGAACCCAGGCACTTGTTCCCTGAGTGGCTGACTGCTCGTCTCTGATTTAGCTTTGGCTCAATTTTTGTCCTACCCCCTGGTTGCTACTGGAGCCAGCATGGTGGTCACAGCCACTGGTGTCTTATGGCCCTGGAGGAGAAGACAGCAATCCCAGGTTGCCCTCTCCTCTGCTCAGGGCTGATCCTGGCAGACATGGAGGAGGAGATAGGCAGGAGGAGATAAGGAGAAGACTTGGGAGGGATCTGGGTCTTCATGCCAAATGCGGGAAGAAACAAGCCATCATTCAGTTCATGTTTGAGCTGCATCAGCCCATGTGAAGGCCCCTGCACCTCTGGAAAGAACTGCAGGGAGCATCTCTCTGACCTCCCATCTCCAAGGTGGGGGAAGCATTTTATAGTTTTGGAGGTGACGTGGGGAAGGGCCACAGCCGGAACTTCATGTGATGGTCTAGCATGCCACACCTCATTGGGTCCCTGCACGATAGAGGGGAGCCGCCTTGTGAGAGGTGTTCCAGTGAGTTACTGCTGGTGACATGGGCTCCAGAACAGTGTCTGTAACAGGAACTAGTAGAGTTCAACGTCTTAGATTCCTTAAAAAAAAAAAGAAAAAAAGGTTGATTTTGTGTTTCTTAATGATTTCCTTTATAAATGGAGCCTCTTATAGTACGAGGCAGTACAGATGAGCCCAGACAGTTGGACAGAATGTTGGGTAGGGCTGATGTCAGTTAGAAAAGCCTGAGAGAAGAGAGAGTAGGGCACAGAACCAGTAAAAAGAATCCCCGGGTTCTAGTGCTGCCACTTGAT
Source organism: Macaca thibetana thibetana (assembly GCF_024542745.1). Classification (NCBI taxonomy): domain Eukaryota; kingdom Metazoa; phylum Chordata; class Mammalia; order Primates; family Cercopithecidae; genus Macaca; species Macaca thibetana. The sequence continues at coordinate 120,799,419 of NC_065586.1, read as the reverse complement.
GGCTTTTGACTTTGGTTCAGCCACTTCACTTCTCTGAGCTGTGATTTTCTCATCTGTGGACTGGGAATAATAGTGCCTACTTAACAGAGGAGGAGGAATAAATAGGATAGTGCAAGTCCAAGCACCCAGTTCTTTCCCGTTTTCATTGGCCCAGCAAGTACTTTTTGAATGCCACTGTGTGTTAGGCTTCGCAGTTAATTCATATAACCACCCTGAGAAGTGAGTGCTTTTGTAGATGAAGAATGTAGTGTTCTGTAAGGTAAAGTGCCCAAGGTCGTTTAGCTCATGGGCAGTTGTTCTGGGGTTTGAACTCCCAACTTTAGGATTGGCAAGCTATAGCCTGATAACTAAACCTGGCCCACTGCCTACATTTGTTAGTAAAGTTTTACTGGGACACAGCCACACCCATGTGTGTAGGTAACATCTGTGGGTGCCTTCACACCAGAGCAGTAGAATTTACAGACCACGGTGTCTACAAAGCCTAAAATATTTATTGCCTGGCCCTTTACAGGAAAAAAATGTACTGACCTCTTCTCCACATGAATACTCTGCACTCCAGACCTGGGCTATTGAGTATGTTAGGTGTAGCCACATGTGGTGATTTAAATTAACTAAAACTAAATGAAATGAAGACTTCATTCTTTGGTTGCACTAGCCACATGTCACATGCTCAATAGTCGCATGCGCTGGTCACCTCTCACGTTGGACAGCACAGACCCAGAACGTTGCTGTCATTGCAGGTAGGAGCACACGAGACTGTGTCCCAGTGTGGGGAGAATCCAAATCTGAGGGAACCAAAAGTGCAGAGGAGGCATTCTGGTGAAAGACAAGACAGTGGACCTTCCTGCTCCCAAAACACAAAATTGAAAATTAGTTTGTTGACTCTAAGGTGATGGAGGAATGTCTGCTGTGGAAGAGGGAACCTGGGCCTGGAGTGAAGAGGCTGTCCCTAGATCTTATGACGGTTAGCAGGCCCCTGCCATGCCCCTTTGCAGCCTGTAACCCCAGCTCCTTGTTCACTGGGGCCACTGGCCATGTCCAGTGCCCCATGTGTGTTTGCATGCTGGGTCCTGCAGAAATCCCATTTTCATGTATTCAGATCTGTTCTGCTCTGGGCCATTTGGGCCTGATGGGTTATACCATTGTTCCTACTGTGCTGGAATGGGAAATACGTGGTCTGATGAAATGACCATGTTTTCCATGGGCATCAGATAAAGAACTACCTCTACTTCATTCATTCAAAATGATGGCTATTGTGTGGCATGAGAAAGGAAGGTGAGTTCCAGGTCCCTCAGCTAGCTAGTATCATGTGACTTACTTCTTAAAATGCTGTCCACTGCTAACACTGATGCCATGTGTTGAGTAGCTTAGAGCTGGGCTGAACTGTAGCTCTTGTCTTGCTTGGTCCATAAATGCTCTAAATAGGAATCTCTTTGGAAGCTAACTGGGGGCAGAGTCATTTTGAGGGATGAAGGCAAATATAGAGGGCATAGATCTCCAGTTCATCAGACCCAGGCATAAACACATCGGTGCTGGCCCCATCTACCCCACATCTGTGCATGCTGATGGACTCTGACTGTGGAGAGGAGCTGTGTGACTACAACCAGAGGGCTGGTTGTAGTCCAGGCCGTCTACATTGAGGTTTCTGAAATGCATTGTACAGTCAGAAGTCCGGTCCAGCGCTCCTGTTGGGAATGGCTGGCTTTTCCATGTTTGGTTTACATGGGTACAGTCTACATGAATCTTCACACTTTAAACAATGCCCACTCCCTCTGTAATCAGGATGGAAACCTTTATAAAATGCAAGAATAAGATACCAGGAGGACTTTTCAGGACCTTGGGCAAGAGTGAAAAGAAGAAGAAAATCAGATAAGTAAAAGCCTGGTGAACTTAGCTCTAGAACAGTTGCATGAAGGAAGTGCCTAGTAGGGAGGAAGTTGTGTTTAAGACGTCATACATGGAAGATTTTTTCCCCACATGGTTTAAAAGGGAAAAGAATAGCCTTGGAAGGCCAGCCTTGATTACGTGTCCCCCTCCCGTCCCGCTGCCACCTTTGACACTGTGCTTGCCTCTAGCCAGCCACCCCTGGAAATGGTCTGTGTCTTCCTTCTTCAGCCAGTGGAGGGTGAGATCATTCGAGATTGGGCTCTGCCCTTAATTTCTCACTGCTGTCCTAGTAGTGGAATTAGGGAGACTAATTCCATGTGCCCAAAAGAACCCAGGCACAAATACATTTATAATGGAAATTATCTGTTTTTAGAGTGCTGCCGTTTTCTGAGCACCTACTGTGTGCCAAGCACTCCGCATACATTCTCTCTCCATCTGCTCATCGCACAGCCAGCTGGGAGTGACTAGCCCCACTTCACTGGGCAGGAACTGAGCTTCTGCCATGTCTCTGAGAGAGTGTGACTTGTGATGGGCTAGAGCCTGGCTTGAAATCCAGGTCCCTCTGCTCCAAAGCTGGTTTCTCCTTACCACCTAGTTTTGTCCCCAGTCGTGCACATGCTGCTGTTTCAAAGAGAAGTCTCTTGCTGCTCTGCATGGGTCCCTGATGACATTTTTATCACGGCCTGTGGGCAGAGAAGTAGGTTGCTCACTGTGGGGTGACATTTAAGAAAACCAACTCCATCAAGCTTTCCCTTTGAATGTGTTGTTATGGTACAAGAAGTCTTCATTTGTCCTGGGCTATTTTGAAATAAAAGGCAGGAAACTCCCCTCTTGTTTCTATATCTTGCATAGAAGTCATCAAAACAGCATCCTCTGTTCTGTGCAGTAGTCATGATTGAGGAAGCAGCTGTTCTCTTCATGATGACCCAACCAAAGCCAGCAGTCTGGAGGCGTCAGGGATCCAGAATTGTCTGTTCCATCTGCTGGGTTTACGTGCATGTGTTAGAAGTATTTGGCATGGAAACTGTTTCCCTACCCCACCTCGTGGGCGAGGCCAGAAGGGAGCTCTCTGGTGGGGGCAGGGCAGACCCCAGACTCTGCTTTACTTCAGATAATGCCATGGTTTGCTCCATGGAATGGGTGCCACAGCCTCCCATGGGATCAGGCCAAGTGAACAAACTGGATCAACTGTCTCTCCAGGTCCATGGGTGGGAAGGCAGGCCTCTGCTGGCTGTGACTGGGAGTTTTATGGGTCTACTTTGTTGTGCATGGAATTTCACACAGTCTGAGCTGTCTAGTCATCTTCAGGCCTCTAGCTAACTCACCGAATGAGCAAGGGAGTGGTGCCAATGAGAATGCGTGACTGAATTGCTAAGGCCAAGCGAGTCCATTGAGGTCTTCAAACCAAGATGAAACTTAGCTGTTTGGGTGTTTTCAGGGGGTCTGAATCGTCAGCATCATTTAGACCGGAGTTTGCACTCTGGTGGTCTGGCGGCCAGATGTGGTCCTCACACATGATTTGTTTGGCTCATATGATGCTTTACAAATTTTTAAATTTCTTGAGAACATAAAAAGGAGATTGTGCAAAGAAGTCTTTACTTTCAGTTTCTCTTAACAAGCCAGAAGAATAGTAGCCTGGGTCTTCTTTCCCAAACAGCCCACCACAGTTAGCTGTAGCCAGAGCCGTCCATGGTGGACCAGGCATATATCATCTCGGTTCCTGTGCAGCATGCTTCTCTCATTTATGTTTCCTACTTGGCCCTGGAAGGCATTTGAGTTTGAGATCCTGGGAGTGGATAAGACATTCAGAAGACAGATTCAGATTTTCTGGCTCTCCAGGTTATTAGCACAGGGCGAACCATGGTGAATGGCAGTGACTAGTAGAAATGCCCAGGCTGTTCGCAGTGCTCAAGGTCATTGCCATCATAATCCTGCTACCTCGTGTTCCACCTGCTAGTAAACTTGCAAAGATAAGCCAGTACTCAGGGCACTAATAGAAACTCTGAAAGTACAAATAATGTCCCTTAAGTCTCAGGAGCCAGTCTCAGCCCAGGGGCCCTTCTACCCCCTGAATGGCCCTGTGATGCTGGGTGACCTGGGGATTCATTTTGTACCCCTGCACCCCCCCACCCCCTGCCAATCACTCAGGTGCTTCACCTAGTTTAATCTTCTTATCTGAAAGTGCCTTCCTGAGGCCAAGGCAGGTGGATTACTTGAGCCCAGGAGTTCGAGACCAGCCTAGTCAACATAGAGAAAACCCATCTACTAAAAATACGAAAATTAGCCGCGTGTTATGGCAGGCACCTGTGGTCCCAGCTACTGGGAGGCTGAGGCGGGAGGATCGCTTGAGCCTGGGAGGCGGAGGTTGCAGTGAGCCAAGATCGTGCCACTGCACTCTAGCCTGGGTGACAGAGTGAGACCCTGTCTCCAAAAATAAATAAGTAACTAAATAAATAAAAAGTGCCTTCTGGATTTTAATAGGTACTGCAAGGGATTTTTTTACAAATAAAGATTTAATTTTTAAATTCTCATGATAGGCAGCCTAGCTGCTGTGTACCAAGTAGATAACTTCTGGTGTTAGACACATTTCTTAGGGTAGATGAAACATGCATCTCAGCTCATTCTTCTAGCTCATTCTTTTGACAGAGACCCAATACAGCAAGTGGAAGTAAAGCAAAGATTCGCCAGATGGTAATTAATATTTTTCAAAGAATTGAGGTGTTCTCTTCATATTTCTTCAAGTATCTAATAGCAATCCCTCCTGTCATTTATCTTTTTCACTCAACCCTGTTTTTACCTCTTCTTGTGGCAACTATTCTGTGACTTTTTGTTTCCTTCTGATTCTCACACATATTTCACCGCCTAGTCAACCTTTGGGATTCTTGGTGTCATTCCAAATGGTTTGCTGAATTTGAAAAATGTAGCCTGTCAATCCATTGCCTGAAAGCCCTTCCCACCCCTTTTATTTGCAGCAGAAACACGGCATCCTCACCTGCCTCCTTCTCACCTACTGGTCAGGGCATTGTGCACCTGGGTGGTTGGTTCAGCCTCTGATTCTGCTGGGCCAAGAGCCTTGAGAAGGGGCCCCAAGGCTCTGACAATGCCACTGTTCTCCTTCAGTGCATTCTAGGGACTGTTGGAACTCCTGAAGGCCAAGGATCATCTCGATCTAGATGTAGATTTCCAGGGCCTGGCCAGAGGACGTGCTGGGGGTGGATAGTAGGTCACCTGTCCAATTCTGACCTCATCACTTTTGCAAGAAACTCAATTTTTATGGATCCCAATTTTCTCATCTGCAAAATTGTCCTCCCAGTTACTAGGGTTTTAGGTATCAAATCCAGTAAAAATGTGTTTTTCAAACTTTAGGGACTACCGGACTCAACCTGGAGGGCTTAACTAAGCACAGTTGCTGGGTCCCACCCCTCATTCAGTTTGTCTGGGGTTGGGGACTGAAACTTTGCCTTTCTAATGAGTTCCCAGGCAATTCTCTACTGATCCGGGGTCCACGCTTGGAGAACCAGTGCACATTGCTGAAGCAGGTGCCAGATACTCCAGTGTTCCCCCCAGCAAGGATGTGGGTTGGCCTATGTGGGTCTCGGCTGCCGTGTCTTATTTTCTGGGAAACTTGAAACTAGATTCCCAGAGATGTTTTGTTTTCCATTCAGCCATCTTCGTGGAAGCTGTCTTCAGACTCTCCACTGTGATAGCTGGAGACACATTGATTTCCTACCTTTAGGTAATTCTGTCACTAACACACACCATCCACTGTCCATCTCGGTTTCCACCCTCCACCTGGAACCCAGATACTAATGGAGGCAGCCTTGGTGATTTTGAGTTTTGAGCTTTTGGTTTCCCAGATAGGTTGATTTTGCCCGTTCTCACCAAAGACAGGCTGCGTTTGGGTGGAACTGACAGAGCTGTCATGGACACAGCAGGTTACCCTGTACTCGAGAATGCTTCACGAGGCTTCCCACTCACTGCCGTCGGTCCCAGGCTGGGCGCCCTTTGTTTCAGGTGCCCTGAAATCAGTGTCTGTGCGCAGTGATGGGAAATAGAGCGCGTAACCATGTCCAGAATCAACTGCTGTGCCCTTTCCTTCCCGCACCTGACGACACCTGAGCCTAGCCAGGGCTGCTGGAGGTGAGAGACCCTGGGACCCATCTGGGGAAGCAGGCCCAGAGCCAGGACGTGGAGTGTTGGAGTCCATACATTCAGCCAGTGGGCACATCTAAGTGGTTAGTGGTGGTTTCCTCTCATTTGGGGGTTTTAGTTGTCCAGAGTGAACTGCTGGTCTTGTGTCTTTAGCTCCAGATGTAGTCACTGGGAGGTGGCGGGCAGCCACTGGCTTTGCCTGGCCTTGCAGTTTTGCTCACAGTATTGTTTTGTCAAGGAGTGTTCCCCCTGCTCCTCTCGCTCCTCAGAAACAAGGGGACACTGACTCAGTCATGGCTTTGAATGGAGCGTTTCTGTGTGGTTTTCTCCTTGCCCCAGTACTCTGCCTTCTGCAGCTCCCAGTCCCCAGCAGCTGGGCACGTTGGCCCTTGTGCTTTCATATCCACAAAAACACGTGGGAAGCGCGTGCCCAGCACATGCCTTGATCACATATTTGTAACTCGGGAGTCTGAGATGATCGTGACATTCTCGTATGGGGCTGTGTATGGCCACTCCCATTCCCCAAGGGACAACACAATTACTGTATTGTCTGTCGGCGTTCTGGGCGAGCTGCTTGGGTCAGGGCTGGACTGTTGGTATACTGGGGGATGGAAATCACTGTTTTGCAGCTTCCTACCTTTATGCTGCCATTTACAAAAGAAGGACGTTTGGGATGACCTCTTAGAATCCCCTGGGTCACCTGGCTTTGTTCAGCTGAGTAAACCACCAGCCTGTGTACCTCCCCGTGCCCCCAGCTCAGCTTGTTTGCCTGCTATTCAGGCAGGAGAGCTCTGGGAGGGCAGACCGCTGAGAGGTGGAGAGAAACAGAGTGATGGGAGGCAGGGAGCAGGGTGGCGGCTTGTGGCTGTCTGGTGTGCGGAGCTTCCCCTGCCTGGGCCTTGTGAGAGGGCTGGCACTGGCTGATATTGTGGCGGCTGACCTGTCTGGGCATCCTGAGGCCCCTTCCATCAAAAGCTGGGAAGGGGCCCTCCACCCCCAGCCCCATCCCCCTAGCTTGCTGGAGTGTCAGACATGTCATTTAGCAGCATCCTAATAGAAATACCCTCACCCCGTCTCTGGCATTGAACTCCTGCCCAACACTCCTGCTGCTTCCTCTAGGAAATCTCCCAGATCTGTACCACCCCACTTGGAATTCCAGGCTCACTCCTCTGTCCGTGTGGATTTATTATCATATGACATGCCATGCCTTGTGGGAAACCTAATTGAACACTTGCTGTTTACATGAACTTATTTATGTATTACCTGCCATCATCCCTCAGTCCCTAGCACAGCCAGCCTGGTGTGTGTTGGACTTGGGACAAGACTGATACCGGGAGGAAATACTGTCCAGAGAGAAGCACGACACAGGGCATGCATAAGAGTTGCCAGTTTAACTACAGTCACCTAGAAATACTTTTTGTTTCTGAGTAAAAGTCTGTTCTAAGGAGTGCAGCATCACATGTGTATATAATCTTCCCCTTGACCCTTTTTGCTCTCTGTGGAGGCTCCCAAGACCTTGGCCCTCCCTGTCCCACTGGGGTTCCTGCAGAGGCCTGGTCTGTCCAGGCTCTGCCTGGCCCAGGGCCGGCCCTGCAAGTGCTGCCTCCCTCACATCAGGCCCTGACTGCAGCAAGATTCTTGCTCCTAAAAGAAGAACATAGAAAACAAGGCTGTTAGGGCAGGGCCCTGGGCTCTCGGTTTTCCCATGGTTGGGTGTGAGAGGGCTGCTGGCCATCCTCCCGCCCACAGAAACTCTGATGAGTGTTTGCAGGTTCCTGAGGAGGTGTGAGCATGATCAGATACTGGGGTTTTTGTGCTGGTCACTGTGTTTTTCTGTTATGCTGTGCTGCTGTGGAACCCAGAAAACTTTGAGCTCAGCCCCTCCGTGGATCGGGAGGTGCAGTGCTTGGGATTAGTGTTAACATTTTGATAGCTATCGGAAACCCCCAGCAAGCAAGAGAGATTTCAGTATCTTTGGCACCAAGAACGTTGAGACTTGACTTAACGTGGTGATTGTGTTCTTTGTTTCAGCAGACATTTCCTGAGCAGCTCTTTGTGCCAGGTTCTGGGGACTCAGGGGACTGAGGCTGGGCTCATGCCCTCCAGAAGCACACAGTCTGTTGGGGCGGCAGCTCACTGGTTCGTTTCGTGGCCCTGTGATTCAAGCTCTGCATTCTGCACAGAGGCAGAGCGCGTGACCTGACTCAGTGTGGGGTGTGGAGGTCTTCCTGGAGGTGGTGATACCTGAACTGAGTTTAAAAGATGAGATTAGAGAGTCTGGAGGCTGAGAGGGCAGCAGGGAGCAGCGGAAGCAGGCGGCAAGGTCTAGCCCCAGAGACCAGCATGAGCAGAGGCCTGGAGGCAGGAAACTGCATGTGGTATTTGGAGAACTCCAGAATGTTTGAAGAATAGGCAGTACGTGGATGTGTACAAACTCAGCAGTGAAAAGCAGTTTCCTCATCCCTGTCCCCAGCTACATGTCTCCCTCCTTCCTGGGGGGAACTCCTAATGCCATTTTCTTGTTTGTCCTCCCAGAGATATTCCATATGCATGTGCAAGAATATACAGATATATACACGCACAAATATGTATATAAAAATACGGTGTTTTTTATATTTTTGATTTTAGAAAATATTACCTATTTCTTGTGAAAGTCAATACCTCGTTTGGTTCAAAATTCAAAACATACAAAAATCCATTTCTTGAGGAGTCTTCTCTCATCTCTGTTCCCAGCTACCCATTTCCCCTCCCGGAAGACAGCTTTTATGTTACGTTTCCTTTGTATCCTTCCAGGACTTCTGTATTACTGGCACAATTCTTTATTTAGTTTCACCCAAATGGGAGCTTAATATACCCATGGTTCTGATCTTTGGTTTTCTGCTTAGCACTATACCTGAAGATGGTTTCCTCTTTGGACGTGTTGGGCTCCCGAAGCCTTTGTTTTTTTTTTTTTTAATTTTTAAAATTAAAATTAAAATTGACACATAATTGTACCTATTTATGGGGTGCATAGTGATGTTGCGACACATATAATGTATGATGATGGGCTCTGGGTGATTAGCATATCCACATCTCTAACGGTTATCATTTCTTTGTGCCAGGAATGTTCAATATCTTTCTTGTAACTATTTGAAACTACATAATATTGTTAACTCTAGTCATCCTACAGTGCTATAGAACACTAGAACTTACTCCTTCTATCTGGCTGTATTTTTGTATCCTTTAACAAATCTCTTCCTATTCCCCGCCTTCCCCCTACCCTTCCCAGCCTCTAGTCTCCTCTGTTCTGCTTTTTACTTCTATGAGATCAAAATTTTTTAAGCTTCCACATATTCTCATAGCCTCTTAGAAAGCTGCGTTTTGTCCTTTGCATGGTGTTGCAGTGTGTTTTTATCCTGTCCTTCCTGTTAGGCAGTTAGGTCACTTCCCACCTTGGCTGTGCCTCACGAGATGATGTGTCTTATTTTGCTCATGAGTAGGACAGTCTGCAGGGCAGGCTGATTTGGCACTTGAGGCACATGTGTTCACAGGGACAGTGAGTAAGGAGGATAGAACTGCACGAGGACACGGGCACGTTGTGTTTTACGCTCATTTCTCTAGAGGTTGACTGATTTTTCCTTGTGAAAGGCAAGTGACTTTTAAGTTGGATTCTGCTGAGTTTTGGGGACGCTGTCTTACTCCTTTACTGTCTCCCATAAGTAACCTCTGCGAAAGGAGACCTGGCCCAGTGTGGTCTCTGGAAGCAAAGTTCGCCCAGGGGTGTGGTTGGTGTTGCTGGGGAGACTGCCTTACAGACTCTGACCTTCAGGCCATGCTCTGCAGGACAAGGCCAGCCAGAACCGAGGCCTGCAGTGCGACTCTGCCAGCGTTGTATGCTGGGGCCCTGTGGATGTGGATGCCACCTCTGGCACTTGCTAGACTTGGGCCTCGTGAAGATCACAGTTCTAGTCAATAGTTTGTTGATTTATTAACAATTGAACTGAGTAAGAGTCTGTCCAGGCAGAGGACCTGCCAGGGTATGGGAGGGAGAGACTGCAGGGTGACTTTGTACCATCCCATGAAGGTTGTGATGCAAGTTTATGAACTTTATCTTTTGAGATGGGTTCTTACTCTGTCCCCGAGGCTGGACTGCCGCGGCATGATCCAGACTCACCGCAACCTCCGCTTCTCGGGCTCAAGCAGTCTTCCCACCCCAACCTCCCGAGTAGCTGGGTCCACAGGCATGCACCACCATGCCCAGCTAATTTTTTTTTTATTTTTGGTAGAGATGTGTTTCACCATGTTTCCCAGGCTGGTCTCGAACTCCTGAGCTCAAGCCATCCACCCGCCTTGGCCTCCCAAAGTGCTGGGATTACAGGTGTGAGCCACCGCAGCCGGTCCAGATTTCTGAACTTTAGCGGTCCCCGTTATTTTATCATGCTATTTTTATCATGCTATTTTAAAAATATTCTCTGCCTTTTAGTGCATTTTTATTTAGTTTTTATTTCACTCATCCATCAGTTGTTAATAGTTTTAACTTCCGTGGGAGTGGAGACTGTGGCTTATGTATGTTCGTGTCTTCAGCCCCTACCATCATCCCAGCAGTCACAAAGTAGTCACTCAGTAAGGGTTTGTTGAATGAATGGGCACAATTGCCTGCCACGCAGGCTTTTGTCAGGGCTTGTGGCGTGCTGTTAACTACTCATCAGCACACTGGAAACTGGGTTTTGGTGCTTCAATGCCAGCCTCTGACCAGTACTAGTTAAATTTCATCCATTCTGATCCCATCCAGCTATTCAGTCTGATAGGGTTTCTTTTTTTGTTTTTATATTTTATGACTTTAAAAAAATTATTATTTTCTGAGATAGGATCTCACTTGGTTGCCCAGGCTGGAGTGCAGTGGTGTGATCAGGGCTCACTGCAGCCTTGGCTTACCTAAGTGATTCTCTTGCTTCCACCTCCTGAGTATCTGGGGCTGCAGGCACATGCCACCATGCCTGGCTAATTTAATTTTTGTCAAGATGAGGTCTCACTATATTGCCTAGGCTGGTATTATTGTTATTTTTAAGTCTGAGAACATCATCTGTGCCACCTCCCTTGGATCTGCTCCTGATCGAGGTGGCTAGTGTTGGTGGTTTTTATTTTTTTTTTTAGATGAAGTCTCGCTCTTGTCACCCAGGCTGGAGTACAATGGCGTGATCTCGGCTCACTGCAACCTCCACCTCCCAGGTTCAAGGAGTTCTGCCTCAGCCTCCTTAGTAGCTGGGATTACAGGCGCCCACCACCATGCCTGGCTATTTTTGTATTTTTAGTAGATACAGGGTTTCACCATGTTGGCCAGGCTGGTCTCGAACTCCTGACCTCAGGCGATCCGCCAGCCTTGGCCTCCCAAAGTGCTGGGATTATAGGCGTGATGAGCCACTGTGCCTGGCTGTGTTGGTGGTTTGATGTGTAACCTTTCCTTCTCCTGCACATTTTTGAACTCCTCCATCCAGATGACACTGGGCAAGAACCCTTTTCCACAGCGAGGTGAAGGCCAGTCCACGTTTGGTTTGGGAGGTGCGTGGAGGAGTGCTCAGAGTCCTGGCTTTAGAGTTTTGCTGCTGACTTAGTGAATGAGCTTCCTGAGAGCAAGGGAAGTACACCCAGGCCTGGTTCAGATGGCTCCACTAGGGGGACAGTGACAGCTACAGCTGCAGCTGGTGTACTTGGCAGTCCGTCAAGCACTTTGGGGTGTGCTGCGGACAAACAATAGAATGAATCTTTGTTTCTGGAGCCTGGGCCATTTCTAATGAGGAAGATGATTACTCATTTTTGGAAGTTGGGTTAACTCTTCCACAGTCTTTTGAGTCTTGCTTAGATTTGTAACGAAAAGCCTAGAAGAGTTCACCTTGGCGTCCCAAGGTGTTTGCTTTTAAGCCGGGTGACTCTGGTTGGCTGTGTAATTTCCTCTTTAACACTTCTCCACCCAGGTCTTTGCCCTAAGTCAGGAGGCCTGATTGTCATATCCAGAGTGCTTAGAAGGAAGTGGGGCAAGTGTTTACAAATGAGGTGCCCCTTTCTTCTCCTGTTCCCCCACCCCCATGGCATGCCAAAAAATAAAGAAGGAGCTCAAGACCCGTTGAGCAGCTGTTCCCCTAGACTTCTTAGATTAATTCCCTGGCCGGTTCTAAGTAATTTAAAGCCACATGCCTGGACTTAGCTTTGACTTAGGACTCCATGAAGGCTTTCTTCTTCTTCTTTTTTTATTTTTTTGCGAGACAGGATCTTTCTCTGTCACTTAAGCTGTAGCGAAGTGGTACTATCATAGCTCACTGCAGCCTCGACCTTCCTGGCTCAAGTGATCCTCCATACTCAGCATCCTGTGTAGCTGGGACCACAGGTGTGTGCCACCATGCCGGACTATTTTTAAAATTTTTTATAGAGATGGGGATTTCTTCATGTTGCCCAGCTGGTCTTGAACTCTTGGGCTCAAGCAGTTCACCTGCCTCAGCCTGCCAAAGTGCAGGGATTGTAGGCGTGAGCCACTGCGCCTGGCGGTGAAGCCCTTCTTTGCAGGAATCTCTTTCTCTGCCTTAAGAGGCAAGAATCTGGTGCTATTTTGATCTGTGTATAGACAGATGGCTGTTGTTACACATGCGGCAGCTCCCCCGCCATTGTGCTGTGGCTGCTGGTGGGAGTAGTCTTACTAGAGTTTATCCTGCCCTCCAGAACCCTCCCCTGCAGTAGAAGTCAGGTAGATAGCTTTGGCTGTTTGACCTGAGAGGTGCCACAGAGCTCGGGTATACTTGTCATATGACAGACCTGCCTGTCAGCTTCGAGTCCCTCCAGTTTTGTTTTGGCAGATGATGGCATTCTCGAATGTGTGGTAGAGCTTGCAGCGTGATGTGGGGGTAGAGGGGAGAAGGTGGAAGGCTTACCATGTGATTGATGAGCCTGTCTGATTAATTTCTACAACAGACCCTGTAGGTTGGTAGATATGACTCAGTCAGATCAGGAAGGGGGAAGTCCTGAAGTGTGAGCTGAGGTTAGGATGTGACCTCTGATGAGTGGGTGGCAAATGGGCAACCTGGTGCCTCTCATGCCTATAGCAGCTCTTACAGAGCTTGTTGGGATCTTCTTGCATCACCTGTCATGTCCCAGTGTGATACTGTCTTCAACCAGTATGTTGGGGCCCCAGACTGCAGGCCTCCTAGATAAAGAGATCACTGCCCTCGCAGCTGTGTTCCAAGGCCCAGCTGCGGAGAGATTACCTTCCCTCTGTGCAGTGGCTCTGGGGGTTCTGTGAGAGCTGTAGACACCAACGGGAATGCTTCTCCCTGCCTGCTGAGCGACTGGAGCTGCACCGGTAGGAAAGCTGTGTGTGTAGCCTGGGCTGGGGGTGGAGTGTCCTGCAGGAGAGGGAGAGTCCGAGAGCCCATAAACATTTTGTAAAGGAAAAGGAGATTCTTGTCCTGAGAGGTAGAAGATGAAGATGTCAAAACTGGTCACTGGCTAACTTCCTGGCTCTCTAAGAAACTCCTGTAAATCAGGTTGTCATTGAACGACACCACGATGCCCCTGTATGCATAAAGATTAAACTCGGAACATGCAATCCTGCCTACATCCCCATCCTCACCCCATGGATATGTAAGAGGGGGGCTGGTTCTGCAACACCACCTCCTCCCTACCTCTGTCCCACCCATTGCAAGAATGTCACTGTGGCCTGCTTCTGACTCTGCTTTATGGAAGGTCATAGCCAGGGCACTCGATGGCAGCACGTAAGGATTTGGCCTTTGCCTTTGTCCAGTTTCCTGGACCTTGAACTGCATATCAGGTCTGAGTGGGACTGGAAAGGCCAGCATAGCAGTTGATCCAAGACGGGCATCATCAACTTACTGTCTTTTCTCATAGTTCATTCAGCACCTTCAAATCTATTGATTTTCATGCTCTCTCCAGAGCTGCCATTTGCCTATGACACGTGAGGAAACTGAGGCCCAGAGAGGCATAAAGACCTGGTGAAAGCCACATACCTGATATGTGACTGCAGTTGCAGTCTCACTAGTCAGAAACAACTTATCTGGCCCAGCATCCCATTTGACACGTGAGGGAACTGAGGCTCCGAGGAGGGAAATAACTTGGCAAATTGGGCAGAGCCAGTAAGTGGCACTGTCAGGCCCAGAGCCCCCATCCCCTAAGTCCTGCTTGATCCACCTAGGCCACACAGCCTTTTGTTTGGGTCTTTCCATTTTTGTTTTTAAATCTTTTTTTTTCACCCCTCTTCTGTGGGTTTTTAGTCATGGTTTGAGTAAATTCAGTATACTTGTAAATAGGTCCGACTGAAGAACAGGTCATGGTTGTCTTAGGCTAAGTGGCTTAACATGATAGTAGATTATCTTTGGGGCCTGCTGCAGTCTCCTCATTGTCCTCTGATTCTCTTCCCATTCTTTCCCTTCCTCTGGTTTGGAGCAGAAGGCGGCATCTAGCTCTGTGGCCACTCGGTAAGTGTGAGTTCTCCTCTCTCCGTGCCTCTTGTCCCTGTCTTCTTCCTTTTGAGTGTATCATGCAACGTCCAGTCTAGAGCAAGCTCTTCTTTCATAGTGTTTGTGGGTTAAAAGTACATGAGCAGTCGTGAGAATTACGGGAGTGCGTATAGGAACCTTGTCTGTCAGTTATTTTTCACTGATAAATGAACTCTTGACAAGTCATGCATGCAGTTGGCTTCAGTTTCAAGAAACTACATGGGCTGTCTCATTCCCATGTTCAGATTTGTTTTGGCTTTTTGGATCTCAGCACTTTTATGTCCCTGAATAATGTCATTCCTCCCCCTCCTCTTGAAATGTTATTTGCTTTAAAAAGAAAATCCCTACAACATTGAAAAGTCCAGGAGAGCAGAGTTCCGATTTGGTTCAGCAGCTCAGTTTACTGTTTTGTCTTGTTTTGCTTTCCCCCCTTACATTAAGGAGACACATAGGGGAGCTTGGGCCACTTTGTTCAGCCAGGGACACAGGTCAAGTCTCTTTCAAGCTGTGTAGTGTGACTCCCAGTCCTTCCCCAAGTGTGGCCTTTGGCAGCCTTTGATTACCTGAAGGACTAGATCAGGGAATATGTTTTAGCCCCAGTTACTGAAGAAAGCACCTCCAAGGACACACCTTCCTGTGGAGGGAGGGGTGAGTATGCCCTCTCTGTCTAGGGACAGCAGGTGCTTCATGCCTGCAGCCAGCCACTCTCACTCGCCCTGCTGAATGTCCACCAGCCCACTTGCAGGAGCGAGGTGCTTGGAGGACTCAAAAGCATATTCTTGGCCCCTAGAAGCTAATGCTGTAGCTGTGAAGACGAGATGCTTTTATCCAATTTATAAGCATTTAATAAGGGTCTGTGCCCTGCTAGGAATTGTGCCTGCCTAAGGATTTCAGTGTTTTTAGGGATATTTTTGTAGTGCCCCACCTACAGGGTGTTACCTCCCTAACTTATAGCTGAGGCGGGCAGAACAAGGGTGACTTCTTACCTGTTACAAAGGCAGAAAGCTGAGCAAAGTTACAGAGCTCAGTCAGGGCCCTGCAGCTCCTCTGGGACTGAGCTAGGCTGAGCGTGGACTCAAGTTCAGTGCTCTTGCTGTGATACTGACTTAGCAGATAGGCATCAGTCAGGTTGCTGCTGTGGGCAGGCTGTGTGCTGAGGCCACAGGATGACTGAGGGAGGGCCACACCTAGGCTGCACATGTGGAGGGGAGGGCTCCTCACAAACAACGTGGAAATGAACTTTGAGAGAAGGGCAGGGTGGCTGTGGTGGAGGCAGAGGCAAGAGGCACAGGACCTGGGGAGATAGGGACAGATGGATACAGGTTCCAGCTGGGGTTGCAAGAAGCCATTGTGACTCCCTGCAGGCCCAGAAGCACCCTGAGCTTCCTGGGAGACACTTCACCCTTTGCAAGTTATCCAGCACGTCTGTACATCCATGCAGTTAAAAATGGAAAGTGATGACTTCCTGTCCCACTTCTACCCTCTCCAAGATACTCGTCATCTGCCCATTTTTCCTGCCTGCAGTGGAACCCCTAATACCATGTTTCAACATCAGTTCCAGAAGGTTGATGTTTGGCTGGGACACCTTAGGATGGGCTGTATTAGAGAGTGTGTATATTGCAAAATTGGTGCCTGCTTTGGCATTTGATCATTTAGCTGACAAATCAAGTACTGAAGGGATGATTAACAATGAAACTTAAAGATCCTGGAGTAGTGGGGTCCAGGTGTTAAGACAAAGACTTTGGAGTTCAGTAGATGTGGGTTGAATCTTTGTGCCTTGTTCACAACTGGGTGACCTTGAGCCTGGGCTTCAGTTTCCCCCTCTGTAAAATGGGATAACAGTAGCGCCCTCTGACAGGGATACTCTGAGGTTGCAGTAAGCACAGGGCCTGGCCCTGTTGCTATGGCTAGTATTTTCCTCGTGCTGCGTTAAAAGGTAGGCTCTGTGTCACCTGTTACTTCTGCACTAGCAAAGTACTGATGAAAGGGGTTTTCTTTGCCTCTTTTTTTCTGTGCGTTGAGGGTGGTGCCGGCAGGTCTGTCTGTCTGTTGTTTCTCAGTAGGACCTGAAGATATGGGAACCCCGGCTGCGGGGTCGTTGAAATGTTCACTATAGTATGGAAGCTGCACATTCGTGGGCTCTGTCCTCTGGTTGAAACGCCAGACTGTCTTTCCAGTATCAACTTAGTCTGGGAAAGTAGAGGCCCTGGATAAAGTTCTTAGGCAGCTTTTAACTTTTATCCTTTAGACTCAGATGACTTAGTTAGTATATAAAATCAGCGAGCGGAATCGTCCCCAAGCAGATTAAAGCCCTTTGTCTTGGTGGATATGAAGCTTGACTGCAGCATTCGGCTCTTCTCGGAACCCTTCTTGCACTTTTGGGTTGTCACAGAATTTGGCAGGAGACAACATGACCCACTAAGCAACACCCTTCCCCAAATGTTCATATACTTGCTTCTAGATTCTGTCTACAGATGGCTTTTGTCACACCAACAACTGAAGCTACAAAAGTTTCAAAGTGCACAAAGACCTTGCGGAATTGCTGTCTTTCCCTCCCATTTCCTTTGCTGAATGGGAGGGGGAAATGGAAGCTCTGAGAGCAATGGCTTCCGTGAGCCACCAGGAAAATCACTGTCAGTGGCTAAGTTCATGTTTGGGTTTTGATCTGAGTCCTCTTTTTAAGGTGGTAAAATTAACTGAAACTAACGTGTGCGAGTAGTAAGTACAGACTAAATAAAGACACTAAAAGAAGGAAAAACTTGTCTTGATGATTTCTAGTATGGTCAGTTTCTTTTAAGGGATAGCCCTTCAAAATGCATTACAGAGCATTTGGTAAACTCCTCCAATCTTCTTAAGATTTATATAGGATTGTAGAGTTTGCAACACTTTCTTGTATGTATTAATTCGTTAGCATGCAATCCTCTTTTGAAGTGGATGAGCCAGGTGGGGCTCCCACTTGCTGGAAGCTGAGAGTCCCAGGCTACAGTGATAGCAGACAGCTGTGTTCAGTGGTGGCAAACAAATGAAGACACATTGAAGACTGTAGAACAAAAGCAAGAACATTTCATGTTAGCAATAACTTGTGTGAGAGCAAAGCTTTCTCCCCTGTTTCTGTGGTGTCAGAGACAGAGTGGCCTGGGGATTTGAATCCTGGTCTTGCCCCTGCTAGCTGTAGGATATTGGGCAAATGACTTGATTTCTTTTCTTGGAGCCTCAATCTTCCCATCTGGAAAATGTGCATGCTGCCAACCATAATGCCTGTTCATAGGAACGTGAGAGGATTAGCTGAGAAGAACCCAGCCTCTGGTGGATGCCCAGGGAGAGGGGAAAGGAGGTGAGGGTGGAGGGCTGTGGCTAGAAGTGTGGCTGTGTGGGGCACATGGAGGTGGAGGTAGGCTCTGGGCCTGGGGCGTCTTGCTGACCACGGCAGCAGCCACCTGTGTGTGTGCCCTCCCACCCATAGGCCTTGCTTTGGGCACAATGCTGGCGAGTTTGGGGCTGTTCTTGGGCAGATGCACTTTAGAGGTGAGGACTTGGGAGGTGGGCAGGGGCCCTCTGCCACCTTGTCTGCACCCAGGGAGCATACACATGGATCAATGGAAAGTCTGACCTTGCTTTTTGCTCTTTTCAGTGGAAATCCTGGTGAAGATGATTCATTGAGTAGGGGCTCCTGGGGTTGAGTCAGAGAGCACTGTGTCCCCATGATCAGGTTGGGGTGCCAACCAAGGGGAGATCCTCACCCAGCCCTCCTTTGGCAGATACTGGGTAGCCCTAGCTGTGTATGGAGGCAGGCTGGAGGCCCCCTATCATGAGCACTGCCCAGGGAGTCACGGGAGAGAGGTGGGAGGTGAATGCGGGGACTGGGAAGTGACAATACAAGACTTAAATACAGGGCAAGGAAAACTGCAGTCGAGATGCAAGGATGGTGCCCGATGAGAGTGCGGCCCACGATTGCTACTTGTGCAAAGGGGAATGGACACCAATGCCTGGCCTTCTCTGTGCCGAGCTCTTTTATATGTGTTTTCTTATTTAAATCTCCCAGCAGCCCCAGGGCAAAGGTATTATCCTCACTGTGTTTATTTAATTAATAATAATAATAGTAGTTACTATTATTTTTTGAGACAGAGTATTGCTCTGTGGCCCAGGCTAGAGTACAGTGGTGTAATCTTGGCTCACTGCAGCCTCTGCCTCCCAGATTCAAGTGTTTCCTGTGCTTCAGCCTCCTGAGTAGCTGGGATTACAGGCATGGACCACCATGCCCAGCTAATTTTTATATTTTTAGTACAGTTGGGATTTCACCATGTTGGCCAAGCTGGTCTTGAACTCCTGACTTCGAGTGATCCACCAACGTCAGCCTCCCGTAGTGCTGGGATTACAGGCATGACCCACTGCACCCAGCTTAATTATTTCTTTTGATACAAGATCTCCCTCTATCACCAGGCTGGAGTGCAGTAGCATGATCATAGCTCATTTGTAACCTCAAACTCCTGGGCTCAAGCGATTTTGCCTCAGACTTCTGAGTAGCTGGGACTACAGGCATACACTCCCACGCCTGGCTATTTTTGTTTTAGTTTTTATTTTTTGTAGAGATGGAGTCTTGCCGTGTTGCCTAGGCTGGTCTTGAACTCCTGGTCTCAAGCAGTCCTTTTGCTTCAACCTCTCAAATGCTGAGATCACTGGTGTGAGCCACTGTGACGAGCCTCACCCCCGTTTTAAAGATGAGGAAACTGAAGTCAAGTGATTTTATGGCAAAGGCCGGGGCTGCCAAATTCCACAGCACACACACGTTCCCCCACCTCCCCTTGCACATGGTCTCCCTGGTATAATCAGTGGGCTTTAAAAAAAGTTTTAAAAATTTATATGTAGCCTAATACAGTCTTTTGGTGGTTAGTTCTATGAATTTTGATAAATGCATAGATTGGGATTTTTTTTTAATTTTTTTATTTTTTTGAGACGGAGTCTTGCTCTGTCTCCCAGGCTGGAGTGCAGTGGCGTGATCTCGGCTCACTGCAAGCTCCGCCTCCTGGGTTCACGCCATTCTCCTGCCTCAGCCTGCCAAGTAGCTGGGACTACAGGCACCCGCCACCATGTCCAGCTAATTTTTTTGTATTTTTAGTGGAGACGGAGTTTCACCGTGTTAGCCAAGATGGTCTCGATCTGCTGACCTCGTGATCTGCCTGCCTCGGCCTCACAAAGTGCTGGGATTACAGGCGTGAGCCACCGTGCCCGGCTGGGATTTATTTAAAAAAATTTTTTTTTTTTTTTTTTGGAGATCATGTACACTCATGCAGTTACAGGAAATAATACAGAGAAATCTCACATACCCCTTACTCACTGTCCCCTAATGGTAACATCCTACCAAACTAATGCAGTATCACAAGCAGAAAATTGTCACAGATACAGTTGAGACAGAGTATCTCCATCTCCAAGGATCCCTCCCGCTGCCTTTTCCCAGCCATGCCCATTTCCCTCCTGCTCCCACGCCCCATCCCCAACCCCTGACAGCCATTCATCTCTGCACTAATTCTATAATTTTGTCATTTTAAGAAAGGGATATAAATGGACTCCTAGAATAGTGAGCCTTTGGGGACTGGCTGTTTCACTCTGCATGAGTCTCTGGAGGCTCATCCAGGTTGTGGCGTGTGTCTCTGGTTGATTCCTTTTTATTGCTGAGTAGTATTCCACAGTGTGGCTGTGCCCTGCCACATTTTGTTTAATTATTCATTGAGCGAAGGGTCTCTAGAGTATTTCCTGGTTTGGGCTGTTATGAATAAAGAGCTGTTACAAACATTTGTGTGTGAACGTAAATCTTAATCTCTCTGGAATAAATGCAAAGGAGAACTCTTGCTGGTAGTTGTTTGAATGGGCATTTGAAGGGGTTTTTTAGGGGATGGAGGGGCAAGGCACTGGTGGGAAGTGCAGACCTGGGTGCTGGCTCACCAGGGTTCACATCCCAGCTTTGAACCCGGACCCTGAGTGAGTTGCTGTATATGGCTGTAAAATGGGGCTAATTCAACCTGGCTTGTGGCTAATGTGTGTAAAGTGCCTGGTAGCTAGTAGGTGCTCAATAGATAGAAGTGATTCTTGATATAGGTTAAGAGAAAACCCACTAGACCATGGCAGGGTCTGTGTCCCAGAGGTGGCCTGTGGGAAGGCTTTGCGAGGCTTCCACCTTGCCCCCTGTGGGATCACCCAGTTATTGTCTTTTTCCTGGCCGCGCCCCCGGCTTCTCTTTGAGAAGACCCTGACCGTGTTTGCAGACTGGGCTCGAAGTCTCCGGCCTGGTCCTGGCATTCCCCAGTGAAGTTGGCCAGGCCAGGCCCACGGGTCATAGGAATCCCAGGAAATTCTAGATCGTGCTGGGCTCTGCTGGTCTGGATTCGCCTCACAAATTCTGAGAACCTGCCCAGATCATTTCAGATGTTGCTACAATTTAGCTCGATTCCGGAAATGTGTTTTGAGCTGTTAGGGTATGTGAGGGATTGTGGTAGGTGTTGCAAAGGGTTCAGAAAAAATTGCTCGCCTAACAGATCAAAGCAGCCAACTCCAGCTTCTAATTTCCTTCAGGAGCCCCCACAGCCACAATGATAAGGTCTCCACTGAGTGTGACATTCGGAGCCCTGGGTCTGGTTTGAGTCTCTCTCTAGCTGCCATCCTGCTGCTATGCCCTCTGCGTGCCCTGTGTGCCAGCCACCAGCGTTCTCACCATTCCCATACTCTGAGGCTGGCCCGGCGCCACGCCTTGCTTACACCCTTCCCTCTGCCTGGGTGCCCTGCCCTTCCTGATGAAATCTTGCCTGTTTCTTAAGAACTAAAAGTACCATGGGCGGATGTGGGATGGAATATTCAAACCTCACATAGGGTTGGACGTGGTTCCTCTCCAGAACCATCATTCCCTTCTCCAGGCAACCACTGTGTGGGACCATGCTGGACTCTTTGTTTGTTTGTTTGTTTGTTTGTTTTTGAGGCGGAGACTCACTCTGTCGCTCAGGCTGGTGGACTTGGCTCTTCTTGCCTTTGTCACTTTATAGCATTTCTTGGAGATTGTTTCATATCTGTACAGTTTGAACTGGCTTATTATAGTATTTTTGAAGGCCACATGGTATTCCCTTATGTAACAACACCGTAATTTATTTAACCAGTTCGCCTTGTTTGCAGGCATCGAGGTTGTCCCCACTCTTGGGCTCTTACAGTGCAAAGGAGTCTCTTTAAAGCCTACCTCTGACGTCTCGTCCCCCTTTCTGCCTGCCTCTGAAATGTGTTGGCTGGGTCACTGCACTCTCTATGGGACCTCCCAGGGCAGGGATTGTGCTACACCTGCCTTCTCCTTTCCATGCCTGTCACATGTGCTGACCACCCAGTTGCCCATGCGCTTTTGGTGCTTCTGCTGCCTCTCTGAGCCCTGGCTCCTTGTCGGGACTCTGCTGGGGATGGAGCTGGAGAGAGCTGGGCTGCCCCATCTTTGCCTCGTTCTGGCTTCCTGCTTTGTGCAGAGCTGTGTCTGGATGGGCTGATGTGTTCCCATGGCGACAGACTTCCACAGTTTCATTCTTACCGGCCTCCTCCTACTTCACCAGAGGGATGGGCCATCATATAGCCAGGCCCTTATTGACAGAATTTAGCTCGTTTCTCTTTAAACACGTTTGAGAGGATGGCCGCTTGGGCGTCCATTGCCGAGAAGAGGATCTGGATTCCCGCCTCCCCCATGAAACTGCTAGCAGTAGCTGCTGTTGATTGAGCACTCACCTGGATGAGCGAGGCAGCGTGCAAAGGACTTGGGCTCTGTTTTCATCAGATACAGTAACCTTGTGAGGCAAGCACTGTTTTCCCTGCTGTACAGAGAGAGAAACTGAGGCTCTGAGAGTAACTTGGCAAAGGCCACTCAAACAATGTATTTCAAGAGCTGGGATTCCAACTCAGTTGTGCTTGACTCAGGATCTGAGCCTCTGTAGCTACTGAACTCACCTGGCTTCCTAGAGAGGATGGAAATGGGGGAGGAGGGAACGGGCAGCTCACCTCCCAGGCCTTGTGCCTAAGGCTGGCTGCCTGAGAGCTGAATTGGGGTTCACACACAGAAAGATGATGGCTGCCATTAGGCCTCCTCCACTGAGGAGACACAAAAGGCTGCTTTGAAAGGCAAATCCAGGAGCACCTCTCTGGCCTGTTCCTGAACCCAGCTGCCTGGCCAGAACTTGCAGGAGTGGTCTGAAACTCTTTCCTTGAACAGACCACAGTTGGTCAGAACGTGTCACTTCTAGATTGATGTGGTGGTGTTGAACCTGTGCACCAGATCTCTCAATGAGACCTGGGAATCTTCAGCCTCCCCTGGGCTCTCTTCCTGAACAGTCAAGCTTTGGAACATGTATTGATTTCCCTCCTCCCCTTCTCTGCTTTTGCACTTTGGATGAACCTTGTTTTCGAAGAACAGTAGAAGGTAATTTTCCTGTGCTTGCCAGCTGGCCTGTAATTGAGCAATTTCAATAACACCCACTGTAAAGTCTAATTGAAGTAAACAGGAAAATATGATTTACAATCTGGACAGCAAGTAAATACCAGGGTGCAATTAATTTTTACACAGAGCAGCAGATTCTAAAACGTTCTCCTGTGTTGAGCAGTTTGTTTCTGATTACAGATTAGGAGCTGCTTTTCTATTTAATACTATTATCATCATTCTTTTTTACTTTTTGGTGGTGATCCTCAGGTTCCTTGTATCTGTGTGACTTTCTTTGAAGGTTTAGCTGCATGGGGAAATAGAGACGTGAGTTTGTAAGGAGGGATTTTTCAAACCTGAACTGAAGGCTGCACTCTTTCTTCATTTACTTGGTGGGAAATGGTGGTGGGTTATCGGAGAGGGGCTGCGGATAGGCTGTGCACAATGGCAATGCTGAGTGGGTCCCATCACTGCTGGAAGCTCACTTAGTTTAGTTCTTTCTGGGGAAGATGACAAAGCTGTGAAGGCCCCCAGTGTTACAAAGATGTTGATGTTGAAATGTGGCACTTCCAAGGACCAGAAATGTATGCCTTTTTTTTTTGGTGGGGGGACGGAGTTTCACTCTTGTTGCCCAACCTGGAGTGCAGTGGTGCGATCTTGGCTCACTGCAACCTCTGCCTCCCAGGTTCAAGTGATTCTCCTGCCTCAGCCTCCCAAGTAGCTCCAATTACAGTGCATGCCACCACACCCAGCTAATATTTTGTATTTTTAGTAGAGATGGGGTTTCACCATGTTGACCAGGCTGGTCTCGACCTCCTGACCTCTGGTGATCCACCTGCCTCAACCTCCCAAAGTGCTGGGATTACAGGCATGAGTCACCATGCCTGGCCAAATATATGCCTTTTTAAATGGACCCTCCTTATTGTTCCAGTAGCTTCTGTTCATAACTGGGTGGAGAAGGGAGCCAGCATGCTGACTGCTGGCCCCCTGCTGCCAGTTGGCTGCCTGAGGGCCGACCCGTTTGGTGTTGGATGTGGGGATGAGGCATGTTCTGACCCTTGGCCTACTTTAATGCATCCTGGTGTGTGCTAAAGCTGCCTGTAAAGCCAGCTCAGTGGTAAGATGTCACGTGACTTGAGTATGCTGCAGGGACAGCAGATTGTTAGCCACCCAGACCCTGAGATAGATCTTAAAGGTATCACGTGGCTGGACCCCAATCTGTTGTTCTACCCACCAGGCCATTTTACAAGTGAGGCAGCCCAAGGCTGGCATGGCAGGGGTGTGGGGAGCTCTGAGAAGGTAACTCTGGGCCTTGGTGACTCTCCCTGAGTACATCTCCTTTAGCAGAGAGGTGGTTCCAATCCCCTGGGGTTTCCAGTACTGTGAGAGGGGTGACTCTCAGGGCCTTGGTCTTTCTTAGTCCTGAATCCTTTTGCTTTTCTTTTGTCTTTCCAGGGAGTTGACCACACTTGGCCATTTCCCAGAACGGCCCCACCCCAAGGGTGAGCGGCCAATGAGGAGCTGTTTCTGCTGACATCAATTTCCCAGGAGGTACCCAGCCCAAGTCTGCCCAAGTGAAGATGGCTGATACCCACCCTGGGATGGAGCCCAGCGCCTGAGGCCCTTATCATGGTGATGGTCCTAAGTGAAAGCCTCAGCACCCGGGGAGCTGACTCCATCGCATGTGGGACCTTCAGCCCTGAACTGGTGAGGACCTGGCAGGCTTCCTGCTTTCCCTGACCATTTCTGAGGCCTGATGTACAGATAGGGCTGTGGACTGAGCACCCAGGCTTAGCAAATTGAGTCCAGAGCCCCCAAGAGCAAAGCTCTGTGAGGCGTCCTGGGCTGGGGCGACAGGGCACAGGAGCAGAGTTTGACTGACAACTCGCTGGAAAGAAGGAAGTCAGCTCAGATTTGAGGTCATCTGGTGAATGAGGAGGGGAGGCTATCCCCTGGTAAATAACAGCAAGTGTGGTTCTGCAGCCTGCCAGGCCAGGACTGACATTCCTTCTGTCTCCACCCGTTAAGGGGAGGTGGTTTCCAGAGAGGGGTGGTGCCCTGAATGGGGGCTAAGATAAGCCTATCCCTCTGAAGGGTGGTGCTGCCTCAGGAACGTCAAGAGTGGGAGACGATGGGGAAAGACGGTGTGGTGAGCTATGGCAACAGCCACCCTCTGCCAAAGGTGGTTCACCCTGGACCATGTGGTGGACTAGTGCAGAGAGGTAGCTAACTCGGCCTTCTTAGACTGCAAGCAAGCCAACCTTCAATAGCTGAACCCTGTCAGCAGACCTGTCCTTCGAAGCCCAGTTCTCAGATGTGAGTGGGGGCTGCTCGCCTGTGGAGGGAGCGGGAAGCCACGCTCAGTCATAAGCAGTCTTGTGGAGATGGGCGAGTCTTCGGAACTCTCTGCAGCTTCTGTGGTCAGGAAGGCCCAACTGCCCAGGGTTGCCTCACCCAGGACCCCTCCTGGCACCCTTCACAGCCCCTCGCGAGGACCCACGCTAAGCCTCCTTGGTGGGCCGCCTTCCCCTATCTCATGCCAGTGAAACCAGACCTTGAGCAGATGAGACCTAGGTCTCTGCCTGTGTCAGGAGCTTGGGAAAGCCACCGAGATCTGTATTCTTTTCGCAGGCCTCACAGAGCGCCTTCCGTGTGTTGGGCACTAGGCTGGAGGAGTTTGGGGAACAGGATGAGCCAGAGCCAGGCCCTGTACTTCTCACCCTTGAGAAGCTCTGGGTCTAGAGAGAGGGTGTCTGGAGAGCTGTGAATACAGTGACAACTTGAGGTTCCCATGGACAAGAACTCGCAGCCGAAGCCCACGGGAAGCCCAGGGCGTGTAGAGGAGCAGGGCAGCCTGGCTGTAGCACACCAGGGAAGGCCTTGCAGAGCAGGGATACTTGATTTGGCCTTGAAGGGTGAGAAGAAGTGGCTTAGAAACCACTGGGTCTAGCCTCCTCGTTTTACAAATGAGGCAGCTGCAGCCTGGAGCAGGCAGTAACTGCCTCACTGGCTGCACCTCCCCTTTCCCTCCAACCCCTCCAGCCCCACTTCCTGAGCCTGCGTTCAGGCCTCTGCCCACTGCCTGGTGTCTGGACGCCAGTCTTGGCGGCCCTCCCTCAGTCAGGTCTCTCCAGCCCTTACCAGGCACGACACTGGTGCACTCTGCTCATGGCCCTCAGCCTGTGAGGTCTCCCTGGGGTGTCACCCCCAGCTGCAAGGGTAGGGACTCAGCTTTGCTTCTCCCCATGGCCCCAGCACTACTGGGGCAGGGCAGACAGCAGGCACCTGAGGTGTGTTTGCTCGATGGCAGCCTTGGTCACTGCAGCAAGGAGTAGAGCTGCTGTGACCATTCGGCTCTTCTGCCACTACCCCGTTCTTTCCAGTTCATATTTGCTATGTAATGTGATTACTTCTTACCAGCCCCACTGCCACCACCCTGGTTCCACTTGCTGTTCTCTCACATGGATTCTTGTGGTAACTGGTCCCCTGCCTCTGGCTCTTTTTAACCTGTTCTCCGCCCAGCAGCCAGAGAGAATCCTAGTCAGAGCTGTCCTCCACTGTGTAGAAGCTTCCACTGGCTTTACCCTGAATGCTTAGCAAACACCCAGCCCTTACTAGGATGTATGTGGCCCCATGGATTCTTGTCCATGTGGCTGCTCTGACCTCATCTCTGCCACTCTGCCCCTCTGCTCCGTCCCCACTGGCCCCCCTGTTCCAACACGCTGAGTGTGAGCCTGCCTCGGGCCTTTGCACTTTTTCCTTGGCCTGGAGCTCTCTCCCCACAGTAGGACATGCTCCCTCCCTCCTTTCTTCTCTGGCCACTCAACCTACAGTTCAGTCCCAGCACCAGCTCCCACCCCTTACCCCCACCACACTTTCTCTCCTCTTTTCCTATCTTTTTCCCTCTTAGGTACTTGGCACTTTTAAACATGTCCTTATGGATCTTGACTGAGTCCTTATACTAGAATGGGAGCTTTGTGAAGGCAGGGGATGTCTCTCTTGCTTGTTGCTGAATGCACGGGGCCCAGCCCCTAGCAGGTGCTCAGTGGATGTCTGTGGATGGATGAGCTTGCAGGTTCCTGTCGCCTGGCCTCTTCTCATTCACCATTGTCTTACTCTCTCTCTGGCTGCTGCTCCAGTTCACGACTGAGTGGGTGTGACTAGAGTAGCTCTGACCAAAAAGAAGAGACCTCAAGGGTGAGGAGCCATCTGGAGGTCCCGAGGGAGGAGCCCTTCCCGGGTCCAGCTGTGCTGTTGGCTGCAGTGGCCGCCTCTGTGCTCGGTCCCTTCTCAGGGTGGGACTGCCTGGTGTTGGCCTCAGAGTTGTTTCCAGGACATGTGGGCCCAACGTCAGCTGAGCTGCTCTTCCAAGAGGTGTGGCCTGAGCCCCTGCCAGGAGGAGCATGGCCTCCCAGCCCTAGCCAGGGAAGGAAAACTCAGAAAGGGAAAGCAGTCAGGGGAGAGCAGGCAGCTTTGCTGGAAGGGATTCTACCACGTGTTCTCTTGTGGCCTCACAGATTAGAATCTGTGCTTTCTTCCTGAACTCTCCCTTGCTTTGTTGGAAAGGATCCTTCTTTCTGCTGCTTTTTGTTACTGACCTGTCCAGGCCCAGAACCACCCAGTGTTGGCCCATCTGTCTTCCTCCTCCTCTTCTTTCCCCTTGGCTCCAGATGAGAGCTCTGTTGTGGGGAACAGCCCTGTTGGAGAAGGGCTTTCTCATTGCTCAGTTTGCTGATGCGCCCAGAACACAGTGACTGGGTGCCAGTGCTTGGCCTGGCCCAGCTCAGTGCTGCCTGCCCTATAGCGTGGGCCAGCAGGAAGATGTTGGGGGTGCGGCTATGCTGAGGGTCTTGGGAAGTGTGTTAGTTCATATCATGTTGCTGTAAGGAATACCTGAGGTTGGGTAATTTATAAAGAAAAGAGGTTTACTTGGCTCATGGTTCTGCAGGCTGTATAAGAAGTATGGCACCGGCCAGGCGCGGTGGCTCAAGCCTGTAATCCCAGCACTTTGGGAGGCTGAGGCAGGCTATCACGAGGTCAGGAGATTGAGACCGTCCTGGCTAACACGGTGAAACCCCGTCTCTACTGAAAATACAAAAAATTAGCCGAGTGTGGTGGCGGGTGCCTGAGTAGTAGTCCCACCTACTCAGGAGCCTGAGGCAGGAGAATGGTGTGAACCCGGAAGGTGGAGCTTGCAGTGAGCCGAGATTGCGCCACTGTACTCCAGCCTGGGTGACAGAGCGAGACTCAGTCTCAAAAAAGAAAAAAAAGAAGCATGGAAAAGTATTGCATCTGCATCTGTTTCTAGTGAGGCCTAGGGAAGCTTCCAGTCACGGCAGAAGGTGAGGGGAGAATAGGTGTATCACGAGGTGAGAGAGGGAGTGAGAGGGAAGGGAGGAGGTGCCAGACCTGTTAAACTACCAGCCCTCACATGAACTAGAAGAGCGAGGACTCCCTGATTACCATGGGGAGGCCACCAAGCCATTCATGAGGGATCCGCTCCCATGACCCAAACACCCCCGCCCAGGCTCTGCCTCCAGCATTGGGGGTTACATTTCAACATGAGATTTGGAGGGGACAGACATATCCAAACTGTATGCCCAGAGGTCCAGGTACCTCCTCCCTGTCCTTGAGTCTCACGCTACCTGCTGAGGGGCAGGGGTGCACCCATTTCTACCCCATTTACAGACAGGAAGCTGTGGCTCAGAGAGCCCAGGGAGGGGCTGCCCCAGGCACAGATTTCAAGTCCAGGCCCTTGTCTGCTCCCCCCAGCACCTTCTCGCATGGGCCCTATTCCAGAGGCTGTGATCACCTTGGAGCCCCTCCAGGCTTTGGGGAGAGACACACGATGTAAATAACTGAAGAAATACCGAAAATAATCTTAATCTAGTGATGACATCCACAGGACAGAATGTGAGATACGCTGATGCTAGCATTTGCTTTGAACAGCCAGCAGAGGTTCAGAGGAAGTTGACGGGGTTTTGCTTTAGCTTCCTAAACTGGTAACATCATCCCCGTGTAAATACCATCAAGATAACAACAGGAACGATGGAAAATAAATTTTCTTTTGTTTTCTAATCAGACTAAGAAGATGACAAGTAGAGGTTTAAGATTTAAAAGGAAAGCATGACTGTGGGGGAGGCCGGGACTGGTATCAGCACAGGCCACTTTGGAATTATGGGAGCAGACCCCAGAGGCGCAGCTCACCCTGGGTCCCCAGAGTCAGGCCTCAGTCACAGAGGCGGGAAAGTCTCAACGTGCAAGGGAAAGTCACCAGGGTCCTCGCAACCCTGGGTGTCATGTGGCACTGGAGGAGGAGCTCGTGGCCAACTCTGAGGCCTGTTGAGGGGTGTGAGGACTTGGTCTCCCTCCCAGCCTTCTTTGGGGTTCATGCCATGGTTCTCTGGTTCCCCTGTTTTAAAAAACTAAATGCTGGTGAAACAACTGCCTTTCCCTCAAAGAAAGGTGTGAGGAAAAAAGGAAAAAAAGGACTGACCAGTGCTCAGCATTTTGCCTTTCCCAGCACAGGGCCCACCTGCCTGGGGAGAGTTGGCCCTGAGGCTCAGCTGTGCCCATGGCCCTGACTTCGCTTGCATGGCCAGCAGCCATGGCTGGGTCCAGTTCCCCTTTCCCCGACTCTGCCTGGTGCCTTCCTCTGTCGAGTGGGCTCTTCCTTCCAGTGTTCTAACATTAGCTGCTCCCCTGGCAGGCAGCCCAGACATTTGACCTTGGAGCACTGTGCTCCCTCAGCTCCTTCCCGCACGCCCACGCTCAGGCCAAGAGCCTGTTCTCTTGTTTCCAGAGTGACCACCTCCCTTGGCCAGGCCCACTCTTCTCTCTGCAGCCCATCCTCCCTTAAGGCTGAAGACCAAAGGGAGCTGATGGCTGGCTGCTCCTGGGCAGAGGGCAGTATGCGGCTCCAGACTGCCTAACTTTCCCTATAACAACCAATACTAGTCTTTTGGAGGGGCTGATCTGGTAGATAGACAAGCACTTCCTTCTGCACTTGTCTGATTAGGATGCCAAAGGCTAAATGACTTTTCTTATTTGAGGAGTTAGTGGCCATGTCAGGCCTTATACACAGTTGCCTGGGCACTGGGGTTCTTCATACTTTGGGCCATGCTAAGTTGGCACTTTGAGCTCAATAGCCCCAGCCAGGATCTCTGGCAGGCCCCAGGCTGGCCTGAAGTTAGAACGCAGGAGTGCATAGGGTCCAGGGCAGCGTGATGCCTTTCACCCTGGGCAGGCAGAGATACCAAGGGGCCCGCCCATGCTTTGGCTAACCCCGGAGCCTCAGGAGTCAGGGCCACCGTATCTCTATCAGCATCTTTGAGAATCTTCATCCAAAAGCATTGTTCCCTCTTCAGCTTCTCTTTCTTGTCTCAGGCCTGGATCTCGTTTTTGCTTTCGACTGCCACAGTCTCGCGGGGTTGCATTTCTGGAGTGTGGGTGCTCCGCTCGTTCCCCCGTAGGGCATGAGTGTGAGCCTCCCCCAGGTGCTCTGTGGCTCCCTGTAACACCGTGTCAGGAGATGGAAGATGTGACTTGGTTGCTTTAGTTGATAATGTACAGAGGAAAGTTACGAAGAACCGTGGTTGTGGCCTGGCATTTTCTGCTGGGCCAGTTCCTCATTTGGAGCCTTAATTGTGTCTTTATTTAAGCCAGGGCTGCTTTCTTTAGTCAGACAGATGGCCCTGAAGCCTCCATTTGATTTCCAGCTTTTGCCTTTCCTACGAGGATCTAATTCCAAAAACCTTTTCTCGTGATCTGAGGAGTCTCACAGAGATGAGGCCCTGCCCCAGGGTGGGCTCGGGAACAGAGGCTTCACAGTGGGAGAAACACAAAGGGGAAATGTGCTCTGGTCTTATTTCACTGCAGACCTCAGCACTGCAGGGCTCGGATGCTCGCTGAGTGCAGACACTGAGTGTCTTGTGAAACCTCAGAGGGCCGAGGGGTTCCCTCAGGGCCTGGTGGGGCCTCCACACCATGATTGGCTCATTCTTCCCACTGTGGGTGCAGGAGGTTCAAAGTGTTGGAAAGGCTGTGTGTGTAGGAATGGTACATACCAGTGGGAATGTTAGCATATACCGGGTAGCCTGGGGAATAAAAGGCCCTGGCCAACCTAGAGCCAAGCAGGAGCTCTGCTGGTTTGCCCATGTGGAGTTGGACCAGGGAAACCTGCCAGCGGTCAGGGTGTACTGGGGCCTGGCACCCTGGAAAGCTGTCAGTACATGACGTTCTGGCCTGGCCGCCACTGGCTTAGCTTCACAGATGGGGCTCAGAAAGCAAGATGGGCCCTGATCTGGTCTGAAGGTAAAGCACGAAATTAGTCAGGGTTCCTTCTTTGTCAGCGCCAGAGGCCATCCCCAGATAACTCACCCCAAGAGAGAACTCCCTGGAGCACGGGGAGAGCTCTCAGGGCTGGAGAGGAGGGGGCCAGTCGGGCCCCAGAAAGGGCATGACTGGAGCAGCTGGGAGGACTTCAGAAGCAGGTGCCCACGGGCAGACTGAGAGCCTCCCTGCTGGGTGGATCAGGCCCAGCTCTGTGGTTCAGGAGTCAGCCATGGAACCAGTGTCTAGGCCTGAGATCTGGGCCTAGCCCGGGGCCAGGGGAGGTGGAGGCACCTTGTTTGACAGTCCCACTAAGACATGATCCAGTGAGGGTGAAGGTATCCCAATTCAAAATTTGGGGTGCTGCTGACAGAAGAAGGGGGCCGCACTACTGGGCTGCGCAGTTTCATCTCTTCAGTGAGGAGCAAGCAGTGGCTCGCCTGGGATGGGGAAATGGAGAAGTCGTTCCTTCGAGTTGGAAAATCATAGTGTGCACCATTGCTGGTTCGTGGGAACCCTTAGGTAGAGGGCTGGAGACCGGCATGAGGAGGCCAGGCCGGCCTGCGAGGTAGCTCTGACTCTCAGGCTGGCCTCTCAGCCCTTCCCCACTGAGGTTTGACTTTGCGTGAGGCCAGCGATTTTGGGAGACAGTAACTTCTGCCCAGTGAAAATCCATTTCTGTTGCCTGACATCCACTGGGTGTGCGGCCTCAGGAGTGGGACAGGCTGGCGCTGACAGGTGCCTGTAGCCGTGGTGCCTGCTGTCGGCTGTGAAGTTGAAACCAAGACAGCCCTCCTTTCTCAAGAAGCTTCTGTTCCCATGGAGCAGAGAGTCAGTACAGGAACAGATGTTCCAATCCCTGCCATGTTCATTAAATGAGGCGATGGGAGAGAGAAAAGTGGGTGGGAGGCACCGCTTTAGCCAGGATGGTCCAGCAAGGCCACTGAGGAGGCCACGGGGCAGGAACAGCTCAGAGCGTGCTGCGTGAAGATCCCGGCACAAAGCCCCTGAGATGGTAGTGACTGGCCTGGCGCCACTGGGTGGTGTGAGTGAGGAGGGGAGGACCAGAGCAAGATTGGGGGTACTCAGGTTGGCTCATGTGGAGCACTGTGCACTGTGGAGGAGAGGTAGTGGCCGGGATTTGATTCTGGTTGTGGTGGGAAGTTGTTGGAACAGGATGACATGGTCCGATCTCTGCTTTAAGAAGATGGCTCTGGGTTCTGGGTGGAGGGTGGGAAATGGGGGCCCAGGGTACAGGCTGTAAGAGCGGTTAGGAGGGGCGTTCACTGGGGCTGGCAGTGGCTGGGATCAGGGCCAATGGTGGGGTGGCGAGGAGTCTGTTTTCCAGGTTGGAAATGGCAGGCCACTCTGGGGACCTGCTGCAGATGCTGATAAGTCCTCACTGAATGAATGAATGAGCAAGTCGAGTGAATGTATGAACGAGTGCCTGGGGTGCGTGTGTGCTGGCCCAGTGCTGTTTCTGTGGGCAGACAGACCCCGGCATCTCTGGCAGTGTTCCTTGTGACGGCCTGGGTCAGAAGGGCCCTGAGGTCCCTCTTGGTCTAGAACATGCCGGCTTGGTGAGAGGCGGCCAGCAAGCACTGTTCTGCTGGCCAGGCAGGGGGCGGCTCGCTATGTGGCTTCCTGCTTCGGTGTGGAAAGCCCCAGCCCCTCCTGCATGCGTGCCAGTGAAGCACACAGGGTGCTCCAGTGTTCCTGCTCTCTCTGCTCTCCCCAGCCCCCATCCTGGTGTGGCCTCTGTGGCCTCCCAGCCTGGGTTGCCTTCTCCTACCTGGCAGGCATGGACTGGGGGCCGGGGTTCCCCAGGGGGTGTTTTCCTTATGCCCAGGTGTTCCCTTAGTGCTGGGAGCCACCTCCCTTGGCAAGCCAGACCCTGGCCCGACTTCCCTCTCTGAACCTGGGAACTGGGGGCCTGCCTGGCATCCACAGGCTGAGCTCTCGGCTGTGCAGGCAGCCCAGCCCCAGCAGCAGGGCTCTCATGCGCTTGTCATCCACTTTCCATTGCATGACTTTGGTGTGGTCTCAGCTGCACCTCTCAGCTGGGATTGTGTGGCGGGGGATGGGAGGAAGCAGGTGCAGCCGTTTTGAATTCTTCCCAGATATTTCCACAGATGGTGGTAGAGGGGATGGTTACATCACTGTGGAATCCAGGAGGGTGACCGAGTGTGATGATACTGTTAGGATCATTTTAAACTGAGGAGGGCGACCTGTAGGAGGACTGCCCCGTTCCCCTTCAGCCCTAGAAGCTCCTGTGGTCCTCAATACCAGTCTAGGCATCCCTCCCAGGAGGCCGCCCCGGTGTCCACCCCCATCCCAGCACACTTGCCCTGGACATCCCCTCCAGCCCCGATCTCCCCGTGGTTTGTCTGTGACTGTCTTCCATGAAGTGTGAGTCCTCCTTCACCTCTGTGTCCCCAGGCTGGTCAGGATGGACCCTTAGTGACCCTGTGGGATGAACACAGTGTTGACCTCGTGCAGAGGTCCCTGGATTGGGTAGATGGGGATGAGGTGAGGGAGCTGGTGCCAGGTGCTTGCCACCCTCTTACCTGGATGGGCCAGGTGTTCCCAGTCAGCCCCACCGTCCTGCCAGGCCTTAAAGAGCCAGAACCTGGGCCCTCGTCCACTTACCAGCCTGGAAGCCTTGTCTGTTTGTGTCATTTTGATGGGGAGTGTTGGGGGTTCCTTTCAGAAGTTAGAGCCTTCTGTGACAAGCTCATTTCTCTGGGCCTGAGAGCTCCTTTCACCATTGTACGATCAACCCCCAGCACAGCCCGCCCAGAAAGAATCACCACCCCGTGCCCACTGAGCAAGTGGGCGAGTGAGTGAGGGAGCCTCGGAGCACTTGAGGCAGAGCTGCTTCCTGGGGCTCTGGCTGGGTAGTCTCTGCTCATGAGAGGACCAGGCAAGCCTCTTGACCTGGGTATCACCTAGCATGAGGAACCCCCAGAATATTCTACACCCAGCTTACTGTGTAGCCATGGAGCAAGTGCCGTGGATTTGGGGTTCTTCTAGGCCTCGTTGGCCTATTTTCTGCCCAGTGGCCATAGCGTTCAGTTGAGGGTAGGCGGGGGGCATCAGGAAAGATGTAGAATGTTTACAGTGGAAAGGAAACTATTGTGGAAATACAGTGCCAAGGAGTTCAAAAGCCATCGCTGTTATGTTGAGACCAAGTATAACCCTTGAGTTTCTGTTTCAGTTCAGAGAAAATGCCTCAGGGGGCCTCAGTGTAGCCACAAAACAGTCTGCAGAGCAGAGGCCAGCCCTTCTGAGCTCTCCCCATGCTTCTCACCAGAGCAGGAGAGCTGTTCTCCCTGGATCTGGAAGGGAGGGGTCTCGGAGTCGGACCTGGGGCCCTCTGCTCCCTACTTGAGGTTCTTCGTGTCCCCAGGGAGGTCCCCTCCTCTTTTGGTCTCTTCTCAGCCCAGCTCAAGGAAGCTTGTTCCACTGTTTACCATCCATCCTGCCCCTGGGCCGCCTCCACATCTCTTATGTGGAAAAATCCCCTTATGTCAGAAGTGATGGGGCTTTCTGTGTGTTTTCAAAGCCCATTAACTCAATGGACTCCATAACTCACTAGAGACTTGGGACAAGAAGTCTGGGCCTAATTCTGTGCAGATGTTTCTCTTTGAATACCTTTTCCTCCTTTCCCTGATCTGACATTGGCAAAGGACAGTCACCCTTTTATTGTGACTTTAGAAGGGATCAGTAGAGAGTCAGTGCAAAACATGCTTCCTATGATTTGAAGAGTGAATAGCTTTTCTGGTTGTTTTCAGCACACGCCAAAGAAGATGAGTCAAGGACCTACACTTTTCTCTTGTGGAATTATGGGTAAGTACTCAAGGCCGTCCTGGAAGCTGTCCTCCTAGTCCTTCCAGCCAGGGTCTGAGTCCTCCAGGTGAGACGCTCAAAGCACTTTCTGGACACAAGTTCAAAAAGAGCAGCCCCGGGACTCTTCTGTGTGTTTTAACTATTTTGGTCCCCTATGGCGCCTGAGTGAAGGGACGGGCACTAATGTGTGGTTTACAACTCCAACACTGAGAATTTCTGTCTGATGATTAAAGTAATTCATGTTGATTTTTTTTCATTCAGAAAATGCACAATAGTGTAAAGTATGCAGTAAAAATCTCTCATAGCCCCAATGCCCAGGGAGAGTTACTGTTGATGTTTTTGTGTATGTTTATGTTCTTAGCATTTTTTATATAGCCCACTGCACGATGAACATATAATTATGTAAAACTATATTCGTTTGCTTTTTTCACTTGGAGTAGTTACCATCATCTTCCCACAGCATTAAAATTGTTCATTCCATGCATGTTAATGGTTTACAGTGCCGCATTGTGTGGTAAGTGTGTCAGGATGTCTTTAGTGATGTAACTACATCTAGGCTGGTGGGTCAAGGGGCTGTTTTATTTGCTGTTGTGATGAACAGTGACTGTGTAAGTGCCTAACTCCTTGTCTGCCTTTGAGATGATTTGCTAGGATAGTTTACAGGAGTGGAATAGACAGGCTGGAGGGCAGGGACATTTTTAAGGCTCTTGATTCATTTTGCTGACATGCCTTCCAGAGGAGATTGCCTTGATCTTCTGTTTCTGTGCAAGTGTGAATTACTGTTTTTTGTAGGGGGCAAAAAAGATGACCATTGATTATGTTGATTTCTTGATGCCTCAGGTGATTGGGCATTGTTTGACCTCTCAGTGTCCCTCTGTGGCTCTCCTTGCCCACCTTTGGGGACGTCTTGCCGGATGAGTTTCTGTAATGTCTATGTGGACTCAGAAACCACTCTTGGATGATGGATGACGACTGTGGGCTTTCAGATTCGAAGGTTACTTTGGTCAGACCTCAGAGTTTCCCTTGCCTTTCCTTCTCGGTCCTTCCTGCACGTGAGGTGTTTTGTTTTTCTTCTTCAGATACAGTTGCTGTAGATGAGGCGATATGTTAGATTGAGCCCTGTGCCAGGCTTCGTACATGCCGGGCCCCGCTGGCTCTGCCAGCGGCTTCATGCACATACGGGAGAACTGAGGTCTAGTGAGGTGGCCCTCTGCAAGCTCCCTCAGTAGGCAGAGTTGGACTCAGGTGGGCGATGAAGGGAGATTGTTTTCTTCTCAACCATATGCCATGGCTCTGGGACATGTGGCGGTGCTCTTGATGCTGCCGCTGAAGAAGATGGAGACAGGGAGATCAGCTGGCCCTGGTTTTCTGTATGACATACTTCGGAGGCCCGTCCCCACAGGATTGAATACCTCCCCCATGGTTTACGGCTTTCAGCAAACCCTCAGTGCCCCAGACACATAGCTCAGAAGCCTGCCTCATTGCCTGCTTCCTGGGACAGCCTCACCTTTGAGCTTCCTTCCTGTGTCATGCTGGGAAAGAGAGAGAGGCCCTGGCATGCCCAAACCTTCAACCCTGCCTAAACTTTAGCTGTCAACCGGGCCAGACCAGTAAACTGGGTTGTGGAGATGTTGGTCTTTATTTCAAGGATTTCTAGTCTTTGCACTATGTAAGTTATAATAAGGTGAATGTGTGGTGGGTTTGTGATGGCAGAGAGACTCACCCTTGTAGGGGCAGGTCTTGAGGCCCAGAGACCAAGGCAGAGGCCCCGGGGAGAGGAGGTCTGTGGGGAAAAGCCCAGATGGCCCAGGAGAATCTATCGGAGGCTGCGGAGCCCAGCAACCTGCTTTCTACCGGGGAGGCCGTGGTTTCCAGGAGGGACTACGCTGTGTCTCCAGACTCCTGTTTACAGAGTGACTCTTTAGGAAGTGCTGGCGGGGTCCCAGTGCCTCCGTCCCAGGCTCTTCTCCTCTTCAGCATGGTCCTGTCTTCCTTCTGCTCTGTGGGACAGTGCCAGGGCACTACGAGGCAGCAGAGGGAGAAGCGGGGAGCCGTTGTACTGGTGGGAGGTCTTTGGAGTCCCCCTCGTTCTCCTCTGCTGCTGTCTGTCTATGGGCCTCATCTTTCTGTTGCTCAGCCCCTCCCTGATTCAGGAAAACCCTGACCTGCGTGGCTGTGCATCACTGAGGTGTTTCACTGACCGCATTTTGTTTCATTTGCAGTGACGTGCTGTCATAGATACGACTTGAGCACCTGCTGTGTGTCAGGCACCTGGTGAGGGATAGAGTGGATCAGACCCTGCCCCTTCCCTCAGGGAGGTTTCTGTCTGGTGGAGGAGAAAGATCAATGAACAGTGAATTCCGCGCTGCTTAGGCCAACTTCCACGAGATGTGGAGGCCCTTGAACTATGGGGATACCACCCCGTCTTCCTGGCTAGGTTTCCTCACCTTGCAGATTGTGGGGATTTAAGGTGATGGCCACACACTAGCGCACATCCTCCCTCCTGCCTCTGTCCCTTTCCTGCACTTGCTGGGAGAGAGGGGTCAACAGTCAGGAGCCTTACCCTGTACACTCTGTCTAGTGGAAGCTCAGGTTACCTCTCCAGCCCTTCTGGTGCTCCGTGAACTGGGAGTGCACTCCAGGCAGCAAGATTTCATCAGAGGTGTACCTGCTTTTCTTTTCTTTTCTTTTCTTTTCTTTTCTTTTCTTTTCTTTTTTTCTTTCTTTTTTTTTTTTTGAGACAGTCCCACTGTCACCAGGCTGGAGTACAGTGGCATGATCTTGGCCCACTGCAACCTCTACCTCCTGGGTTCAAGCAGTTCTCCTGCTTCAGCCTCCTAAGTAGCTGGGATTACAAGCGTGTGCCACCACGCCCAGCTTATTTTTGTATTTTTAATAGAGACGGGGTTTCATCATGTTGGCCAGGATGGTCTTGATCTCCTGGCCTCGTGATCTGCCTGCCTCAGCCTCACAAAGTGCTAGGATTACAGGCGTGAGCCACCGCGCCTGGCATGCCTGCTTTTCAACAGTGGGGAAGAGAATACTCTGAGGGGCCGGCTGGACTTTTCAAGAGGGTTTTGGGCCCTTCTAGCTCTTGACAATGCTGTGCAAAGATAAAACACCAAATTATCATAATCACCAACCCCCAGCCTGTCTCCTGAAGATAAAAGATTCATGTTCTGGTGCTGATCAGTGGAATTCTCCCATGAGAGCTGGGGACAGTTAGTCCTGTGACTCAGGATTTTTTCCTCCTGAGCCCCATGCCAGGGTCCTCGCTGGAAGCCAGTATGAGTTCAAATTTCCCGAATGTTCTGCAGAAAATCTGGGCAAGTGCAGTAGAGCAAGGAGCACAGCACCCTGGTCACTTCTTAAAATGCCACCGTTTCAAGTAGCTCAGCCTCCTCTGCACCCACTTAGATAAAACACGTAACTAATATAAATCGAATACTCACAACAATGCCTTTTTAATTTTATTTATTTTTTTTGTTTGTTTTTTTTGAGATGGAGTCTTGCTCTTTCTCCTAGGCTGGAGTGCACTGGTGCAGTCTTGGCTCAGGGCAACCTCCACCTCCTAGGTTCAAGCAGTTCTTCTGCCTCAGCCTCCCGAGTGGCTGGAATTACAGGCGTCTGCCACCATGCCTGGCTAATTTTTGTATTTCTAGTAGAGATGGGGTTTCACCAAATTGGTCAGGGTGGTCTTGATCTCTTGACCTCAGGTTATCCACCCACCTCAGCCTCCCAAAGTACTGGGATTACAGGTGTGAGCCACCGCGCCTGGCCTATGCTTTTTATTTATTTTTTTAATTAAAAGCACTTCACGCCCTGTGATTGCAAGCTGGATACCAGGCCCCTCCCCACTCTTATCCCCTACCCCAGTTTAGGAACTTGATACAGAGAAGTGGTTTTGTGCTTCTCAGTGTGGAAGAGAGAACAAAGCCAGCATGGAGTGTGGATGGGAGAAGCAGAGAGGGTAGAGCTGAGCACTGCCCAGCCAGCCCTGCACCAGGATTGAGTGCCCCTTATTAGGGTGCCAGCTCAGTCCCCACCACAGGGCTCCTGCCAGCAGAGGCTGTTTTGACTCTTGGCTTCCTTTCTCATCTCCCAGAGCATCCCCAGCTCACCTTCTTTGCTGAAATGGAATTTCCTCTACAAAGCTGCTCTGGGAAAGAGCCATTTATAAGACTGGTTCTTGTGCTCTCAACACAGGAAACATAGGTCAGGTGGCAGCTCCGTGGTGCGGCCCACCCACTGGTCAGCCGACTGGGCGAGGGAGCCAGCCCTTGCTCCTGACTCTGATTTCTAGTGGGTACAAAGAGGGGCCCGGGCTGTGGCTGAGAGTCATCCTGTGTGGGGAGAAGCAGGGCCACATGTGGACTCTCAGTCCAGGCTCCCTCCACATCTTCTGCCATTTGCAGTGGGGGACCCAGGGTCACACGTGTACTAGTTTAATCTTTTTTGGTGAAACAGGCAAGTGGAGTGAACGCAGTCTCCATTCACCACCCTTGGCTAATTGCAGCCATTCAGTGCATTTGTATTGTAGGGACAATGGGCACCACACATTCCATTTTCCTCAGCACTCAGGCGAGGAGGAGACCTGGAAATCACTCATATGTAAGAAAGCGAAGGCAATACCAATTATTTTAAAAAGGCTACTAGGAAAAGTCTTGTAAATACAAGTCGGTGGACAGAGAACAAAACAATTCATGTGCTAAAAAAAATTGGATGGAAACCCATAATTACTTTAGGAGTTATGGTAATAAATTATTTATTAATGTAAATTATTTCACAGGCAAAGAACATAGAGGAAACTTGAGCAGAAGGATCATACATTATGTATAAAAAGGAATTGTAAAAATATTATAGCAGCCCTCCTTGTGCCGCCCCAGTTCAGGTTTGTCCGCATTTTAATTATAAGCTCTTACTTTCAGGGTTTAATTACTTGGCTGTTAAAGTCTACTCTGTACATAAAAGGGTTGTTCCCTGGGGCACTCTCTGTATTAATTTCTACAGGGTAAACCAGTTGGCTGTGTTGAGCTGGGGAGGACTAAAAGATTTTGCTTTGAGATTTGGTAGCTTTCGTCTTTAAACTCAGCCACTGTTTGTCATGGAAAGTGGAAAGTGATTGCACGTTGTAGGAAAAGGGTGGCCATCAGAGCTTGAGTGTTTTTGATTCTTAGAACAAATAAACAAATGAATGAATCAAAATGAATGACAGCAATAACAAAATCAGAGCTTCTCAGGCCCAATTTTTGGTCTCTGCCACTTTTCCTGTTTTGCAGAGACAACCATTTTGAATGTGGTCATTGGGCCAGGTCCTCCAATAAGAGACTGCGTGTTAACCAGTATAGGCTAGAATGAGATTTGTTTTTATTGAAAAAATATTATATCCATATATAAGTGTGTGTGTGTGTATATATATGTATATGTATATAGGATTTTTTAAGGTTTGCTTTATTATTTTTATTTTTATGATGGTCATATGTGTGATTTTTAAAAATCTCTAAAATAGTTTGTCCATGTAGGGTATTTAAATTCTTCCTTGTACCATTCATTGGTTTCAGGCAGTGTTTCAGGAATAATAAAGCACAGAATGGAAGTAGATGTAAAATGTGGTTGGCACATGACAAGTGTTGCCAGTGACAAGTGAAAACAGAGCTTCCCAGGGCTGCCTTCTTACCCAGGTTGGGCTGACTTAATGGGGAGGGGACCACAATAGTGCCAGAGGACAGGAAATGGCCACTGCCAGCCTATCTGGGTGCCATGCCTTCCACATGAAGAGATGGTCAAGTTAGGCAGCCTGGCCCAACTGCAAGAGCATGACCTTGGGACTGCAGACTCTTTTGACATCCGAGCTCTGTCATTTGCTGGACGTGTGTCCATGGGGGAGATGTGACATCGTTCTGAAGCCCAGTCTCCCCATCAGTCAGATGGGGACTGCTGTGACAGCCCATGAGATGAATCACGTGCTTGGGATGCACATTCATGCTCTTCCTCAGCTTCAGCAAGGACCCTATTAGAGTGTTAGCTGATGAACAGTAAATATGCATTTGTTGACAGTTTCGTGAAAAGCTCTGCCTGTCGCCAGTTCCCTCATCTGTTTAATGGCACCCAGCTTTGTTGTGCACATCAGTTGAGAGATGCATCACCAGCAGCTGCCCGTTTCCCATGCTCTGTGCACACCCACAATCAGGCTGGAAATCCAGAGGAGATGGCCCAAACTGACCTTGTTGTCCCTTCAGAGTTCTTGTTGCCATTGCAAATACTAGCTGTTCCCTTACATTTATGAATGCCTGGGGGGTGGAGTAGGAAGGCCCGGTCAGAACCGAAAGGGCTGTCATGAGACCCTAGTCTACTCCACCTTGTGCAGATCGTGAGATTGAGGCCCCTGTTCCCAGTGCCCCATCTGGTATGGCTTTTAACCTTGAGGATCCCACCGGGCATCTTTTTGTAAGAGCAAAGACTTCCCAGAAGCAGCGGCAGCTGCCATGGGCCACCACAACTCTGCTGGTAAGGGCAGGGTCCTGGTAATGGCTCTGAACCCCGAACTTTGTCCTTAGTAGCCTCTGTCACCTCCCAGAGCCCTGCAGACCCGCCTGCCTTCTTCCTTGGATGTGGGTCCTGATGGAGCGCTATCTCTAGCCATCCGAATTCCTTGTGCCTTGTGTGAGGAACTTGGTGTCCTGTGTTGCTGTCCCCCAACCCAAGACACAGCTGCCATTTTACAGTCCATCTCAGGTGCGTGGGCAGGACCTGAAGCTAAGGCCTGGCAGGCAAAGCCCGAGGACCTTTCATTCCTGACACTGCTCTGAATTGAGTCTCCTTCTGGTCATATAAGCAAAGAGACCCTCCAGGGAGCCAGAGGCTCTCAAGTCCATTTAAAAACAGATGAGACAATCATGGGGGAGCTCATGTCATTGCCCTGCTTGTGTCCCCCGCACCCCCACGCAAAACCACCTTCAGAAAGACACCTCGGCTCTCTTGATTTTCCCATTGGTGATTTGGTGAGCTTCTCCCCAAACCAAGCATAGAATCTTTGTGGCCCTGAGGCCAAGTTCACACAACCCAACCCACAGGGCAGGGGAGAGATACTCATTGTCAGCACAAGTAGATAGGTGTGAAATGTAAGAATGAGTCAGCTGGTCCTGATCTGACAGCAAGCTTGCTAATTGGGGCATTTTGTATCTTGGTCTGTACTTGAGGTGCTTAACCTTTTCTGGAAACTACATTCTGCGTACTTATGTGACCATAAGGCACCATCGAAAACATAGTACAAGCTCTCCAGGGCTATAAAGCTCCTCTATCTTTTGAATATATGAAGGCTTATAGTCCCCCAAGAATCTGGGGCCCTGGGAATTTTCCTTCAAATTTAAGGGTAGAAATGGAAATAAGAACATTTGAGGTCAAATACCATTCGTGTTCCTCTGAGTGTTTTTCTTGCTTTGAGCTCTAGGATCTGTGCACACAGCAGTCTTCTGCCCTTCTTAGTCAGACAGTGACAGGACCAGAGCCTTGTGAGTGCAAATTTGGGGATTTGGGTCCTTGTCTCTGCATATGTAGGCATCTCATTCTCCTGTTCTTTGTGGCATAATCAAAAGTCAGAAACTGCAAGCTCAGTCATCAAGCCTCAGCTTTGGAAGAGCCTAGTCTGTCCAAGACTGTGAGAGAACTGGGCCCGAGGATGCTTGTGTGGCTCCCCCTCCCATCTGCAGGCAAAGGCTCATGTGTGTTTGCGCTACACACAAATGCACATGCTCTCACGTATGTATAATTTCAGACTTGTGAAGATAATGCTCACTGGGGACACGGAGAAGCTTTACATGCCCTAAAGGCTAAAGCAACAGGCACAGCATAGAACTGAATGGGCTGGTGCTGTGCTCTCAGGCTGTGGGCTGTTGCGCCCTGCTCAGGTCTGCCAGCGGCTTGGTGTCAGGCTGCAGGTGGATGGGGGCCCTTCTGTGTATCTTTAGGACACAGCTGATGGGCCATTGCGTGTTCTCAGGGGGAAAGTGGGAGGCTTCACACTCATCTTGTTCACAGGAGTAAATTAGCTTCTAAGGCCTTTGCTAGTGGCTCTCCATTGAGAGCATGTTGTGTAGCTTGAGAAGGAGGCCCTAAGGATCCTCATCGTGTCCTGTGAAACTTCTAAGTACTCGAAGGGTGAAGTGATCCTTCTCCATTCTTCTTCCTGGAATTGGCCCAAACCGAAACATAAAACACCAACTTTCAGTGATGTTATGAATTCAAATTTGTAGAGACCAGAATTGTCAATCCTCCTGAAGCTTCGGGGCAGTGGGGCTGAATGGTCTGGATGGGCTGCCATTCTGACAGATGTTTGAGAACTCAGTTCTCCATGTCATCCGCTTTCCAGAACAGCATTTCTCAACATTTTTGCATTGAAATAACCTGGGGAGCTTGTTAAGATGCAAATGCCTACCCAGAGAGATTCTGATTTACCAAGTCAGAGACGGGGTCTAGAAACCTGCATTTTAACAAACACCCCCAAAGGATGCTCCTGTAGGTGGCCCGGAAGCCACACTTTGAGAAATCCTAGTCAGAGAAGCCAGGTTTCCATTCCAGCCAGATTCTACAGAGGCTGGCACCCAGTTGCAGCTCTGGTTGAGTCAAGCCTCAGCTAGGAGAGCGTTTTCCAGTACCGTTAATTATCCTTATGATGACTGCTGCTTTTGAGAGCCTACTCTATACCCTGTATGAGATGCCTGTTTAATTCTCATAATAGCTATGAGGAACTGAGTAACTAACAGAGCTGAGGTTTGAACCCAGGTCCTTGCCCTTTCCGCTACACCAAGTGACTGTTGCTCAGTAGACTCCTACATCATGGCCATTGTGACTTGAAAGAGTTATAGTTGTTTGTGCAGAAGTGATACTGAATGAGGGGGCAGGGGCACCCCATATCCTCTTCTTGGAGGCCTACCGAGGCCCTTTGTACGGTGTGACGTGAGGGCCTAGCGCTTGGGGCAGTTTGCCATTAAAAATTAGCTTCTATTCCTGTTTCTTTTGTCTGGTGATCTGACCCAACAAATCGCTTTCTGTTCCCTGAGCGAATGGGGAAAACACAGGGCTAAACATAGCCTTGATTGTTTTTACTTTTCTCATATTGTACTTCTCAAAGCGATAAAGATAGAAACAATTACAATATTATCTGCCTGCAGACTGAACAAGTGGCCACCTGGCTGGTGTTGATACACAATAACAGTGCTTTGCATTTTCAGAGTGTCTTAGACATGACTCTGCCAACCCATCTCCTGGCTGAGTCACACATGGCCACATGGCCCAGGTGAGGCAGACAGTTCAGGGCACAGCCCAGGTTGGACTTACCTGGCCAAGGAAGACTCACCTTTGCCAAGGACAAAAGACAGGTGAGTCCAAGGGGACACCACATCCTCTTGTAGCTTTTATCTGCAGTTTGCAATCCACTCCCTCATTCATGCACCACTGACTAAGGTCTGCTGTGTGCCTTGCTCTGTGCTAGGCACTGGGGAGCCACACTGGGGCTGTGCTTGAGAGTCTGTGGCTTTAGGAGGAGAAGTAGATGTGTAAGCAGATCCATAAAGTTCAGGTACCTCTGTGCTGTACAATCATAGAGCTAGGAGAAGGCGTATCTTCAGAGGATCTTTGAGTTGGCTTTTTAAATGAGGAGACTCTTGGTGAAATGAGGATAAAGGCAGGAAAAGAACATTCCAGACCTTTGCAAGGGTGTGAATGAGTGAAAGAGCTGATGTTGGGGGAAGCTACAACTTCTCTTCACAGTTAAAAACTGACTCTTCGAATCTTCCCTACAACAAATC
Organism: Macaca thibetana thibetana; assembly: GCF_024542745.1. NCBI lineage: Eukaryota > Metazoa > Chordata > Mammalia > Primates > Cercopithecidae > Macaca > Macaca thibetana. The sequence continues at coordinate 120,754,483 of NC_065586.1, read as the reverse complement.
TTATAGGCCATAGAAGCTTACTCTGTAACATAGAAGGAGTAGGTCCTGTAGGAATTCATCACCCAGCTCTGATGTCCCTGGGTTTTGGTGGTTACCTCAAGGCCCAGCAAGTTGGACTTCCAGCCTTTCTGCATATAGGTCTTACCTGTGCTTGCTCCTGCAGTCTAGTTACTTAAACTTTAGTTTTATAAAGAATCGCTGGTGCATAAGAATTACCCTTTTGGGTTGTCTACACAAAGCTGGGTGGAGGAGGTGTACTTTGTGGGCTGGTTCAGGAATTCTTCAAGGATGGTTTTGATTCTATGTGATTATTTTCTGACCTCCACTGTCATAGGAGGTTTGCTACCTGGAGTGTAGGGTTTGTTGGGGGAAATGATGAGGAGATGGGCCCGGGTGCCAGTCTGAAATGCTTGTCTTCTTTCCCAGAAGCAGCGGGTGACAACTGAAGCAAATAGGCCACAATAGGTGGGGGCTTCAGGAAGTTATCTAGAGGCAGTGAAGAGGTAGGCCTGGAGTAGGGAGGCCCTGAGGGATTCCTTCAAGAAGCACCAAGATTGCAGGCTGGCCATGGGAAAGGAAGGGCAGATGGGAGGGATGGTTTAGCTGCCTCTCGATTTCCCTTTCTTCTATGATTTCCCTAGAGATGGGGAAAATTCCAGGCCAGTGGCGCAAAAATGGAATAGAAAATGGCATCCTCTGAGAGTGGGATCAACTCCTTTTCATCTCACGGGTTTCCCCGAGGCCTGGCGGAGACACAGTCTGTAGTATGCCTCAGGCTCCGTGAGCACCGGCCACCCTTGCTGCTCTGTGCCAGACCCGTTGGTTTTTTCCTCAGTCGGCCACATTCCTGGCCCATCTGGTGCCTCAGTGCCTTGTCTCAAAAGAGAAGTTAGTGGCCAGCATTTGGTACAGCAACTTCCTGAAAACCCAGAGGAGCCAACTCAGCAGAGGGCGGGCTGTGGGCCCCCACCCTGACCCTGGCTCACTTCCTGAGTTCAGCAAGGGCACAGCACCAGTGGGCTTGGTGGTCACATCCCCCACATACTCGGTAAGACGTTTTTTCTCAGAACATTTGGAGACTATAGAAAAACAAAAGAGAAAAAATAAATTAACCAACCAGCTGTCTGCCGATCCACTATTAACATTTTGGTTTATTTCCTTCTTACCTTCACATACAACAGACATATTTTGCTAAGTAGAAATCACACCCTCTATACAGTTTTACATCCTATTTCTTTATGCTCAACTTTATATTATTAGCATTTCCCCACATCATTTAATGTTCTTTGAAACTCTGCTTCTTCATGCTCCATGTTATTCCTTGATAATTTATTTAACCAGCCCCTGCTGTAAGATGTTTTAATTATGTTTACCATTTTGCTATCGCTCATCATTTTGATGAACATCATCTTACATAAATCTTCACTTTTTTCTTAGGATAACTTTCTGTTTTCTTTTAAATTAGATAACTGGGATATTTGTGACTCTGTCAACAAGAGTTTATATTTCCTTTAATTTTACTTTATAGCCGGTCACGGCGGCTCATGCCTGTAATCCCAGCACTTTGGGAGGCCAAGGTGGGTGGATCACTTGAGGCCAGGAGTTTGAGACCAGCCTGGCCAACATGGTGAAACTCCATGTCTACAAAAAATACAAAAATTAGCTGGGCTTGTGGTACACTTCCATAATCCCAGCTACTTAGGAGACTGAGGCACCAGAATAGCTTGAATCTGGGAGGTGGAGGTTGCAGTGAGCTGGGATTATGCCACTGCACTCCAGCCTGGGCCACAGAGCCAGGTCCTGTCTGAAAAAAATTTTTTTTTTACTTTATATTAGTTTATTGGACTTTCAGCTGCTGACCAGTGTCAAGTTGAAGCTGATTTAATAGAATGGTGAATACCCAAAGGGAATGGTTTCCTTGATGGTGAAGCCTGTCTGAACAACCTAATATAACTTGCAGGAAGGGGTACGTTGGATGGTTTTTGGAAGTAATTGATCCAGTCTAGTTGGAGGAGCAGATATTGAGACCTGCTGTGGTCAGGCCCTGGGAAATTTCAGAGATGAGATGAACGATGTATGATGAAGGAATTGGATGTTTAGCGACAGTCTTGCTTTGTTGCAGCTGGCTTGCCTGGGCTTTTGGAAGGTTTCTCTCCTGCATCTCCAGCTTATGAGGCCCTCCATGAATACAGCCTCTGGATAATTTCTAGCAGTGTCCCCTGCCAGGGTCCCAGCCCCTCAATCTGTATCTCATGACCTTGGCAGGATGCCCAAGAGGAAGGAGTACCACTGTTAGCTGTGCCTTAGCTTTTCCTCTGGGCTCCTGGCCCTCCCTTTGGGCTGCACAGGTCATTCCCGTTGAGTCAGTCAAGAAGCTGCTGCTTGTGACGCTCAGCTGGCTGTGTCTCTTGGTGCCCTTTGAGGAGTGGCCACTGGTAGAGGAGATAGGTTTGTAGTCCTTGCTGCCTCGAGCACTCATGGGTTAAGTCTCAGTTTTCTGCGTCTGAGCCCATCTTGCCTGACCCATAAACTCCTTAAGGCCAGGGCCAGAGTCAGGCTCCCCTGCAGTCTGCCTCAGCGCTGCAGTGTAGTGAAAAGGGCCTGTGCTCTGGGGCCTGACTAAGCTGGGTTTACATCCTGTCTGGTGCTAGCTCTGTGGCCTTGGGCTAGTTGCTCAATGTCCCCCAAACCTTGGTCTCCTGATCTGGTCCATGATGGTACCTGCACTCAGGGTGCTGTGTGGATTACACAGCCCAGGTGAATGCTCAGTAAGTGATCTGCATTGCTGTGAGACCCTGCATGCATTTAAATATCTACCAAATATCATTTCAGGTTTCACTTGTATTCCTCTCTTGACTGACTCAAACCATTCACATGTGCATGATTTATAAATATATATAGGTTCGAGAAAATAGTACTAACAGGTTGTTCCCTGACAGCATGGCATATTTCTTAACTTTGCTTTTATACTGTAGACTTGAATACAAGAACTATGTCAAATTTATCTTTGCATCTCCTAAAATTCCCCACATGGTGCCTGATTTCATAGTAGAAAAACAGTAAATAGTTCTTGAATATTTCACAAAATAAAGGTTCAAGTGCAAATGTAGCATTTCATAGCAGGATAGGTTATTTATTTGTGTATTCAAGTAAAGACCTGAATACATAAGTTTAAGTGGTGCCCTTAAGTCTGTGAAGCCCAAGACTTGTTCTTATAGATTTTAATTGCTTTAAGTGAAAAATCGAGTGAACACAGAGAAAATGCTGTGATTGGCAGCCATTGGTGACATCGATGTTGAGCATTTTGATGGAGGTGATCTAAATCAGTACCAGCTCCAGCTTCTATTAGCAAAGGCTTTCAAGGTGGAATTAGGGTGAACTAACCTGGCAGTGCCCCAGCCATCTTTTGGCCTTGGCCATCTGAGGTGTTGAGACATCTTTGGTTGTGGTCTTCTGCCAGGGCATCGAGTCCCCGTCCTGAGAACTGCAGAGAACCCAGTGGCACTTAACGTATGTCTTGTCCTGACTCTCTTACTGGCCAGGGCAGGGCTCAGGGCAAGTCGGTTTCCCACCCATAAGATGAGAAAGCATTTTGGATGAAAAATATTGCTTTGGATTCTCCTGGGAGACAGTATGGTACACTGGAAAGAAAACCATATCAGGAGTCCCAGGGGTGTATCTGGATTCTAGGCCCTGCTCCGCTTCCAACTTCCAACTCAAAGCCTTGAGATTCACTTCTCCTCTCTGAGCCTCAGTTTCTCATCTGTAAAATGAGGTTGGACTGGATGGTTTCTAAGGGCCTTTTGGCTCTAAGATACTGTGTTTGAAACGGGCTGTTGGTGTGGAGATATTAAAGGGCTGGAGCGAAGGCCTTCTCAAATCCTGTTTTCTCCTTGTCATTTATGAACCAGAAAATGACAGATGGCGAGACCTGGACAGGAAATGCCCTCTTCAGATTGACCAACCGAGCACCAGCATCTGGGAATGCCTGCCTGAAAAGGACAACTCACTATGGCACCGGGAGGCAGTGACCGCCTGTGCTGTGACCAGTCTGATCAAAGACCTCAGCATCAGCGACCACAACGGGAACCCCTCAGCACCCCCTAGCAAGCGTCAGTGCCGCTCACTGTCCTTTTCCGATGAGATGTCCAGCTGCCGGACATCATGGAGGCCCCTGGGCTCCAAAGTCTGGACTCCTGTGGAAAAGAGACGCTGCTACAGTGGGGGCAGCGTCCAGCGCTATTCCAACGGCTTCAGCACCATGCAGAGGAGCTCCAGCTTCAGCCTCCCTTCCCGGGCCAACGTGCTCTCCTCACCCTGCGACCAGGCAGGACTCCACCATCGATTTGGAGGGCAGCCCTGCCAAGGGGTGCCAGGCTCAGCCCCGTGTGGACAGGCAGGTGACACCTGGAACCCTGACCCGCACCCCATGGGAGGGGGCCGGCTGGACCTGCAACGGTCCCTCTCTTGCTCACATGAGCAGTTTTCCTTTGTGGAATACTGTCCTCCCTCAGCCAACAGCACACCTGCCTCCACGCCAGAGCTGGCAAGACGCTCCAGCGGCCTTTCCCGCAGCCGCTCCCAGCCGTGTGTCCTTAACGATAAGAAGGTCGGTGTTAAAAGGCGGCGCCCTGAAGAAGTGCAAGAGCAGAGGCCTTCTCTAGACCTTGCCAAGATGGCACAGGTAAGAGCCCCAGCATCCTGGAGTCACCTTGGTGCTCACTGGAGCCTCTGCTGGGTCTGGGCCGTCCTAGACAAGCATAGAACACCAGTTTCAGAAATACCCAGGAGTGGGTTAGTTTCCTTGTTTTTAAAAATCCTTTTCAAAGAAAGATTATTTCCAGTTGGTTTTTTAAAAGCGTTTCTTTCTTTCTATTTACAACCAAATATTCCCTTTCACTGTGAGTGCAGTGCTAGGGGTACAAGGGCAGGTGGATGGGGAGAGGTGGGCTGTTGGTGGGCAGACTCACTGGACCAAACACGGGTGTTCCCCTCCGGCCCTTCACTGAAGCCGTCTCTCCCAGGAAGCCGCCCCTGCAGCTGCTGCAAGAAACGTTTACACACACTGGCATTCAGTGTCCCTTGGATTTTGCTGGTCCTGAGATCAGGGGTGTGGGTAATGGTTTCCGAGAGCTAGTGATTGTGGAGAGCTTATTCCTTCGATTAAACTGTTGAAATGTGAGTCCCTCAAGATGCTGTGACCAACATTCTCTGAGCTGCCTCTGCAGTCATCCTTGCCCTTTGCTGTAGAAGTATCTGGCCACACGCCCCTGTCACTTGGACTTTATCCTCTTTGCCTTGGAGCTCTGCCTTGTGCTAACACTGATCTTGGATATTGATTTGAATGAGATGAACTTGGAGTTCACACTCTGTCATCAGGAGCGTCTCTGAGCCTGAGAGTTGGCTGCATCTGGTTCTGGCTGGGGATGAGGAAGTGGTGCTGGCCCTTGTGACCTCTGACTCAAGGATGGGTGGATGTGATGGGCCACAACACTATTGGCTCTGTGTTCATCTAGGAGCTGTCAGTTGCTTAATGCCGCAGTCTGACCATCATCTTTTCTGGACTTATTTATGTAAACATTGGTCTCACTGGGTTTCAAGGGGTGAAGATCTTCTTGTTGGTGAGGATGGTTTCAGAGGGGTTGGCCTTGGTCACTCAGCACTATGGCCACATCCAGGGCAGGCGGGCTCATCGTGCTCACTGTGTTTTGGGCGGGCATAGCTGACTTCCTTCCAAGCCCAATGTTGTTTTCTCAATTGGATCTTCTTTCCTTTTACAAAGAATGTGCAGTTTCTCTTCATGGGGTTTTGTTCTTCTCTCCTTTAGTTCCTACTCCCAACATAGAGGTCTATCCAGAAAAGAAGAGGTGCAGGTGTCTTAAGTCTAAAGCATATCTGGCCCCAGAGTCCAGACTTTCTGGCTACCTTTGTTCAAGAGCCTGGGCACTGGCTGGGGCAGTGGGAGGGCAAGATGGTGGTGTGCTCGTTCCTCCCCTGTGTCAGTGGGATCCGCCTGGGGGAGAGCCTGAAGGGGTGTGGGTCAGCGCTCCTGCCCCTCCTCAGCTGGTTTCCATTTCTTCCATCGTGGCTCCAGGCGTGTGCCGTTCTTTTTGCAGTGTAGTGGAACGTTCTTGACTTTACTAGCTGGACAGGGATTGAACGCATTTATTGGACACCAAGAGGAATTTCCCTTCTCCAGAAAAATGTAAATAGGTAAAAAGTCTGGAAAGGTGACAGATTTGGGTGACTTCTGAGGAAAACCCAGAGCCCAGAGTTCTGGGTATGATAATGCTTCAGTTACATTTTTAATGCTGAGCATATTTTATTACCTAATGAGTAGATAGATAATAAAAACAACATACATGTTATTATATGTTACTAGCCACAGCTGGAATAACACCACTGGCATCATTGGAGACATTTCTTGACCTCGTTTGGTTAGATACTATTTAAAAATACAATGCTCAGTGGGGCTGCGCCCAGTTGTATAGATGGCTTCATTGGCCCCAGGCAGGCCTCCCAGATCTGGGAAGGTGCGTGGAACCTGAGGAGGCTGCTCTGGCTCAGCCTGTCTGTCCTTGGCCGCCTTCTTGGCAGCGGGTCTTGAGCACAGGGAAAGTAGAGAGGGGCCTCTGGAAAGTGTGTGTGCCCAAGGCCTATGGCCAGAGCCCTGAGGCTGGGCCCGTGAACGCTGAGCCATGCCCCCACCAAGAGTCTAGACCCTAGTCAGCCCTCTTTTCATGGGGCTCGGCCTGCTTTGGCTCCATCATCAGTTGATTTCTAGCCTGGGGAGGTGGGCCTTGCTTTTCTGTGGGGCCCTGAGAACGAGGCCTAGGGTATCCATACTATGTATTTATCAAGAGCCCTGGATAGTGCAGGGCCTCGTGCATGGTAACCTGATGAGCTGGGCATGTTGCTGGTGTACAAGGACTAACATGTTGCTAGATGGCCACTGAGGTTAGACCACTAGCCACAGACCCCAGTTTCTACATGCTGTGGCTTCACTCAACATTTGGGACCACTGAGAAGGGGCTGGGGTCTGCTCTGCATGCCCATGGAGGCAAGACTTGGAGTTGGGCTTTCCATATCTTTGGAAGGGTAGGCTTGTACCCAGGTGTGGCCCATGCTTCCTTCCTCTGGGCTCTGGCTTCTCTTTCGTGGGCCTTTTGATCTTGGTTTACACATTGCCTTTGGGGGTGAGAGCTCCACTTGTGCATTCTTGTAAAGGCGCCCTTCGTATGTGGGTTCTGAGGCCAGGTGTGTGAGAGTCTGCAGAAGGCCTTTTCAGTTAGACCTTTGGAGCAGCTGGCCATTCTGAAGAGCCCCAGCTCCCCTAGAGGCCCCGACTGGGGCCCAGAGTAGATCTTGAGGGTGTGCGTGAGTACATGGGGTCTTCCCTCTGGCCATGATTCGATATGGCCAGATGGACTGTGGTAGCTGGAGCCCCTCCAGCCTGCCCGCAGGAAAGGGTCCAGGGAGAGAACCCAAGAGAGTAAGAGGGCAGGAAGCTCCGAGGTCCAGGGCCCTGCCCTCATCTGTATCCACAGTTGAGTTCAGCAGGAGCAAGTGCCCTGGGGTGTAGACTCTGTGCTAGAAGCAGAGGATGTCAGGAGATGTGACCTCAGAGCTTGTCCATTCCAGTCCCTCTTGAGGAAACTGAAGCTCTCTTGGTCCCTATGCTTGCCAGGGCTCTTTTGGGCATGGTGTTCACTTTTGGATCTGCATTTAGAAGGCGACATTGACACACTAGAAGGCCTCCAGAGGTGGGGCCGGAGACTGGAAGCCCTAGGCAAATTGCTTGACATGTCTGTGCAGCAAATGCCACCACTGCCACAGGATTGTGGGAGGAGCAAGAGAAACAACTGTGGATAGTGCGCTATCCATATGGGTGTGTGTTTATATATGTGTGTGTGTCCACATCTGTTGATATGTGTGTGTGTGTCTGTGTCTATATGTACACACACCCCCCCCCCACCCAGTGCTTTGGCTGGCACAGGCTGGGTGCTGACAGATACTCATGATCATCGTCACAGTCACGGGACTTGGAGGGAAGGTGTGGGCTGCTTCTGGGTGCCTCCAGAGGCAGAGGTAGGAGCAGAGGATGGACGTTCCTGGGAGGTGCCCTCAGTCTGCTATGAGAATGCCTATTTTTCGGGAGGCCGAGGCGGATCACAAGGTCAGGAGATCGAGACCATCCCATCCCGGCTCACACAGTGAAACCCCGTCTCTACTAAAAATACAAAAAACTAGCCGGGCGTGGTGGCGGGCGCCTGTAGTCCCAGCTACTCGGGAGGCTGAGGCAGGAGAATGGCGTGAACCCGGGAGGCAGAGCTTGCAGTGAACTGAGATCGCGCCACCGCACTCCAGCCTGGGTGACAGAGTGAGACTCCGTCTCAAAAAAAAAAAAAAAAAGAATGCCTATGCCTATTTTTCTTTGTTTGTCCACCGTTTTCCCTGTGTTTCCATCCTCCCTTTTCTGTTCATGCCACTTTCTGTGTCTTGTTTGTTCGTCTTCTTGCCTCATCGCTTTTCTTTTGTAAATGGGAAGGAGGCCGGCCCTGCAGCTCAGCTCAGCCCAGCCTGCAGTCAACTCTGTGTTCAGAGCCCAGGGTTATGAAATGGTGACAGAATTGGATTCGTCCCCCCCCTTGCCAGAGGAAGTTGGCCGTGTGTGAGCATTCTCCTGTCTGTCACCCTTGAAACGAGGGTGGAAATATCCCGGGGGCGCGCTGGCCACCCTACCCCTTCCTAGCCGCATCCCTGGGGGACAGCTGTCCCAGTTAACTCTTGTCTGTTGGGGATGAGACGCACACGGTGGGGTGTCGACATTGCTTTCAGATTGTCTTTGCTCATGTCTTCTTAAAACCCCAATGCCAAGAGAGCAGGCAGAGATGCTGAATGAGGCTGCAGGTGAGGTGGCCATCTGGATCCTGAGTTGGGGAGACTGACTGTAGTGAGGAAAGCCCTAATGGGGGAAATGACGCAGGGACCTAGTCCCGCAGTGGCCGCCCTCCCTGTACTTGTAATTACAACCACTTGGTTCCACAGAGCAAGTTGCCCAAAGGCAGCTCAGAGGACTGGCTGTGCTGCTATCCCTGCGCAAGCCTGGCCCCGTGGGCCTCCTGCACAGCTTTCCTCCTCACATGGTGTTTTTGGCCCTCCTGGCTGGTGTTCTCTGTGAGGCTGCAGCCTTCCTTTTGCAGAATGACAATGTGTGCCATTGAGGGCAGGGCCCAGCCTGAGGGTGTGACTCGTTTATTAGCAGGACTTTTGCTGACATTTTCCTTACTGCTTTTTTGAGACCTGGTTTGACCACCCAGCATTGGTTGGCTCCCAGCAAGACTTGAGCTATATGAGGCCATTTAGACATAGATCACATGTGTGTGTGAGCAAAGATTTCAGAAAAAAGCAACAATTAAAAAGATCACCCATTGAATGCAGTCCCCCTGGGTGTCATAGTCCCTGCTGTATTTTTAACTCCAAGCTGGTCATTTTGAAAGAGCAACAAATTGTACTTCTCAACAGTGCTTCAAACAGAAGCAAGATGTTTGTGGGGAGGGGTCGGGATGCCGAAACAGAGGTTTGATTGATTGCAGCTGCCCACACACTGAGTCCCCAAACCTCCCTGAGCAGGCCTCAGAACAGGCAGCAACTGTTGTGTTAGCAGATGTTTGAGAGACCGTGAAAGCTGGCCAGGGGCAGTTTGGGGTAGAAAAGAAGCATGAGGTAGAAACCAGCATGCCAGCATGTCTTTGGGAAGCCGCTGAAAGCAGTATTCCTGGGGGTGAGTCCAGGAGAGTTGGGTGGGCGGGGCTACAGGGGCTGTGCAGGATGAGGGGTTGCTGCAGGAAGTCGTGAGAGCTTGTGCAGATGCTCATCAGTGACTCGCAGCTCTTTGCTGGACAGGTCCTCTCCAAGTGAAGCCCCCCAGCCAGCTTCCACTTTCCATCTTTTGTGCCGGTGGGGCCACCTTTGAGGGACAGTGGCCCTTCTTGGTCGCCATGGGGTTGGCTACATGACTTCTTGCTCAGGCACTCCCAGCAGCTGCAGGCCAGCTGTGCCTTTCCTTGGCCAAGTTTCTGTGTGGCAGACCCAGCTTGCCTGCACCTTTGTGACTTTCTCCTGTCTACCCTGCCAGTGGCTGTTCCCCTTCAGTTGCTTACGGTTCCCGCCGCCCTGCACCCTCAGCACCCTTCCTCTCAGGGTGGGAAGCTGTGCCGATGGCAAGTAGAGGAATTCAGAGGTGGAGCACCCCTTATAACACGGACTGCAGACAATGTGAAGATCTGGTGAGAGAGGTGGGCTTGGAAAGCCCTAGAAAGCCCATTGGAATGAAAGAAATGCTAAATACAAGTAAAGGCAAAAACTTTTGTGGGCAGGCACATGGGAGTAGTTGCTTCTGACTTAGAGATAGTTAGGATAGACTTGAACAAAGGAAGAGAGCCTGTAAGACCTGGGCTGTCAGAGTTTAGGGATGTCAAGGGGGCAGCTTTGGGTGCTGAACTAGCACGCCTCCTTCCGTGCTCTTGACAGACATTGCTAATCAATCATGGCAGCCTTTTCAGGTGAACTTAGTGGAGGTCTTAGAATCCTCCCCTTGGCAGTCTTGGCAGCCATTGCTAATTGATGGGTAACTGAACGTTATCTGCCATCTCTGTTCTAACCCATCCCCTCACTTGAGGATGAGGCCTCTAGAGTCCAGGAAGAGTTGGGGCCTTGCCCAAAGTCACATGGTGAGGCACCCCGGAAGGTGGGAACCCTGACCTCTTGACCCCAGGCTCAGTGCTCCCGCTGCTGTGCTTGGTCCTGGGTGAGGACCACTCAGCTGGCCCTTCCAGAGAACTGATGTGCATGGGGCACAGAGAGTGTGGCAGTGAGAAGTAGGAGCTTCAGAGTCAGATAACTGGGGCTGTGTCCCCATTCTGCCACTTTTGAGCTGTGTGCCCCAGGCCTCATGTCTGTGTCTGTAAAATGGGAATGGCAGTGCCTGTTGCTCACGAGTGTGGGAGGAATCATGTGGCATGGATCTGGCACATGGTTGGCACTCAGCAAATGCCAGCTTTGATGAACAAAGAAAGCCCAGGCCTGCTGCAGCCTTTCTCCCATGGTAGCTCCCCTCGTACCCTCTGCTGCTCTGGGCAGTGTCCTGGGCTGTCCACTCTTGGTGGGCTGGGATCCTGCCAGCCGTGGCGCATGCTGGCGTCAGGCTTCCAGGAGACTAGTTTCAGCTCTAGTCCTCGTCTTCCCTGCTTCCCATCCTTTCCCTCCCTTTCTTCCCTTTCTTTTGATGGAGTGTTGCTCTGTTGCCCAGGTTGGCGTGCAGTGGTGAGATCTTGACTCACTGCAGCCTCCGCCCAGATCCCTCCTTTCTGTCTCTAGTCACAGCCCTCAGGTTGCACAAGCAATCTGCTTAAGGTCACTGGGATCGAGGCCGAGTGTTGACACAATAGCTTTGCTCTCCTGGGGAAGAGGAAAATGGGAGTTCATCTGGGGACTGCTAGGGAGGCAGCTTTTAGTGCCACTTACTGATTTCCATGCTTCAACTGAGAGCCATCCTGAGCAGAGAATGTTTGAGAAGCTATGAGGCTCTGGGAGGCCCCGGCTCGCTGAAGTAGGGGCCCTTTCCTAAGCCAGCTGCTCAGATGAGAGCCCCGGGTGTGCTGGGAGTGCTCTTGGCTTGCCAGGCCCTGCTCTGGTGCTGGCAAAGAGGCTTCAGAGACCCTAGCAGGCTCTGCCCTTGGAAGGCTTATGGGCCGGAGGGAGAACGAGGCCTTACCAGCTGAGGCCTCGCCACATCAGAGGATATCGCCAGTCCTGCTTCATGGAAGCCAGAGTAAGAACAGCCTGTGGGTCAGCTGGCTCTTGCCCCTTTGGCTGGTTCAACTCCAAGGGCCCCCAGTGGAAGGTTTAGAGAGACCCTCATGTTTTTCCCAGGCTGCTGAAGGAGAAGCAGAGAGCATGGGCTGAGACGAGGAGACAGAGGGCTGGTGGGAGAGCGGGGCCTCAGACTGGAGCCCTGCCCACGAACTGAGCCCCATCCTCATCCTGGGCAACTTATGGAATCTCTTCATGGTTCAGTTTCCCCATCCTCAAGGAAGGGTGGCGACGCCCTCTCTCACTGTGTTAAATGTCTCATTAAATGAGTTCATTTGTATGAAGTGCTCGGAGCTTAGTACTGTGTGCCCAGGACATGTGCTCAGTAAGAGTTGGCTGCCATATTGGGAGTCGCACTTTAGGAGTAAGGGGAGAAATTTGGCAAAAGGAGGGACCTGCTGTTCTTCAAGTGTGAACTATCCTCCCCTCAGGAATTCCTTGTCTCTGCAGCGCTGACGTGCTCTGCCGCATCCCTGCTCCCCAGAAGAAGGCCTCACCTGAGGTCACAACTGAGTTGTTGAGCGGTGCTGCAGGGGTATGAGTCCCAGGCTCTGTAACTCTGAGGGCAGGGATTTGCCTTATTGCCACGTGGTAGAGGCCTCTCATATCCGAAGGGAAACAGAGGTACGCTGTTGTTGGAATAGAGCTGCGGTTGGAGTCAGAAGAGCTGGGTTTGAGAGGCACTCTGCCACCTGGCTGTGTGGTGGCTGTGAGCCGGTTGCCCTACTTCTCTGAGCCTCGGGTTTCTGACTGTACGTGCATCTGCCCAGGTGTAGCCATGAGTGTCAGGTTACCTGGAAGCCAACACACTGCAGGTTCCTAGACCTTGTCCGAGAGAGTCTGAATTAGCAGGTCTGGGGCAGAACCCTAGTACCTCGGGGTCCCAGAGATGGGCATATTCCTAGCCCAGTGACTCCACAGATGCCCAGGGACTAGTTTGTGTCATATGGAGATGGCATTGAGAGTTCAGGTCCCTCAGTCAGGAGGTACCAGCTCAGCCTGGATTAGGAAGGGTCTGACCTGGAGGAGGATCCAGGTCCTAGGGTGAGTGCCCACTGAGCTGCTGTACCAAGCAGAGCAATGGTTTCCCCGCCTGCCAATGAAACTGCCCATGCAGGAGGGCTCGGGGTTGACTTACGCTGAGTTGAGTACAAGGCGCTGCTTCAGAAATGTCTGGAAAGCCTGTTCTAGTATATGGTGTTGAACATTTCCGAGGCAAGTTCTCATGGGTGGGTTGTTAAGGGCAAGTTCCACACCCTGTTTGATATCCTGCCTTGTGTGCAACGGCAGAGTGAATGAATGACAGGAACTCTGAGTGCAGGGTAGAAGCATTAGTAGGTTTTAAGCAGGGGAGCAAAAGCACCCCGTAAAAAGCTCCTCTGGCACGACAGTGAGCAGCATGGACTGTAGGTTCTGGGGGAGGTGGGGAGGCCAGGCAGGAGGCTATTGGCAAACATGAAGGTGGGCTAGACGATGGTGGGGGCAGTGGAAGTGGTGATAGGCATAAGGGGCTCAAGAAATGTTCTCAAGGTAAAAGCAGCAGGGCTGACTTCCAACTCACCCTAGTCATAGGCTTCACTGGGCAGAGAATCAATCATCTTAATCCCCAAAGGTGGCAACTTTCTTTAAACTACCCTGTTTAGTGTTTGTTCATCGTAAGTCCCTCTTGTTATCTAACCTGCAGTCCTCACTTTGACTGTATTTCTTCTTGATCTGTTCTCAGTAGAACTGAAATCCAGTGGATCACCATGACCTATTTTGTCTCTGTATGAAAGTATCTATGGGACTCTCTTACCTCCTGTCCTTGCACATCTGTGATTTGCTAGCCCAGCTGCTCCTTGCCACTGGGGAGGCCCCATTCCTTACCCTTTCCTGTCAGCCCTCAGTTTGCAAACTTCTGACTGCTTTGCCCAAGCTTCTCTGTTCTTGTCCACTAGAAAGTGGCTGCCCATTCTGAACTCTGGGCTGGAGAAGGGCTGGGGGCAGCTTAGGGCCACAGGAGGATTCTTTCATGGTTTCTAACGCTTGTCACGCTGGATCTTGTCTCAGCTGTGCCACATCTGGTCAGTTTACAACAGCTGGGACAGCAGCTCCCGGAAACAAGGGGCCTGTGATGGCCTCCTCAATTCTCCTAATGAAGCCGGGTAATCCCCAGCTGGGCCTCAGAGGATGCAGCGAAAGGGAGGTCTGCCTTATTCCTGCTTCCTTATCTGGGACATCAGGAGAACGCCTGGTGGGAAGCCCCTCCCAGCCCGAGGTTAGCATGGTGCCTGCGGGCTATTGAGCCCGGTGAGGGCCAGAGCAGGAAGCACAAAGAGGTGCATCACCGAGATGGGTGTGGGATGGAGACAGAGCTGTGCCCAGAGCCCAGCACGGCTGGTGCCTGACCGGGCCTTTTCCCGACACCATGCAGGCCGCTGACCTTTGTGGGTCCATTAGTGTGAAGCCTTTACTTTAGCCCACTTCGCCTTTTGCAGCATGGTCCTCTGTCGCCCCAAGCACTGCACCAGTAGAGAATTTCTCCTGCTGACAGGAGCCCATTTATCTACCATTTTTGTGGTATCAGCCATCCGGAATCACCACTCTTTCTTGCAACTTCAGGCCACAGTCAAGAAATCAGAAAGCAAACGCCACACGAAGAACAAACCCTTTGCTGCAGTCCCCATGCTGGCGGGAACTTGGTTTGACTAGACTCAGAGTGGGTGTTAATTGCCTATTTATGGCCAAAAGATTAACAATGCCTCCTTTGAAAGTTAGACATAGTAGAGCTCTTGGATAATTCCTTTTTGGGAGGGGGAGGAGTGGCTTAAAAAAAAAACTCTTGGAAAACAAAAGCAACAATTGGTTGCAAAATATAATGCAACCACCAGAAGCTTAATTTGTGAGCAATAAGGCGAGTTCACATCAGTAATGTGTCACTAGAGGTCATCAGGCACCCCCCCTTTCCCTGAAGGGCCACAGACTGCATTTACTCCGCATGGAGTAGTGGTGGCGGTACGGAGGCCCCCGCTGTTTCACTGCTGGAGCTCTGTGGGTGGAGTGGGTGAGGCAGGCCTCCTGGATCAGCCAGGGCCTGTCAGAGGCAGAAACCAGCCCATTAGATGAGGTGAATTCACTGTGAGCAATGGTTAGCTAGGTTTCTGAAAAACTAAAAAGCCAAGAAGAGAAAAAGAAGTATTAGTATCACGCAGAAGCAGCTACAGGAAGCCACTCCCCACTTTGGGCTAGGGGACCCCCAGGCAGAGACTGCACTTCTGAAAGCTTGGCAGCATGGAGTCCATTGGCCCCACTGGGCTAGGGCAAGACCTGAGAGGCGGGGGCGCCGGCCAGCTGGTCCCGCAGAAAGGGAAGGTGATGAAATTGGTTCTGTGTAAGTTGGAAATGCAGCAAACGGGAAGCAACTGCTGCGAACGGAGCAGATTGCTCCTGCAGGTCACGCAGCATGGCTGGATGATGGTAACGGCGCAGGAAGCAGACGGGAGATGCACAGCCGTCTCTGTCCCCCAGCCTCGCTCTGCTCAGCATCCTTCTGTTGAATGCTGTCTGACGTTCTCCAGCGGGGCTGGGGATCTCTTCTAGCGCACGTCGCAGCTCCGTCCTAGTTTGTTCTTTACTCAGCAGATTCTTGCCTGGAGTGTGCTGGCCACCTGGCATTCAGCTAGGCCCTGGGGATGTTTCTGCAATGCAGAAAGGGGGATGGATGTCATGCAGGCCAACAACAGGCAGGCAGGGCCATTTCAGATGGCGATATTTGCGCTAATGAGAATCCAGCAGGCCAGCGTGGTTTGGATCACCAGGCAGGATGAGACAAGATGGAAGTGGGACGTGGCCAGCTTTAGATTGAAGGAACAGGGAGGCCTTGTTGAGGAGGTGACACTGGCACAAATCACAGATGATGAGATGTGTTCAGCTTTGCAAAGATAATTAGGGAGAACGTCCCAAGTAGAGGGAA
Organism: Macaca thibetana thibetana; assembly: GCF_024542745.1. NCBI lineage: Eukaryota > Metazoa > Chordata > Mammalia > Primates > Cercopithecidae > Macaca > Macaca thibetana. Next base: position 120,738,657 of record NC_065586.1, on the reverse strand, counting down.
GGCAAGCCCCAGAGGTGGGAGTGGGCATGGTGAGTGTAGGGCACAGCGAAGCTGGGGTGACTGGGGTCGGAGCGGGCGTGGTTGAGTGCAGGGTACAGCGAAGCTGAGGTTCCTGAGTCGGGGGTGCAAAGGATGCTTGAGAGGTCGGCAGGGCCATCACGGTCGTCCTTGCAGGCTGGGGTGAGGAGTGGGCTTTTTGCCTGGAGCCCAGGGTTGGAATGCCATCGGGGCCTCTGGGGCCAGGATCTGATGGGATGCTCAGTCACCTGCCTTACCTGACTGCTATGCTTATTTTCCACCTTGGGGGTTTGACCGCAGACGGCCCCAGGGAAACCGGTGCAAGGAGGTCATGGCAAGAAGGCACATGAGAAGCGTACCAGAGAGATGCTTAGGCAGGCCCCGGTGTCGGGCACAGGCTCAGAGGAAGTTAATCAGGCACCTCTGCAAGTGCCTCTCATGGTGATGAGTGTCACCTCCCACCCTAGGCTCACGGGGGGTCTGAGTTCTCCCCTGCCACATCTGCACACACATCAGCCTGGCCCTAGCTTTGGGAAGTGGGTCACTAACTCCTAATCCGCGGGCCACTGTTTGCAGGGCGTCCTCCCTCAGGCGTGTGGGCCTCACCCACCCTGTGAGCAGCTCCTCCTGTTCTGCTTTTCAGGGAAGAAAATGGAGTGCTGAGGCCATGTGTCACTGGCTGCGTGGCAGAGCGGTGAGTGGGGGCCACTCAGTCGTTGGCCTCGACAGCCCGTGGGCCCCCGTGTCTCCATAGGGCTGCCTTCCTGAGGTGCGCTCCCCCACCACTTGTGAAGCACAGGGCTCAGGGGAGTCTGGGATTTGCCCTAGGCTTTGGGTTCCCTGATGGTCAGGTGGGGATGGTGACATCCTCTCGTGGGGCTGTTCCCAGCCTTTGGCCCAGGGCCTGGTACTCAGGCCGTGCTCAGAATGTATGGCTTTTACTTATCACATCCCTTGGGCCCATAAACAGATGGATCATTGAAACCCCAGTGGCCCTGACTTCTCCTCCCAACCGTTGAGCAGACTCTGCATTTCTTGAGCTATGAGCAGGTTGGTAAAGCCGGGCACGGGGGTGATAGAGAGGCTCTGTGGTCAGCACCATGGCCTCTTTGGAAGAGCGCTTTAGTTCTGCCTGGCACTGCGGTTCAGCTGTCCGGTTGTACAAGTCCAGGACATGAGGGAGAAGGGCCCAGTGATCTGGTGCTCTGCCACACTGAGTGGAGGCATGTGGACAGTGCGGGTTACATCCTTCAAGTGGACACATCCAGAATTTGAAATAATCCTCTTACTGCCCAAAGCAGAACCTTTGAACCATTTTTTTGGTGACTTTGCTGAAGACTTCTGAGCCCTTGGCCACTGCCTTCTACCCCCCACAACCCCCAAAATGGCTTGTCTTGAATGGTGGGGAGGAAGTCCAAGCCAGCCCTGCGCTTTCCCAGGCCAGGGGCCTGGCTGGCCTCCTCTCTTGGACCTCTTAGCAGCTGCTCCAGAGGCAGCACCGGATGCCCTCCACTCACCTCCCTCCCGAGGGGCACCTTTGGAGTGACTGGCGCATCAGGCCTCGGGAGGGAGTGGCAGGAGAACCTGGCATTCTGTGTCCCAGAAGGAAAAGGCCTATCAGTGCCCACACTTGAAACTTGGCACACAAGGGGAAGGTGGTTTGAGGGCTCACTGTAACGGCGGCTGTGCCGCACCATACCCCGCCAGGCCTGGTCTGTGCACACTTGCTGGGCCCGCTCAGCCTCCATGAGGTCCCCTCTTGCCTCATGGCCCCTGGCCCCACTTCTCATCTGCCTCTTTGCTCTTGTGCCTCCTTAGGAAGATGAGACAAGGAGAGCACCCTTGTGGGCTGCCTGGGCCTTGTCCTACCTTTCTGGCTCTGTACCATGTGTCCCCTGTGGAAGGGCAGGTCCTGCCTGGGATGGACTCAATGCTGTGCTCTTGTCTGCCAGGCAATTCTAACAACAAGTGCATGTGCCCGTATCCCCTTGCTAGTTGGTAGCCAGCTTTAAACAAGCCTGATTCACCTAGAGAGTTTCCATCTCACTGTAATCTACAACAGTCTCGGGCAACAAAATTTTCTGAGAATTGATGGCAAATAAACATGGGAACAAATACCTGGTGGCAGGGGAGCCAGTGGCTAGAAAGACCCTGCTTTGAGGGGTGCAGTCCTGCTCAGACACAGTTTAGGTGAAGGGGCGAGATGGCTGTGTGTTTGGGGAGAGCATTTCAGCAGGTGTTGGCTGATTATGCAGCATTAACTGTTTGGCAAGAAAAAATATCTCATCTGAAATGGTGTGAGGTTAATTGTCCCTCAGCAGAGACACCAGATCTTCAGCTTGATTCACACAGGGAAAACTATGAGCAAATATGCATGCCGGCATCGGCTGCAAACCCAGGACAGCAGGAAATGGAAGTCAGTGTCTGGCTTGGGCTCCCCTGCTGGGAGGAATCTGGGCTCCAGAGATAGGTGGGCCTGGTGTGGGGTTTGGTGTGCCCCTCACCAGCCAAGTAGCCCTGAGCAAGTTGCTGCCCCTCCCTGGGCCTCAGTGTCCTCTTCCTCATGCCGTGGGAGTTAAGCAGCCTGATGAGGGAGAGCTTCTAGAGCTGGCAGCTGTGCAGTACTGCCTGGAGAGGCTCAGCACTGGCTCGGAGTTCTTGATCTTACTTTGTTGCTGCTTGTGATCTTCCAGTAGGGTCTCTGCTTCTTATGAAATCTTCATTTGAGGCATCTCTGGAGGCATTATTCTCGTTAGCTTGAGGGGCAGTCCAGTGAGGGAGGCAGCAGCCCTCTGCCCTGTGACCCTGGGTGGGGCTGGGAGGCTGTAGTTCGAGAATGGGGAGAGTTGGGTGCCTCGCACCCCAGGCACCAGGAACAGGAGCCTCTCCCAGCCCTGCCCAGTCCTCCTCAGCCCTGCAGATGTGGAGGTTCAGAGGGCAGCCTCTGACCGTGCAGGTGGAGTGCCGGGCCAGAGCTGTGGGCTGCTGACTGTTGGCAGGTGAGGTGGGGGAAGATTTGCAGAAGAAACTCACCTGTTGTATTTTCTCCTCCGGATAGCCCCATGAAGAAGGCACGTCGTTACCCATTTTAGAGGCCGTGGCTGAATCTTAGAGGAAGCAGTCCAGTGAAACCAGAACTTAAGCCACATAAATAATTTAAAATTCCTAGTAGCCAGTTATTAAGAGAAGAAAGTGAAATGACTTTAAATAATATATTTAACCCAGTATTTCTAAAATACTGTCATTTCCACGTGTCATCGATGTAAGTAAATCATTAATGCATTATTTTATGTTCTTTTTTAGTACCAGTTTCAGAGATCCACTGGTGTGTCAGGTGACAGCAGGTCTCAGTTTGGCCTGGCCACTGCTCCAGCATTTAGCAGCCGCATGTAGCTTTGCCGAGTGGGGCTTTGGGGTACCGGTGTAAGAGTGGGAATTGGGGGTCAGCCTTGGTTCCCACTTGGTGCTGCCATAGACCCTTTTCCTCTGGAAGACCCCATTGCGAGCTGATAAAGGAGGAGCTGGGCAAGAGGCTCCTGCCTGAGGTGCTGGGTGCTCTGGGCTGTGCCCTCTGCCTTGGGTATAGCAGGCCTCAGGAGACCTGAGGACCAGAGCATCTGGTGCCCACAGGCTGTCCATGGTGGAACTAGAAGTTCCTAGGCTCACCTGCTCCACCTTCCTCATGGGGCTGGTCCAGGAGGCCCAGGGAGTTCACTGTTTCCCTGAGCATCCTGCCCTGGTCTCTGAGGCATGCTTTTCTACTGTACCCATGCAGCCCCGCTCAGCCTACTGTTCCTGGTGTGTGGCCAGGGCAGGGCTGGGGGAGATGGGAGGTGGCAGGAGACGGGGTGGTACAGGAAGACAGGGGCTTCTCATCAAGGGGTGCTGAGAAGACAGCTTTGCAGCGTGACAAACCCTGGGCCATTTTTCCACGGTCGTAGTCCTGCATTTCATGACTGGGCTGTGCCTTTGTCCCTACACGTCCCCTGCTCGAGCCACTCGTGTCAGGTTCTACACAGCTGGCCAGCTGCAAGCCCCATCAGCAAGGAGCTCCTTGGGGTGAGCCCCCACCTACCAGCACTCCAGCAGTGAGTGTCAGCCTGGAAGGTTGCAGTGGCAGGTGGAGGGAAGGCCCCAGAGTGGAAGGAAATATGGCAGAGATGGCTTTGGACCAAGCCGAAGGTTCCAGAGCTATCCTGTCTCTGGGGCTTGGCAGCCTCTTAACCATAGTTTTCCTGGAAAATTGCATTTGTGGCTCTGGTTTGCCCCGCCCTTCTGGGAGGGATTCACAGGAATGTCAGGGCCTCTAGCTTATCAGCCCGGGAGCTTCAGAAACGTGGCCCTGCCCACCAGGGAACTTTCTGGGCCCTCAGAGTCTAGGCAGCCAACAAGCTTGTAAGTTGGTTCAAATCAGCATGCATTGATTGAACACCAGCTGTAAACAAGTGCCTGGGCCAGGGCTCCGGGAAGACTAGCATGTACAAGACCCCGTCCTTACCTGTAAGGTAGGTGCAGGCTACAGGGCTGGGGTGGAGATAGCTGTGTCTGCGTAGCCGACTATAAGCCAAGTCACAGGAAGATGAGCCAGTCTCGTCCTCTGAGGATCAAAATTCAGTTCTAGATTGATCTCTTTGTTCAGCCACTATTTATTTACCTAGTACTTGCTGTGAGTCAGGCCCTTGTGGGCACCAGGGATGCAACAATAGAGAGGATAGTTAGCCCTGGCCTCCTGGAGGTCACCGGACCAACAAGTCATCACCTAGAAATGTGGAAAAGGCCATATCACCTGTCCATGTGACCAATGCCCAGCTCTGCCCTCTGAGCCTTGGTTTTCTCACCCATCTAGCAGGATCCGTAATAGCAGTTGCCAGGACGAAATAAGATGATGGACATAGGGCCTTCATTTCTCACTTAGTATGCATATGGGATTGTTCTAGGAAGTGAGGGGCATGTTTTGGGTTCTGCCTGTCATGGGCAGGGCCTAGCATTGGCTCCTTTGCAGGGGAGCTAAGAAGCTCTCTAGTCAGGGGAACAGGCTCGGGCTGCCCCTCAGTTGGAGTGGAGAGGAGACACAGGCACATAGATGTTCCTAAGACCAGGAACAGACAGTCGGGCTGGAACTGGGGTTGGAGTGGAGACCACAGCCCTGAGAGCCACCTGGAGAGTTGGGGCTTTATTCTGTGGGCATTGGGCAGCCAAGGGTAGCCCTGGGCAGGTGTCCAGAGACTTGAACCTCACTCAGGCGGTAGACAAGTTTGCGGCAGTAAGAGAAGGCTGTGCCCATACATTTGGTACCCTTCAGTGGAGAAGGGGGCTGTGGAGCTGTGCAGAGCACTGGAGGCTGTCAACCGGTTGGGCCTGGAGCCCTTGGGAATTCCTTGCCTGGTTCTCAATGAGGGTCCAAGGGCCTGGTGCACACAAGCAAGGGCCACTGGCTGGGGTTGACCTCTGTAGGGCCAGTCAGGTGGGTTCTCCTTCTGCCTTACCAGGAAGGGAAAGTTCATTAGGGAAAAAGGAGCTCTGTCAACTTTGTCCTAGGGGACCCAACCTGAGCCAGAAATCAGGAGCCAAGAAAGCCAGAGGCAACACTCCTGGATCAAGCCGCAGCAGAAAGAAGCTTTGGGACTTCCCTGTGGCCCCACGCAGTGAGATGATGGGGACTTCTGCCCTGGGCAGGCTACTTAACCTCTCTGTGCCTCAGTTTCTTGGTCTGAAAATTGGGTAAAAGCAGTGCCTGCATACAGCAAGTGCCTAATCATTGTTTTGGAATACGGGACTATCCCATTTCTGTGGATGGTTGGGGTAGCCACTGAGCATGAGTACTGAGGGCCTGGCCTTGGGCACAGCCAGGTCCTATCTTTTGCCGTCCTTAGGTGACTTGCTGAGGGCCGGAGAGTTGGCTAACTTTGTGCCATCTGCGTGGAATTTTCTACCCTCAGAGCTGTAGCCCTGCGGGTTTTGAAGACTTTGGGGCCTTGTAGCCCCTGGTAGAAAGGCAGATTGTGATGGCGGAGCTGGGCTTGGAGCCTAGGTCGCTGCCTTCCCGGCCCAGTGTTCAGGCTCCCCAATCTGACCAGTTTCCTAGAGGCGAGCAGCATGCCAGGGTGCACCAGCCACCATTGACTTTTGGTCCTGGAGGCCTGCTTTGGCTGGGGTTTTGCCCGCTTCCCATGAACACCAGGCACCCAGCACCTGGGAGGCGGGCCAAATATTGTCACGTGTGCTGGATTGCTTTTGAAGGCTGCCCGGGGTAAGTGAGCCCCAGCTCTGAACCTCCCTTCAGGGGCTCTGTGAAGGTGCTGGAGGCTGCTCTCTGGCAAGTCTTGTGCTCGATCTGCTGGTGTCAGGCAGCCCTGGGGGCCAGCCCGAGAAGAGGTGCCAGTGTGTGCAAGTTCCATCCCTTCGCAAGTGGAGACCAGCACCTGCTCACCACAGGTGTGTCTCGGCCAGGTGAGGCCTGAGCCTCATAAGCTCCTCAGTGCCTGGTGCTGTGTGAATCTGGTGCCCAAGCTCTCTGGAAAGCATGGAGGCATCAAGGCAGCACTGACTGCAGGGCCTGGCACGGTGTTAGCTCACTTAAACCTCGCAGTGTTCATGGAGTACACTGACGAACAGGGAGGCTGGGCATAGAGGTGTCCCGTGCCTGGCTCGGGAGACCTGGGAGATTTGGCCCAGAGCCTCCTGGGTGGGTGGGAGGAGGTGAAGAGCAGTAGCATCGGTCTCTGGAGACTCCCAAGGGTAGAAGTACAGGGAATACAGGCTGCTGGTCGGCGCCCTGGGGTAAATGAAGGCACACGACGAACCCTTGTTAAAGGCCCAAAAATCACCATGGAAAGCTTCCAGCTCCCAGAGTGCAGTTCACCATCCGGCACGAAGACATCACCTGGCAGCACGATGGGACTTCAGAAGCTCGGTCCCCAACCCAGACCTGCCGGATCAGAGTCTCTGTTTTAACAAGACCACCAGGTGCATCGTGAGCTCCTTCAATGTGGAAAGTGCTGGATATGGGAGACGGGCCCTCTGTGGAAGGCCATCTCTGGTTTGTCTTTGGTTTGGGCAGCCCTCTGGTTCCTCTTGCAGCTGGGGACAGGTTGGGCCTGTTCTGCAGAGTGGGGGCCAGAGCCTTACTTGGCAGCCACTCCAGTGCTAGCCTTTCTCTAGCCTCTGATGTTGGTCGCCTGCTCACACTGTCTCTTCTCCCAGGAACGAGGGCAGTATGGTTCATGTCAGGAACCTTAGCCAGAGCTCTGTACCTCCTTTGGCCTAGGCCCCACTCCTTGGAACTTTGGACAACACACAAATGACAGCACTGATGGCTTTGGTCATGCACAGGCTTGCACTTTGTGTGTGTGTCCCGTCCACCACTGCAGCACTGAGAGGCAGGGATGAGGCTCTGGGAGGAGATGCAGCCTGCCTTGTGGTCTTCTGGGGTCCACACTCACATGACATTGAAAGACAAGGACAAGAAGAAACAGGCTTAGATTTGAGACTTGACCCTCAGTGTGCAAAGGACTCAGTGACCACTTCTTGTTCCTGCTCTGTGTGAGACCCCCTTTCACCTGGTCTAGGCTTGTAGACAGGTGGGCAGTCAAGGCTTGAGGCACGGTAACCAAGCAGTGGTGACAGCTGGTCCTTGAGGCCAGGGCCTGTACCTGTGTGGTTCTTTAACTAGACCTCTAGCACCTACCAAGGTGTCAGTGGTTTCCCAAAAAATCAATGAATTGACAGGAACTTGCTCTGTCACCCAGGCTGGAGTACTGTGGTGTGATCGTAGCTCACTGTAACCTTGAACTCCTGGGCTCAAGTGATTCTCCCACCTCAGCCTCCCAAGTAGCTGGGACTACAGATGCATGCCAGTATGCCAGGCTGATTTTTAAATCTTTTAATTTTTTGTAGAGACAGGGTCTTGCTATGTTGCATATGCTAGTCTTGAACTCCTGGCCTCAAGCGATCCTCCTGCCTGAGCCTCCCAAAGCACTGGGATTACAGATGTGAGCCACTATGCCCACCCTCTAAAATTAATTTATTGAATACATGGATGGATGGATGGATGGATGGATGGATGGATGGACTAACGAATGGAGGCAGGAGGCCTGGATTCTTCCCTAGTGGGCACATCAGCTCCTACATTGATGAAACTCAGTAAGCAAGGATGACACCATTGTTTATTGGGGACAGTGCGGCAGGCACTGTGCTAAGTGTTCGTGTAGTTGTGGATTATCTTTAATACAGCCCTGGAAAGTGGGTATTGTTGTGCTTGTTTTACGGAATAGGCTGAGGTTCAGAGTAGCAGCCATGGTCACAGGACCAGCTGTGACCGTGAGGCCCATGCTTGTTCCACTCCCCAGGAAGGGGTCTGGGCAGGGCTCTGGGTGCCAGGCCCCTTTCATCTCAGGTGTTGTTCACAAAGCATTCCAGTCCAGTGAGGGCTGGAGTCATGGAACTGAGGGTTGGCTAGGACTTCCCGCCTTGCTGTGGTGGACACAGGATCCCTGGTGTGAGACAGCCAAGCAGCCCGGCTCACCGATCGGAACCCAGACCTGGGATGGCAGCGGGGATCTCACATGACGTCATCTAGGGAGCTTGCTCTGGCCCCTGCTAGGCCAGCCATCAGAGCCATCTAAGACAGTCTAAGGTGACAGTTGTCACTGTTCTGGATGAAGTAGGCTAAGATTGGATCATTACTGAAATCTGAAACTTGAATTTAAGTGGTGACAACACGCAGTGCCCAAACGGGGGCAGTAATGGTGGCCTTGGTAAAGCCCAGGAGCCTGTTTAAGGAACCCCCTCGTGCTTTTGACGGGCACCAGAGGTGTTGGGGTGGTGGGGGCAGAGGACCTCAAAGGCCCCTTCCCTCCTCCCCACTGCCCTGGCCTTGAGGCCTAGAGAGACCTCGCAGTGCGGGACGGTGGCTGTGAAATTGTCTCAGAGCCCACCAGCTGGGAGAAGGAAAAGCACGGGACAGGCGCAGCCTTTATTCCAGGTGTGAGATCCTGTTTGGGTCCTTTCAGGAGGCCTGGCTTACAAGGAGAGCTAGACTCTGCCTTTTTCCTCTGCAGCTGCGGTGGGTTAGAGGGGAGCCATGGGCCCTTCTCCTCCTGGGCCTCTCTCAACCTTCTGGGGACCATTCTCATCACAGCATGACCTGGGGAACACTCACAGAGGACAGAGGTCCCAGTGTCTGTTGGGTTCTGTGTGGGATGCGACATTACCTCCGTTTAATATGCTAACTATAGATCTGCTGAGTGGACAGACCCCTGGAACCTCCTGATTAGGGGGACATTCACTCTACTCATGACTCCAGTTATGGCCATGTCTTCCAGGAGTGGTGACAGCTGTCACCTCAGAGAAGGGGTCAGCACACCATAGCCCACAGGTCAGATCCTTCCATTGCCTGTTTTTTTTTTTTTTTTTAATTTCAATGGCTTTTGGGGTATGGGTGGCCTTTGGTTTCATGGATGAATTGTATAGTGGTAAAGTCTGAGATTTTAGTGCACCTGTCACTTAAGGGAGTGTACATTGTACCCAATATATAGTGATTGCCTGTTTTTATAAATAAAATTTTATTTTTATAAGTAAAGTTTTATTGGTACACAGCTCTGCCTGTGTACGTACATGTTGTCTCCAGCTGCTTTCACGCTACAACGGCAGGGTTGTGTAGTGGCAGGGCTGGGTCATTATGACAGAGCCCGATAGCTTACAGAACATAAATATTTACCCTTTGGCTCTCTAAGAAAAGTTTGTTGGCACCTGATCTAGATGACCTTACATCTCGGTTTCCCCGTTTGGAAAGTCACTGGATTTGCTTGGCAATTTCTCACCAAAAGCTAAAGCTGGCCCTTGATAGGGCCCAGGAATGTGGCAGGGCTACAAGGCAGCGGCTCTGCTGTCTCAGGCTCTGCCGTGCTCACCGTTGGCCTGGTGTGGGCCCTTCCTGTGCCCCGCAGGTGGTAGGCAGGCATGCTGGTGAGGGGGCTGTGGGAAAGGGGCACTTAGTGCTCGTGAAGCTTGGCTAACTGGAGCCTTGGTATCAGAGTGAGTTGTGTATTCAGCTGATCTCGGTGCACAAAAGTGTAATTTTTAAAATGAAAACTGCATTCTCCTGGGGCATTCCTCTGGAAGCACCAGCTGGGTGGTTTGTCTGGTCTTTTCCACGCTGTCTTGTGTTGCCCTCATGCTTGAGACACTGTAGGCCACAGCGAGGATGGATCGTTTCCTCTGCTTTCATTTGCTGCCTCAACTTCCTCTGTCTCCTGAAGCATTTTGGTGGGGTTGTTACACTCCGTGTGGTGGAACAAAACCCAGACGTGAACTGCAAGGGCAGCACTGGGCTTCTCGCCACTGAAGACAAACCCCTAGGAAGTTCACTCTGGGCTAGGCACAGTGGCTCACGCCTGTAATTCCAGCACTTTGGGAGGCCAAGGCGGGTGGGTCACTTGAGGTCAAGAGTTTGAGACCAGCCTGGCCAACATGGTGGAACCCCGTCTATACTAAAAATACAAAAATTAGCTGGCTGTGGTGGGGCACACCTGTAATCCCAGCTACTCAGGAGGCTGAGGCAGGAGAATCACTTGAACCCGGGAGGCAGAGGTTGCAGTGAGCTGAGATTGTGCCATGACACTCCAGCCTGGGTGAAAGAATGAGACTCCATCTCAAAAAACAAAACCAAACCAAGGTTGACTCTGGCCTGGGACCCAGAAATGTCTCTCTTAGCCAGATGTCTTCTGGCCCCTTAGGTGGACAGCCAGCTCAGAAATTGCTAGAGGAGATGAGCTTGTGGTAACAGAGCGTGGCCCGGCAAGGTGGTTTTGCAGCCACTCTGTGAAAGTAAGGGTGGGGAGGGTTGGCTCAGATTTAAAAGCCTCAGCCGGCCATGGTTTTATCCTATGCCCCACCTGAAAGTTAGGCAGTGGAGGCTGTCTGAGGGCAGATGCTGCCGTTGTCTGAGAAACCTGTAGCAGCCAGGCTGGAGCCAGGAGGCTGTTGCGTGGGCTGGAGCATCTTTGGGGACCCAGAAATGTGTTAGAAAGTTCTTACTGTAACCAAGAACACTTCCACCACTGCTGTTGGCACTGGCCTGTTTGGAGACTGACAATGAGAACATGAGGGGCAAGGAGGAAAAGCTGCTGATCAGTTGTGTCTCTCCCTTTAAATAAAGCTGCTCCTTGTAGCTCCTCTTAGTCCCTCCGTGGTGAGGAGCTCTGCTCAGACTTTAGGCCTATCATGGCTGAAAGCAGGAAGGCTAGAGGTGGAGAGAGTCACGATTTTCCAAAGGGTAGTTTAGCTTCAAAGACTGTATGTGTCCTGCAAGTCCTGTCAGTGTACACCAAGCTCCCACTATGTGCAAGATGCTGGCAGAAGGGGTGGGTGCACGTCAGCCACCATACCTGCCATCCCCACCATTGACATCCCAGTATCTGGGACACAGCTACTGTTATTGTCATGCCAGGTTACCACCACAGACACAGAAGCACAGACCTAATTAAATAACTCACCTAGGGCCATGGTGCCGGCTCTAGGCAAGTGTGGGATTCGAACTTGGGTGGTGTGACAGGCAGTCTATGTGCTGAGCTCATGCAGTGCAGCCTCAGAGGGGGTACAGGGAGCAGGGTTTGAGGACCAGCAGGCTGGAGAAGCTTTGATAGGTGGACACGGGTCGCATGGGTGGAGGCAGGGAACATGGCCTTGGTGTCCCATCCCCAGGCTGTGGCCCTTTAGCTCACTGCACTGCAGCTGCGCCTGGGTTGCCGGGGTGAAGTACAGGGATGTTGCTGGAGGCACCTGGCCTGCTTCTAGGATCTCGGCTTCCTCCACATGCCGTGTGCACCTTCCTCCCTGTCTCCCACAGTACTTTGCTGTTCTCCAGGACTTGTATGGATGGTTCTCAAAGGTCCAGCAAAATTAAATAGATCTCAACTAAGGTGACGCTTCTCCAGGTCTGAATATGCTTGTGTCTCCTAGAAGGGGTGAGGAATACCTCTCTCAGCCCATTTTGCATGTATGAGTGGGGGCCACCTGCTTGGCAAAGCAGCCTTGGAGAAACACCAGTAACATGTTACCGGGGTAGGGATGTGGCAGTGGGCAAGAGGGTCCCCCTTGACATCTGTTCAGAGGTCCGTAGCCTGAGACTCCTGCTGAGGTGACCTGGGGTGCTTCTGGTCCCGAAACCTCCTTGGGTGGCATCGTGTATGGCAGCACAGAATATGGTTAGAGGCCTCCACATTTGCCAGGCAGGATCCCTATCCCCCAGCACACCAGAGTTTTCCTTAGTTTGTTGCATAGCAAAGCCCCTCCCCTGGGCTCTTGCTCGCTGCCCTGGCCCTGCCTCAGACTGTCTGCTTGGTGAGCCTGGGAACTGACCTGGTTCTTTGACTGTGGGAGAAAAGTCACCAGTCACAACCAAGATGCTGCCAGAGTGCCCACCCAGTTCCATGGTCTCAGTAATATTTGTGGTTAGTGTGACCTACATATCATCACAGCTGCTTTCAGTGGCCGAGTAGAAAAGCGAGCAAGTAGAAAGGAACCTTCGTGGCTGTGGAGAAGCTGTGGAATAGGCTGGCTGCGAGCAAGGCCTTTGGAGCAGATGGAGCTGGTTGCAGCTCTAGCTGTGGGACCTTGAGCAAGTCATTGTATTTCCCTGAGCCTGTTTCCTCATTTGTAAAATGGGCATGAAAAGAGGGAGTTAAGTGAAATAATGTCTGTCACATGCTCAGGGCTAATGGCACACAACAAATGCTCAATTAATGGTAAATAGTAATATTCTTGTCGGTAGAGGGTACAAACACTTGTATATCAGCTCAGGACTATGTCAGTTTCAGATTCACTGACATTTCTGTTTCTACTGGCTAAAAACTTAATGCATACATGTAAACAAGTCTAAAGTTCAGATGACAAAAAATACAGTTTGGAAATGTAAAAGCACAGAAATTTAAATTCCTCTGAAATCCACCTACAGAGATAATGATTTTTAAATAATTGGTGTAGTTCCTTGCAGTCCATTTTCTAAGCAGTTATAATGCTGAGTAGTGACTCTTGACACTCTAGCCCCAGGAGTTCATGGATTCCACAGGTGCAATACAGATTTTAAATCATCAGCATCTACCAATGTGTGGAACAATGACAAGAAATACGAATTTGTTGCTTTAAAAGGGGGAAAGAAACACGAATTAAAACAAAATATATGAGCTTAGCACTGCTTTCTTACTCTATCCGATAGGAAAAGCAGACACAGTTTAAAAACACTCCTGGCTCGTGCAACATAGAATTGAATTATTTTAGGCTGTTCAGTTTCAAAGACTGTGAATGTTGATGCTCTTGTAGCCTTAGTTTGTAATAATGCTATTTCCTTTTTAACACCACAGAACACACTCCCATCAGCGGGAGGGCAGTGCATCACCTATGAGTTAATCAATCCCGCTGTCCCTTCGGGAGGGTCGTGTTGTCCGGCCTTAGGGGCTGGGCTGGCCTGGCTGCACCAAGCACAGTTTGACCAACTGTTTCCAGCCTGTCCATGAACAAGAGCCGTTTCCAATATTGGTCTGTGCCATGAACACTAGAGCAGGGGTGCTGATGGGGCAGTGCCCTGTGATTCATTTGGTTTTGCTCTAAACGAATAGTCTATACGTGAATTCAGGGAGTCTGTGTTCACTGTGGCATTGTACCCAAACCGGTCCTCCATTAGGGCCATGGCGCCTGGGAACACCTGCGCTCCCACTCCAGCAGGGCTCCCGGGAGCCTTTGGCCCTCTCGGTCACTCAGAGCATGCTTACCTTGGGGCCTGGTGTGCCTCCAGACCGCCTCCACAGCGGGAGCGCCTGCTCTAAGTGAGCAGACCCAGACGCCCCTTGGTTGTGTGTCAGCCTCCCACATCTTGGGCCTTGCCCTGTTCCAGTGGGCAGAATCCAGGCCGCCTCCTCATTTCCTTTGTACTCATAAAGGACCCATGTTCAGGTTTCTCTTTGCTACCTGTTCAATCCAGTGTGTCTTTCTGGGACCTACTGTGTGCCGGGTACTGTACTGGTGCCGTCGAGCAGGAAAAACAGAAGCAATGCCCCATTGCCTGCTGCTGGATGGATCCCGTTCTGGGGCCAGTTCTGTTTGGTATGACGTACCTATTGTGTGCACACACTGCTCTTGGCACTGAGGACTATGTGGAGCAGGATGGCCATGGACCCTTCTCTCTGGCAGCTTCCGTCTAGTATAGACAGGCAGACAATATTAGGAGCAAAGCAGATGATGTTGGACAAAGTAAGTGCTGCAAAGACAAGGAGCATGGGTAATGGGACAGAGGTGACGAGCAGAGAAGTAGAAGGCTCTTCCACCTGAAAGGATGACATGAGTGACCTCCAAGGCTGACGTGTGTGGGAGGAGCTGGCTGTGGCTGGTGCAGAGGGACCGCAGCAGAGAACAGGCTGCTGGATATTCATCTGTGCCTGCTGAACTCCTGCCACAGTCAGGAACCCCAGCTCTGCCACTAAGCACTCCCTGGACGACAGTGGACATTGCCTGGAGTGGCCATGCTTACCCCCAAGGAGAAGCCATCTCCAGAGCCCCAGTGCTGGGCAGCTCTTCCTTATTCCTCAGCATCCTGTGTTTCCTGCTGGTATCGGCCTGAGAAGGTTCATGGGATGAGATGTCTTGGTGGGGAAAGCCAAGGAGGTAGCAAGCTCAAGGAGCCCCTAGTCTTCCTATTGACATCCAGGAGGGTGTGGCTTTCAGGCCCCTCCCCAGGCCGGCAGGTCCTGACACTGACCGGAATTCATGTGGAAATGCTGAGCCTCTGAATGGCCTCCTGCTGTGTGAGACTGGGTGGTGTCAAAGAGGCAGTCCCAGGGTGTGGGTGGGAAGATGGGAGATGACAGTGTCCTGAAGCTAGCCTTGTCACCTGAATGTGACAGGACACTGTGGTCAGTCCACCCTCTCCAGCCAAGAGTGTCCAGTGTGGAGTGAAGTTATGAATGGGCCTGAGGAGGCAGCCCCGGGCCCTGGAGCTCAAGTGTTGCCATCATCTAAAACAGGATTGTCCAAGGCCAATGACCTGTGTGCACCTGGGGCTTCTGTAACCTGGGTACTACTTTGGGACCTGTGGCTCACTGCAGTCTTGCCTGTTGGCAAAGCAATCATTGTGCATTTCCTGCCTGTCTTGCTTTCAAAAGGAGCCAGAGGAGCCTGGTGTGACTTCCCCTGTGGAGCTCCTCAGACAGATACGGGCAGGGCGAGCAGAGGCACGCCAGGGCCTCCTTACCTCCTTCTGAAAGGGGCCTACTCACAAACCCAGGGACTCGGAGCTAGGGGAGCAGAAGGTCCCAGGCCTCAGGAAGGCCAAACACCTACAGCCCTACCCACAATGCCACTCATGTCCACAGAGCTGTCCCTTCCTTTGTAATGGAAGGGAATGGGTTCTGCTACCACCTGAGCTGGGGCTGGGGACGCCGGCACATGCCTGGAGTCGGGCTTTGTACCCTGGCGATGTACAGGGGAGCCAAGGTGAGACGGCTTGGGAGATGAATCAGAGGTGTATTCTGCCTTCCAGTAACTTCTTTGTTCTGCTGGAAAGTCAGCCCTCACCATCCCTGCTGCCATCCCCATGCCTGCAGACCTTTGGGGAGCCAAACACCCCCTCCCTGGGAGCGCCCTTCCTTCCCATCCTTGCCAGCATGGTCACAGACCGGAAGTGGCCCTTCCCACAGCTGATGTTCCAGGGTGGTCCAGTTTTAGTCCTGGTGTGGAGAGAGGAAGTCCGCTCAGAGCCAGGGGTTGGGAGGGCCAGGCCCCAGGCTCCAGGTCCTTTGTTTGAAGATTTTTTTTCTGAGCACCATAGCGTTGCATGACGATGACAGTCGCACTTGACATGGCTGGGCGCAGCGTTTCACTCAATGTGCATTTTTCTCATTTAATGCTTCCTAATTATTTCCTTTGCTAACGGTAGGAGCCTCTTTCTTTAGGATAGCACCTGAGTTCCCAGAGCCACAGTTTTTCAAAATAAGGAGGCTTGTGGCTAGTGTCTAGCAGATCCCTTAATGGCTCTGAATGCCCGTCCTTCCTGCACCCTCAGCAACCTGGCAGACTTCGGCCCAGGAGGGGTACTGATGGGAGCTGCCTGATCGGCTTCCAGAACGCTGCTCCTGGGGCTTTCCAATTGAGTTTCTGCACAGCACTGGTCAGTATAAAGAAGCTGGAGAATCCAGCTGGCATCAACCCTGAACTGGGCAGCACGTGTTCCAGACCTGGCCACACGTGGACCCCCCCATCTGCCCAGCACCTTGGAGATCCCAAAGTGTGTTCTTGCACCCTGTTCATTTCTTTCTTGCAAGATCCCTCTGAGATAGGCTCTGCTTGCGCCATGTGGATGAGGAAAGCAAGCTCAGACTGGGAGGGTCCTGGCCAAGGTTACCCTGAGAAGAAGTGGTTAAGAGAGGGCTTTGACCCAAGTCTGTCTGGCTCATGAGTCTGACCCCACTGTGCCAGCGAGACCCAGCTGGGCCTCTTTGCCCTACAGACGAGTGCCATCAGCTGGGCCAGTGCCCTGGCAGGGGCTGGCAGCCCATCTTGCTCTTGTAAGACCTCTTGAAAGTATAACATGGAGAGTGAGGCCTGGCCATCCAGAACCCTGGCAGTGCCTGGGTATTTTCAGCTCTGTGAGATGCCCCTATTGAGTCAGCATCAGGGTTCCCAGGCCAGAGCCCTTCTGGCAAACCTCTGCTTTACTCCAACCCTCCTGGCATAAAGGAAGCTGGTTGTCCCAGCCTGAGGCACAGCTCTTCCAGAAATCTGGAGGACATTACCTCCTGGCTGGCCTTGAGCTTGGGGCTTCATCAGAGAAACATATCAAAGCCTATGGGCTTCTCCCCATTCACTGAGCAGGGATAGAAGTCGTATCAAAATAGTTTTTGAAGAGCAAGACCCTGCCAGTGTCATTGGGGCACATAAGGTGAGGCAGGCAGCCCTCAAGGCTCCGTTTAGCTTAGTTATCTGCAGAGCCCTTGGGGACCTGGTTGAAAAATGCTGTCCGGGCCTCAAGGGCACATGGGTCCTACCTCTTAGGGCCTGACAGCACAGTTTCCTCCTGGCCAAGGCGTCTGAGTTCCCAAGGGAAGGTAGGGCCATTTTGTCTACAGCTCCTTTGATTGGTCGAGCACACACCAACACAAGGTGTCATCTGCCTGTGTGGGCTGGAGAGGCAAGAGGCTCCTCTGTCCTGGGGACAAGCCTGAGGGTTCCAGCTAGGAGGAGATTTTTGCCTTTCTGTGGTTTGCTCGGCCAGTCCCTGGGTACTCTTGCTACCTTCCGTATTGAAGGAAGTGGGACCCCAGACTGGAGCTAGATAGGACAGATGGAGAATGCTGCTGCTTCAGGCCCTCCACCACAAGGCTTCCTTGTGTCATTAAAATACATACTGTCCTTTCCCACGACCTCTGGGACTGGTGTTTGTTATAGCCCTGGAATGTGAGCACCAGGAAACACTGAATGTCACTCACCTCCTTGGACCCCTTGCCTCTGCGGGTGAAGCCACCGAGGACCAGAGGAGGGAAGTGGCTGGCCATGGTCACCCGGGGTTATCACTGTGGGTGACAGGCTGGGACCAGATCTGAGTGCACCTGTGGGCCGGGCCCCTTCTTCCCAAGGCTGTGACCACAGCCTCCTCCGACACCTGACAACAGCGTGAACTCAGCCCATCACGGTGCTGCCCGGGGCCTCAGTTTCCGATCTGTGAATTGGGCATGAGTTGCTTGCTCAGTTCACCCCTGGGCAGGGCTGGATGTGGACGTATTGTGCACATGGTAAAACCCTGGCTAGTCCTAAGCGCTGGTGTATGGTTCACACCTACTGAGTAGAAACAGACCCTGGCTAGTCCTAAGCCCTGGCGTTATGGTTCACACCTACTGAGTAGAAACAGTTGGGAATTGATAGCTTTTCCCTCTGCGGGTTTTCATAACCATCGCTGGACACCGGCAGGGACAAACTTGGGAAAGTCTTGGGACCCAAGCGGAAGAGAGGACTGTGAGTGAAAAACTAGAGGGGATAATTCCAGCGTCAAAAGGATGCTCGTTCTTATCACACTTTGATGTTGGCTTTGAAATTCTCCAGGCTTGCTTTTGGGAAGGGCTTCTGGAGGGCAGGGGCCTCGCTTCCTGGCCCCTGAGTTCACGTTGCTCAGGATAGCACCTGGTGGACCACAGATGCTTCACAGATGGGGGACAAATAAAGGAACCAGCAAGCAAAGGCTGTCTGGGTGGAGAACCACCCTCAGTCGCAGTTGTCCTGACGCTGGGGCTGGCGTGAACATTCCAGGCCCAGTCATAGTAGACAGCAGGGGTGGCGTGTTCCTGCCATGTGCCAGTGCCTAGTCACTGCCGACCTGAGGCAGGGGCTAGACATCTGTGGAGCTTCGCTGACCTTGACCCTCCAGAGCAGGCAGGGCCCAGGGCCAGAAGTCAGCTGACAGTCTCCACAGTGCTCCCCTGAGGAGGAAATGAGGCCGCTGGGCCTTGCTGTCATGGGGGCGGGGGCGGCAGGGGAGAGCAGCAGGAGGAGTGGGGTGCGTAGTCCAGGTCCCTGGTGCCCGTGTGTGGGCTTGCGATTCTCTCCAGCGGCCGGGCTTCCTGCTACAGTGCCTGCAGTTCAGCAGTGAGGGGCCACAGCATGCCTTTATACTGCCTCCCTTGGCAGCCCTCTCAGCTTCGTCCCTGCCTGTCCCGTGTAGCTGGGAGGACAGAGCAGGCCCAGGAGGATGCCAGGCAGCACCCTCTGCTCAGCTCCACCCCTCCAGCCTCCTTCTGCACCTTTGGGAAGGTGCAGAGGGAAATGGAACACGAGGGAACTGAGTGAGGGCCCTGCGGCCTCAGCTCCTGGAAAAGGCTGGCAGCAAGGCCACAACGGCGGCTCTGAGAGCAAGCTGGTGGCCACCTGGCTCTGTCTCCCAGTGGCACAAAGGGAGAAACCGAGGCTAGCAAGGACAGAGGGCTTGGCTTTGCCCCCATGCTGAGTGCAGCTGGCCCTGCTCCGCCACCGCCTTGCTACCACCTTTGCTGCAGTGGCTTTGGCTTTGGGGTGGTTTGGGGAGGAAGTGGCCTCTGAAGGGAGGTTAGGGGCTCCCAGTGTCCGGCATGGCTAATTCACATGCATGGAGCCCCTTGGTGTGACCCGGCACCCATGAGTCCCCGCATTTCTTTTTCCTTTGTTGTCTTAGGTTTGTTTTCATTCTCATTGTTGAAGGCAAGAGGGGGGTTCAGAGTTTAGGGCACAGAAAATCCACCTTAGGATGAACCATTTGTTTTCAAATACATCTCTCTCTCTCAAAACAAATGGCTGATGGCAGAGGAATGTTGGCCTCCTAGCAGGGTTGGGGACATTTGTACTGGGGAAATAGTCTGGAAATTGGTCATCTGCAGAAGTGGTTTTCCTTCTGGAGGAGGAATGCCTCACTTGGGGAGGCATTAGGTGGAAGAAAACAGCACCTCTGGAGTCCTGGGGTTAGGGTTCAGCTCTTGGCCTTGCTGTGCTCTGGCCAGGTAAGCTCTGAGCCGCAGCGTCCTCATTTGTAAAGTGGAGATGAGAAGAATAACTTGACTCACAGGGTTGGTGTGAAGATCACATAGGCCAAAGGGTGTAGAGCAATTAGCACATCTGGCCACACTGTGAGTGCCTGGCAGATGGCACCTGCTGTCATCACCATCATCACCATAACCACCGTTACTTTCAGCATCACAAGCCCCACTACCAAAACCACCATCATTGTCATTTTCCAGTGTGGAGGGTCCAGCTGGAACACTTAGAAGACCCAGGCTCATGCCTGTTTCTCAGATTCAGGGTAGACGACCTGGGCCTCTTTTACCTTTGGCCTCCTCCAACTGGTAGAGTCCTTCCGTGGAGGGAGAGGTCTGCCTCCTTAGTGCTTACTCTGGGAGCAGGGCAGAGCCTACAGTATTGTAAAATTATCCTATACTTAATAATATTACTAAGAATATCCTGGCTCCATTAGGAAGAAAGTCATCTGATAGATAATTATGTCATTTGTACCTGTCGTCAGCTCATCTTGTTATGATGTTAGCTTTTACTGCTAGAAGTATCTAGTGGATGGCCGGAAATCTGCAGGCAAAGTGCAGAGGGACTGAGCCTGTGAGGAGAGGGCCTGGGCAAGTGACTGCCCTGGGCCTCAGAGTTCTTATCTGAAAAATGGGAACAGTAGTGCCTTCCTAAAGGCACCATGGAGACTTAAAATGAATGACACGTTTCCTGGGACTTACGTATATTTGGTTGCTTATGGGGACTTATGTATATTTGGTTGCTTTTGGGGTCTGAAGGAGTACAAAGAATCAAGTGCACACTTCCCAGTGTGTGAGGGAGGCCAGGAACACTGCCAGCCTGAGTTCTAGGTAGGGCAGCTCGCTGGCAGTAAGCCCTCCATCTTACAGGGGTACACTCTTCATGGTAGGCGGCCTTTATCCAGTTGTGAGAAAGCAGACTGAGGCTTAATCTGGAAGCTTTTTTAGAACTGGCATTGTCCAAATCCTTGCAGTGGTTGGGATTTTGGCAATACCTTGTGTTATTCGACGGAGGGCAGACATGTTGGGGGAAACAGCTGCTGACTTGCCTGGAGGTGGGGCCAGCCAGGCCTGCTGTTTCTCTTTCCCACCATGGCTTTGATGCCTGGGCCAGCCTGCCCTGTAGCACCCTTTCTACCCCATCCTCCATTCTACTTGGTCAGGTGGGTGGTCAGAGGGTGCCAAGCTGGTCCAACAACAGCAGGAAGGCCTCTGCTAGGATTAGTTTGCTGCCATCTACTGAGACAACAATATTTTCTCTTGGAAGACATGGAAACTTTGAAATAATCCAGGCTCGTTTCCTTACTCCCAGGTTAGAGGTTGAAGAGGTAGGTGCAGAAGGTTCTAGCTGGAGCCCGTAAGTTTCAGAGCTGGAAGGGACCTGTCATGTACCTGGTGAAACTGAGGCCTAGAGAGCTGCAGTCCTTTGCCCTGGGTCACTTAAAAAGTTAGCTGATGATGGGGCAGTGACCAGACCTGGCCTTCCACTGCTGCTGTTGCCTGCCTTTTGCAGTCTGCCCAGCAGGCCTGCAGCTGCTTCTGCAAGTCAGTAGGACAGCTGTCACTCATCCTCTACCAGTTCCATCCTGTCTCCCATAAGTGGCTCGCTTGTTGTGGCAAGCACTTTCCACCACCAGTCTCTCCGGTGACACTGCACATTCCTTAAGGGCTGGGACGGTGCTTTCTCCTCTCAGGGCGGCTTCCCATAATTGCTAATCCTGGCCAGGCCTCTTAGCAGCAAGAGGAGCCCCGAACAGGCGGGACAGGTGGACTAGGTCTGAGTTCTGTTTCATCTGTAGGACCTTGGGCAAGTTACTTAATCTTTCTGAGCCTGTTTGCTCATCTGCAAAGCAAAAAAGAGCACCTTTGGGGGCTTGTCGTTGGTGCACGCACAGTGCCTGCCCATTGTGAGGACATGGTGGAGGGCTCTGCTGTTGCATTTCTAGTGGGTTCTCTCTTGTGAAGCCCCACGGCAGTGATTCTTGAGGTCTGTCTCCTGGCATTCCTGTGAGGCAGGAAGGACAGAGGTCATTATTGCCATTTTACAGATGGGGGAGGCTCCCAGGGAGGGGAGATGTATGATGACCTTATGGCAGGTGGTAGAGAGCCAGGCCAGGAGACAGCAGGCCGCAGCCTATCCTCCCCCAGCGTCCCAGACCTTCCCCTCCATGGAGACTGCAGGCTCGTGGGCACTGGCACGCTGGGCTGGAGGCAGCCACTGCCCATCTGTCCCTCTCCATCCTGGAGGTTCTGCCCACGGCTTGGCCGTCTGCCGTGCCCAGGCCTGTGGTCTTGAGCGTGGGGTTTTCCAGCAGATGCTCCCAGAGCCTTGGAGCCTCGGTGTGTCTTGGTTTCCTCCCAGAAGCTTGGCTGCTGCGGTGTTCCCGGAGACAGGTTTTCTGGAGGAGGCAGGGCGCGCCATTGTGCCCTGCGGGCCAAGCAGACTTTCAGCATCCTAGGAAGAACCCAGAATGCAGAAGTCTGGGGGTGGTGAGGCCTCAGCCAGCCCCATGGCGTCCCCAGTGCATTTCCTGTTGACTCTCCCCGTGCCCACACCCACTTCCTTTCCCATCCCTGGCTCCACCCTGAGCCCTCTGCTGGCTGATAGCTCCATGTGGCTACTGACCTGCTTCATGTACGCTGGGCTGTTCTGGGCTTTGTAGGAAACAGTGACCACAGGCCAGGGTCATCCCTTGCGCTATAAAGCTCCTACTGTGTCTGGTGAAGCCAAAGACATTTTCCTTGGCTCATCTCAAGCAGCCGTCTTGGGTCTGCCTTCAACACTTCAGTGAGGTGCCCTGGGGGAGGGGGTGACCCCAAGGGACACATAGCCCCCCAACCCCGTGGGGTGACATGGGAAGGGTACAGGCCTTCCCTGCCGTCTGCTGCTTCCTAGCTGTGACACTGGACACATACCTTCCTCCCTGAGCCTCAGCTGCCACACGCGTGCATTGTGACATGCATCTCTGCCACACTTGTTCTGAGAACAGTCCTGCTAATGTAAAGCTCCTGCATGTGGTGGGGTCTCGGTGAGCAGCTTTCCCTTTCTTCTCTTGCCTGCCTGTCTACAGGGAGCTTCCAGTTCCTTAGGAACTTCACAATGTACAGATCAGCACTCTGCTTGAGACCCTGAAAAGCCTGATTGTCACTGCTTGGGGCGTGGGGTTTATGAGCAAGAGAAACACCTGAGGCCTGGAGACTTCTCAGGGAGATTTGCAGGGACTTTCTGCGCCATTCATTCAAGTCACTTAGGCTTAGAGTCCCCATTTATGAAATGGGTCTAGTAATAAACCTGAGCGCTGCAGGGCAGTGATACACATTAAATGAGATGGTATTTCCCATGTGCTTGGCAGAGCGCCCAGCACAGCCTCACCATCAGCACATGTGGCCCTGATGCCTCGCTCCACACCCCTTCCCAGTGTGTGCTGCTCCCAGTCCCGCCTCTTCGCTGAGTGTGGGCTCCTCTGAGGTGGAGGCTGTTCTCCTTCTGCTCCCAGTTCCCATCACCTGGTGCAGGGTCTGCCAAGGGAGGGCTTGGTTCCCAGGAATGGCCCAGCCAGGAGGCTGGCTGTGTGAGATTCCATGGATAGGGCCTCACTTAGAACCTGGAGAGGTCGACACCCATATAGCCACATTTGCCTCTTTGCTTGCCTCAGGTGCTTCTGCAGTGGGCAAGAGATGCCAGCAGTTTTCCCAGATTCCCTGGCATCCATCATGGCTGCTTCCAGCCTCCCCTTAATGGAATGAATCACCCCAGTATTGCAGGCTCAGGAGTTAGATAAGAAGGGAAGTCAGAGTTCACAAAAGGGGGTTGGGTGGAGGCCAGGTCTCCCAGCAGCAGGAGGAGACTGGGCGAAAGAGTGTCACAGGGTGGCCATCTGAGCTGGAGGGCAGGGATACCGAGGGAGCCGTAAAGCCCTGCATCTATTGGGAACTTCGTGTCATGTATTCCAGAGGCTCCGGGCTGGGAGCAGAAAGACCAGGGAGGAAACAGAAGGTACTGGTGCAGCAATGGGAGGGCTTGGCCTGGGGGAGATGGTAACAAAACGGTTCCGTTTGTTCTGGGATTCCGTACACACTTGGCTGGAGAATGGCATGTTTCTCCTCCCTCGCCTGTCAGGCATTAGAGACCTGGGGAAGACGTTTGAGCCCATTGCAGGGCCAGAGCAGCTATAGCCCATCTGTATTGAAGCCACAGTGGGAACATTCTTGAAGGCACATAGCAAATGCCTAAAGAAAGCGAGCTGCACTCGCACAGGCGATCAGAGGGAGAGACGCTGTGATGTGAAGAGGGACACGGGGCTTGTGGGTCTTTGGAGGGCTGTTCTTCATGGGAGGATCCCTGACTCCATCCGCTAGATGCTCATTGTTCCCCCTCCCCCAGTCATGACAGGTGATCATCAGCTGGGAGCAACATTGCTGTGGTGGAGAACCACTGGCTGGAGTGAAAGACCTTGACCTCTCTGGTGGCTGCAGTCCTGAGTCCCTATTACCTGTTTGGCCTCAGACAGGAAAGCTGATCCTTCTGAATTGGGCAGTGGCAAAGGAGACGCACCTTCTTGGTGCCCACTCGGCTCAAATGCCATGCAGTGTGGGGTGGAGCTGGGCGGCAGGGCATCCTGTTACCTGTAGACACAGAGGCCTGCTGCCCCCTGGGACAGGCTGTTTACCTTTATTGGCCCCACGTTTTCCATCCTCCCTATCCCTGAGTCCAAGTCCCCAGGAGCTGGGAAGGTTGGTCACATGATGGTTTCCTGGCGCACTTCTGCCAGCTCCCGGGTGATGCTGGGGTCTCCTGAGCCCCTCGAATGAGGCCAGGCAAGCAGGCGTTATGCCAGACAGCCGCCAACAGTGTGCGTTGCTGCTTTCCATAAGAAAAGGCGCCTGAGACCGACTACCAAAGCACAGAGCCATCTTGCCCATTAATCAGGATTTCAGGATTCTTGGAGTGACCTTAGCAACTGCCTGGCAAAATCCCTACTCAATTTACCCTCACCTGTCTGCCTTCAGCAGAGGCTGGGAAGGCTGTTGGTGGAATGGGGGTGGGGTGGGGAATGCTGCTGGCGTGGGCCCCTCTTGGGCCCCTAGAGCCTGTCTCAGGGGCTAAGATTTTGCATCTCTCAGCAGGGCCTGAGGGGGCACTCAAAATTAGTGTTATTTTTATTATTGCTCTCAATTGTTACTGTTCTCCATTTTCAATTTTAATTAAAGAGAAGAAGGGATTTCCCAGTTACTCTCTTGAGGAAGAGGCTGAGAGAGCAGATAGGTGGTCTTACCACAGAATGGCGGTGATGGCAGGGCCCACTCTGCACCTGAGGCCTCCAGAGAGAGCCTGAGTTGCCCTGGCTACCCCATCCTATGCTGAGGGCTCCGGCCAGCTCCTTGTGGCCACAGGTACTCTGGGCCCTTGCTTGAGGCTGAACCTGGTCATGACTCTGTTGTGGTCCCCAAGGTGACCCCTGCTGGGTGCCCTTGCCTTGTGGCCTGGCTTCAGCCCTACAGGTGACAGTCACGTGGCTCCTCCTCCTGGCATTCAAGGGGAGAACAAGAGGCAGGCTCCTCAGAATTTTGAATGTGGAGGGGCCACCATCACCCACTTAGGAACAGATGTTCTTGCAGCACCAAGTCCTGCAGCAGAGGGACTGATGCGCTGTCCCCTTCCGTCTCCCAGTCTACCTGTCAGAGCAGGCTCTGGCTGGAAAAGCCAGCCCAAATGGCCCTCGTCTGCCTCCCTCCCCCATGCCCATACCTGCTGCCACCCCCAGGACCCATCTGCCCTCTCAGGTCCCCTATCCACAGCCATCTGGGAAACTGACATCCCAAGCTTCTCTGAGCACCCCAGGAAGGTCACCTCTCAGGCCTCCCTCAGTGGCAAAACCCTTTGAGTGGTGCATTTCTGAGCGGTTTCTGCCAGGAGGAAACCCTGGTAATTTGGAGAAGGTTTGCTGAATGCCAGGCAGGTCAGCCAGAAGTGATGTGCATTTCACTGAAAGAACAGAATTGCCACCCACATCTTCATCCATTTCTAGGCTAGGAGCTGTCCTGGAACTCTAAAAGGAAGGAAGGTAGGAGGGCGGGCAGTGAGCAGCGCCAGTCCCGTGTCTCTGGGGGTTTTAATTGGCCTTTGCAGAGCCAAAGCTCCTTGGTTTGCTGGCAGAGGACGTGGAGGGGCTGTAGCCACTGGTAGTGCTATGGGTTGCGGTCTTAGCTGTCACTGGGTAAGGGCTGTGTTCCATGACTGTGCTAGCCCAGCTGACTCGGTGAGCTAGCTCTCCTTATCGGCATTTTCCAATTGAGGAGGCAGGCTCGGAGGGGCCAAGTGACCAGGTGGTAGACAAATAGCTGCAAAGTGGCCAGGCCTGGGTACCCTCTTCCCCCAACTGTAAGCAGCTCAATAGTAATGGCCTGGTGGCTTGTGGCCCACCAGGTGCCCTGGGAGCAGGTGAGTCATATCCTTGTTGGAGCAAGGCTATGTGAGATGGCTCTCCCCCACCCTGCCAGTTTTGCCCTTTCTTCCTGAGCAGGTGTGGAGGCCACCGGCATTAGCAGGAAACACTAGAATGTTCCAGAGACCCAAGGGACCAGCCTTTTCTGGGGACAGATGCTATGTGCAGATGGGCCACTCCAACCTCCAGATGCCCTGTGTCTCTCTGAGGATGGGGCGGTGGTCAGAAAGGGCCCTGTATTCCTAGCCTGCCAGCCATTCCAGGAGCTGCCCAGCATGCACAGTTGCGCCTCATCTTCTGAGCCTTCCATCCTCACTGCTCCCCGGGGCAGCCCTGTGAGGGAAATCACGTTTTTAATTAGCCTGGTTCGGGATGGCGGCTCTAAAGCTCCAGGCTGTGAATGCAGCCTCTTCGCCTTTGGAGTCCGCTGCCAGTGGACACAATGTAGCTGTAGGAATGAAAACGAGAAAGAGAAAGGCCCACAGGCTCAGATTTTTAATTGGCACTGTCCTCCCAGCCCTGCACCCGCCCGCCGGCCCTCCCGGGGCTCTGTTTGGGCGGCCGGGCCCGGGCGGCGAGTGATGGAGCCTTTCACAGCTTCAGACTGATTTAAGTGGACCTGTATAGATTCCTGCAGCCGCGCTGAAAGAGCCAGGCGCAATCACCGCGCCGAGAAACCCTGGGAAATTTATCAGCCACCTGCGCGTCGTGAATAGGGAGAACTGCTGAGGGCCCTGCCGAGCCGCCTGGGCTTCAATGGCCCCACAGCCCAGCCTCGCAGAAGAGGTTTTTCTAAAGCTGCAATTAATTTTTTTCCCTCAATCCACTGGAAGTTGCTTTCTTGCTTTCAGCTGGGTGAGTGGGATCCTTGATTCTGTGATTCTCCCTTAACCTGAGTGTTCCAACAATTGATGTTTCTCTCTAGAGACAGAGAGCTGGCTTTATTTCCTGTCTGCCATCGAGGAAGGGACTTTTTTGTTTGTGTTTTGTGTGTCCTTTTTGTGCTCTTTCTTTTCTTTCTTTAAGATCATCTCAAGCTAACAGTGAGAAAAAAGGCATATGTGAGCGATTCCGCCTCGACAGGTCCCACAATACCATCAGGAATGTCCGTTTTTCTTGCTTTCATGAAAACACTGTGGGGTCTCACTTAGAGGAGACAGTGGTGGAGATGAAGGAAGGAGGGGAGTGCACATAGTATGGAAAGGAAAAAGACAGTCTCGCCGGACCGCCAGAGAGCCGTGTGCTGTGACTTCAAGAGGTTTCTCCTAGACCAACCTCCACCCTGCAGGGACAGTTACGGGGACATTTCTTGGCTCCTATTTAATTTTACAATGAGAACAAATTCCAACTGTATAAGAAGAGAAGGCCACCCTTTCTGCCTGGAGTCACTGTCGTAAAGCTTCTGTGATCGGCAGCTGCATGTGCCCATTTTTCTTGGAGATGCTCACAGGGATTTCAAGTTCCGTGTTCAGTCAGGGACATTGCTGCCGAAGGATGTTAACCAGTTTGGCTGCTGTGGCTGAGTGGTATGCCTGCAAGCCAGCCTGAGCACCCATCTGCCTGTTGGGCCACCGGGCAGGTTCTGCAGATGGGAGTCGTCAGGCTTGAGAAGGTGACATCTGGGCCGTCTGGGCTATGCCAGGCTGCCCTTCTGTTTTGGCAAAGTCACTGCCTTCATTGTCCCACCCTTGAAGCTGGCCTGCTCTTGTCACAACCACCGGAGAGGTGTTGGTGTGAGAATGAGACCCGCCACTGTGGATGTGTTCACATGCGTGGCGCTCTGGCTGTCCTCCTCTCTTTCCCTGGAGCCCATGCCTTTGTTAAGATCTCCAGGACCTGCTGGCATGGCAGATTGCCCTTAAAGCCTCTCAGCAGGGAGGGCTACTGTTCTCAAGGGTGGGAGACAGAAGTGTCCGCCCTGTGGCCACTGACTGCAGTTGTGGTGACTTCCAGTTAGGGCTCTGATGGCTTGTTCTTCCTCGAGGAACTCTCAGGTTCTCAGGGTGGGCATGTGTGCACATGCATATGCACGCACGCCGTTGGTTCAGATGGATACCTGCTTTAGGCTTCCGGCTCTCCAGCTGGGTGACCTTAGCAGACTCCTCAGCCTCTCTAGGCCTGTGTTTCCTCAACTATAAAATAGTATCACTGGCACAGGCCTCCT